>NW_022589707.1:65058201-65629515 GCF_004348235.1 Phoca vitulina | reverse complement strand
AGAAAGAAAGAAAGAAAGAAAGAAAAGAAAGAAAGAGAAAGAAAGAAAGAAAGAAAGAAAAGAAAGAAAGAAAGAAAGAAAGAAAAAGAAAGAAGGAAAGAAAGAAAGAAAGGAAAGAAAGAAAAAGAAAGAAGGAAAGAAAGAAAAAGAAAAGAAAGAGAAAGAAAGAAAAAGAAAGAAAGAGAAAGAAAGAAAGAAAGAAAGGGAAAGGATCATTCTGCATTATTACATGGGGACTAAGGAACCATCTGGAGTATAAATTTGAGTTCTATGCACTATTGAGATTCAGACTTACAGAGATAGATCTATGCCTGGAGATAGTGAAGAGTTCAGAGTAGCGTAATTGGAAAGAGCAGACAATAGTGCCCTAGAGAAATAATTCACCATTAGAGAAGGAATGTAGGGCTTTAAAATGACAAAGCAGATTCTTCAAGGGGATATAACAATGGTACCTCTTCACTAAGCGTGTGATGCATGTCATACCCTTACCAACCAGCCACGGGATGCCACGGTAAACTACCCGCCCTCTCAACTGCATTGCATGATGGCATAGTGGCAGCATGTCCAGTACTGAGAGGGAGGAATCAAGTGCTGGCCTTCCTCCCACCAAGACATCCGGGAGGCTGCAGCTTGGGAACAGGGTTCCAACCTGAAGCAGCATTTCCATGAAGCTGTCAGGGACAACAGCTGAGTTCTGGCTTGGTTATTGGAGTCCTATCTCTGTTCGCCATGGCAACACAGAACAACAGGCCTATTCTGAAACACAGAATAGACCCTTTAGGGAATTCCTAATGGTAGAAGAAAAGGAGTCTACGAGGACCTTAGAAGTAAGGCATAAAAAGATAGAGATTCAATTGGTACTCATAGACTTTTGAAAACCAGACCATTCAAACTTGGGTATCTTTTCTGAATTTTTTACAATGGTTGGATAGTATTATTACTAGAAGAAAACAATAAAAGTTGTCTTAAAAAGAACAAATATTATATTCTGGTGTGAGCTTGGATTTCCTTTTACTCAATGGATGTTTATAGAACACCTCCCCTATATAAGGCCCAGTGTTAGACAGAAGATATATCAAGAGAGAAATAACCAGTCCCACTCACCGTCTCAGAGGAAAGACAAATTTTAGGTCAGCAATGGATTCTAGGCTTACTGGTATCCCTAAGGAGGAAATGACCAGTTCTGCCTAGAAGGACAAAGTCAGAAAGCTGTGAAGTTGATGCAAAAAAAAAAAAAAAAGGAGGAACTATCTGAAATAAAGTATATTAGAGTCCTTCAGATAGAATGGGAAGCAAAAAGAAAGGTATTTCTCAGCTCCTTTGATAAGGTGATTTTTTTAAATGAAACTACTGATAGAATTAACATGATTGTGGAGGACAGTCACACAGGGTCTCTCACTGGAGCACAAAGAACAGCACCTAGAAAAGCTGCTGGCCAGGAGCCCAAAGCCCTCCTTCCCCAGAGCTTCCTTTTCTACTTAAAATGAAGTCTGTCTAGGGTTTATTTTCTTTAAGCATTTGCTCTATAGGAATCTTACAGTCTTTCATTTAAAAAAAATTGTTAAAATGATGTCATTTTACTATTTTTTTTTAAAGATTTTATTTATTTACTTGACAGAGAGAGAGACAGTGAGAGAGGGAACACAAGCAGGGGGAGTGGGAGAGGGAGAAGCAGGCTTCCCGTGAGAGGGGAGCCTGATGCGGGGCTCCATCCCAGGACCCTGGGACCATGACCTGAGCCGAAAGCAGACACTTAACGACTGAGCCACCCAGGCATCCCTCTTTTTACTATTTTAATAATGAGTTCATTTAATGTTTTAAGACAAAATAAAAAAAGAAATGTATGATTCTGATTTTCAGACCATAGACCACACATCTGAGGAAGCCTGTAAAGAATTATTAAGCACAGGATCTATAAAATTAAACATATAAATTAATAACAAAAATATGTGATTTTCATTGGTAACATTAACTCTGGAATTTTCTTCCAAGAAAATGAACAAGTTGTAGTAGCTCCTTTTCCTAAAACTGGTCTTCAGAATACAAGCATTAGAAATTTTCCAGCTTGGATTTAATGTTAAGTTTTATTCGGTTAACTAGAAGTCTTCCTTCTTCATGCCAATTTTTCCAGGTGTTTTCAAGAGGCCCTCTGAAGAGGTAATAAATTATGTGATCCATTTGTGGAAAATAATCCTATGCTTGAAGAAATTAATGAATCACTGAGTTGTGACCATTACACATGACCCGAGGCTAAAGTTCAGTCCTTTCTTCTCAGCTAATTCTACTTCTTCAGCTGGTCAGGGGGTCCTCACATTTCTTGCTAGTAAGTTGTGAGATTCCCAGAACTATTAATGGATGCCCATTTTAACCGTGCCAAGAACAAGTTGCCAGTTCATGTAGCTGTAAAATTATTGACCTGGAAGAGACCGATGAGATCACCTGAGCTGCTAATCCCTTGCCCGGAGGCATGACCCCCACTGAAATGAGGCTCCCTCAGCAAAATGTTTGTATTTCTGGATAATACTAAAGAGAGAGAAGAAAGGAAAGAAAACACAGGTGCCGGTATTGTAATGTGAAGAACCTGTTGATCTTCCCAGAACCAATGCTCCCCTGCACCTCCAGATCAGGGAGTGGCTGGTTGAACAAGATCTGAGAGTCAGAGAACCAGGAAGCTAAGCTCAGGGATTCCTGATGCCTTGGCCCATAATCTGGGAAATGACTTCAGACCTTCCCTGTGTTGGAACATGAAGTTGTGACCACAAAAGATAAATATTAATGGATTTACACAGTGTAAGTGTTGGAAGAGTAGGTTCTATTTTCATTTTTTTAATACAACTTTTTTTTTTTTTTTTTAGAGAGAGAGAGAGCAGGGGAGGGACAGAGGGAGAGGGAGAGAGAGAATCCCAAGCAGACTCCATGCCCAGCCCAGAGACCTACGCGGGACTCAGTCTCATGACCCTGAGATCATGACATGAGCCGAAATCAAGAGTTGGATGCTTAACCCTCCTGAGCCACCCAGGTACCCCTTTAATACAACATTTTTAAGCAAAATCCCTAACAAAAGCCCAGCATGTAATAGAGGTCAGATTTGAAGTGGGCTAGTAGGACCAGAAGCCATACTTCTTTGTTCCTTCTTCCATCCTGCTCACAAGCCTCTGTGACAACTTGGACTCCACAGTGCACAGTTTGAAAACCACTCCTCACTTATACACATGAGGGAACTAATCTTTTTGTCAAAGATTACTTATTTGCAAAGCACAGAAACCTACTCAAAGTCGCTCAGGTAAAGGAGGAAAATATTGATAACATAAAGGGGACACTGATATAACCCACAGGTAGAGGGGATGACTTACCCTTCTGGGCCCTAGAGCTGGTCCCACAAGCCAGGATCTAAGTGCCTCTGCTTGTGCCTTCTCTGCAGACAGATGTCACAATGACGTGAAGTTAAAAGTGGGTTCTTGCCTTTTGTCTCAAATTTGGCAACTAGGCCCACAGCTGAGAACCAAAAGCGCTAAGTAATTCTCCTCATTTCAGTGGACAAGCAGCTGTGGGGTCAGATGGGGTTTGCCGAGACGTTCTTTTCAGCAGAACCAGCCCTACAACCACTCAACATCTCATCGCCAATACCTCTAAGAGGACAGAAGGAGGGGTGAGGGTCTCCTTTGGTCTGGGAAGAGAAACTATACACACGTCTTACCTCACTTCACCTGAGCACAGAGTAAACTCTTCACCTTCTTTGCATCCTCAATGCACATGGACTTGGCTGGAAAAGACCTACAACAACCGCACTGACTAGCCCTGCTTGACACGGATCATTAACAAATGTTATGTGAACTCTCAACGCTGCTCTCAACTCTCAACCTATGACCTTTGTATATTTCCATAGGAAGTCTGTTTTTCCTATTGTTAAAACTGTATCACACCATCCCTCTGCTCCAACCAATAATAATCTCCTCCTACACTCCACTGGTACATTTTCTTTTTTTTTTTAGGAAATAGATGTACTCAGAAGAGAACTGTCTCATCTTCTTAGAAATCTATCTACCAATATACACACACCTCGTGCCTTTATCCTCTGCTTGTTAAAGCGTTGTCCCTGTCCCTAAGGTCAACACTTCTGTTGCGGCGCCAAATCTCATCCCTTTTTCTACTCAAAAAACTTATAGACATCTTTCCTGTGTCATCAATTTACCTGTCTCCACTGTAGTATTCCCGTTAGGAAACAGTATTAAAAAACAAATAAATAAACTGGCTTGAACCAACGCCCCCCTCTAGTTCTTCACCCATTCCTCAGCAAACTTAAAGTTCCTCAAAAAACTTGCCTATTTTGATAGTAATTTATCTATTCAGCTTTCTTTAGATTAATATTTGTATGGTATATATTTTCCCATCCTATGACTTGCAACTTTCTGTTTTCCCTTATTTTTAGGTGTGTGTTTTGAGAGCAATGCATATTTGCTGTTTTTTTATCCAGTCTGGTGACCTTTGCTTTTAATGATAGCATCTACGCCATATATATGTAACATAATTATTGAAACATTTGAACTTCTACCATTTTACTGTTTGCGCCCTATTACTTACCAGTTCTGTTCTAAATTTCTTTATTATATTACCTTCTTTCAGATTGAGATTATTAATTATTCCAGTTTTCCCCCTACAGCAGTTATACTTTTTTTTTTTTTTACTATTTTTAGAAGTTACACTGGAGTACAGCATCACTGACTTAGCAAAATCTAACATTAATTGGCACTTTTACTTCTTACTGTGCAATGTATGAAACTTAAACCTTTTTATCTTCATTTAACCCTCTCTTGACATTGTTGTTGTATATTTTAATTCTACATATATTTAGGCCCATCAAGAATTATAACTATTGTTTTATACAGCCATTTACATTTATATGCATTTACCCTTTTGGTTGGTCTTTATTCTTTCCTGTAACCCCTAGGTTCCATCTGATTTCATTTTCCCATTACCTGAAAAAAAATCTTTAGTGTTCCTTCCAGGGCATAATACATGCCTACTGGAAAAAAAATTTTTTTTCATAAGGTGTTGGTCTGAAAATATCTTGATTACATCTTCATTATTGAAAGCTCTATTTTTAATGTTTAGAAATCTAGGTTGGAAATTTATTTTCTTTCAGAACTTTGTAGAAAGTTCCATTGTTCTCATGAAAGAAGGGAAATCTCATTCTAACTCTTGGTTCATGAGGTTCCTGTGGCTACTTTATGATTTTTTTCTTTTTGTCTCAGTTTTCAATAGTTTTACTAAAATTAGGCTAAGTGTGGTTTTCCTTATAGTTATCCTAGTTAGGGTTGATAGTGTTTCTTGAAACTGTGGTTTGATATTCATCAACAGATTTGGAAAATTCTCAGTCAGTGTCTTTTCAAATATTGCTTATGTCCCATTTTCTCTCTCCTCTGCTTCTTTCCGGGCTCCAGTGACTCATGCCAATGTTCTCACTATATCTCCTATTTCATAACCTTCTTGCATTCGTTTTTTCTCTATACTTTATTCTGGTAATCACTTTTACTTATCTCCTAGCTCACAAGTACTCTCTTCAACTCTGCCTAATCAGTTATTAAGTCCCTCCATTGAGTTTTGGGGTGTGTGGGGTTTTTTAGTTTATTTATTTATTTATTTATTTAAGTCATCTCTATACCCAACATGGGGCTTGAACTCACAAACCTGAGATCAAGAGTCACATGCTTGAGTGTAGTAAGAATCCTAAAGATAAGTTCATGATGCTCCTGTGAGTCTGTTTCTATTATTAAGGGTTTTCCCCACTTGGTTTTCACTCATGTCATTTTATCTCCTCATGTGACTGGGGTTATTTTATTGAGTGCAAGACACCATATATTAAGACATTGTGGAAATAATTTGAGGCCTTAAATGATATTATCTTACTCCAGAACAAATTTATGTTTCCTCTGGCAGGTAGTTAGGGACACTAACAATGTAAGATTTCCTTAATTCCATTTTAATAATTGAGTTTATTTGAAGCTGGGCTTCAGTTTCTGCCAGACTTGAATTACTTCTGATTCACATTTCTTCCATAGAGTTAGTTCTTTGGGATTTCAATGCAAAGCCTAGTGGAGGATGACTACCTAGCTCTCTCCCTTGGCATACTCTGGATTACATATTTTGTCCAAATAATCTCTTGAGGCTGTTAAAAATCCTGTTGAGTTTCTCAACCTCTCAGCTACCTATTCTCCTAATAAAAAAATAGATTTTGGTGCTGAGTTTGTCTCTTTGGGCTTCTTTCTACTTCCAAAACTTATTTTTCTTCACCACTTTGTTAGCTATCCAATACCTTCAGGCAAATAGTTTTTATAATGAGGCTTGTTTTTCTAGTGGTTCTCAGGATTGGAACATATAACTTAGGCAAGCCTTACTGGAAGCAGAAGTCCCTAGAGAGAGTTTACTGTTTCTGTGTTCTCTTCTTCCATTTTCTGTCTTTTATTCTGAATAGCTTTATCCCTCACTATTCCGCTGCATCCTCTCTTGCAAGATCACCAAGTGATCAAGTTTCAGTCCTCATCTCATTGGCTCAGCTCATCTCAGTAACATTTGACAAGTTTGATGACTCTCTCTTTCTTGAAACATTTTCTTTACTTGGCTTCTGAGCAACCATACCCTCTCTCCTACATGCTTTCTCTGGTGCCTTTGCTGGCTCCTCTTCTTTTTCCCATCATCTTGGTTAGCAAGGCTAACTCCTTGGCCAGATCTCTGTCTACACCCACAGATTGGGTGATCTTCCTTCAACCTTATGGCCTTGTATAAAACATTGAAAGTATGTTGATGTGTCCCAAATTTATATTTTATTTCCAGCCTTGACCTTTCACCTGATCTCCAACTTATTACATCTAACTACCTTCTTGACAACTTTATTTGAACATCTAAAAAGCATCTCAAACATAAAATCCTAAAAGTAAAATCCAAGGTCTTTCCCATCTCCACCAGTTACTCAAGACAGACACTCAGGAGATATTTTTAGCACTGCTCTTTACCTCACATTCCACATCCAATTTATCAGCAAATTCTACTGGCTCAACTATCACAATATATTCTGCATCCAGCTGTGTCTCATTACTAAAATCATATTGGTCCAAGCCACGATAGTCATACTTGCTCTTTCCTCTTCCTGGAATTCTCTCCCTTTCCCATAAGTAAGTCTTTTACATCATTACATCTATGTTGGTATGTCATCTCTTTAGAGCGACCTTCCCTGACAATCCTGTCTAACATAGTTCTCTTTCCTTGCCACTCTCTCCTTTTCCTGGGCTTTATTTGTGTAGTTCTTCTTACTATCCAATGTTATATCTTTTATAGAAATACTTGTGTTTGTCTGGTCATCTGGTTCCCCCACTCATGAGAACAGAGACTGTGTCTTGTTCATGACAATATTCTCATGACCTGGAACAGAGCCTGGCACATAGCAGAAGCTCAATAAATACTTGCTGAATGAACCAACAAATGAATGCATGAATGAGGAACACAGTTGTATTATCAATAAATGGTTGAGATGGTGGTATTTAGGAAATAAAAATTATTTAGATGAATGGGTTCTCAAAGTATGGTCCATAGACCAATATTATCAGCATCACTTGGGAGCTTATTAAAACTGCAAATTCTGGAACACTCCCTCCAACCCCAGACCCACTGAGTCAGACACTGGAGGTGAAGAGAGCAATCCCTTCCAGAGATTCTGTTGCATAATCAGTTTGAGAACCCCTGGCTTCAGGGATAGGCCAAACCTGGCCCACTGCCTATTTTTATAAGTAAAGTTTTATTGAAACATAGTCACTCTCATATATTTATATACTGTCTAGGCTGTTTTTGCACTAAAACAGCAGTATTGAATAGTTGCAACAGAGACCTTATAGCCCAAAACACCTATAATATTTACTATCCGGCCCTTTGCAGAAAAAGTTTGATGACCTCCAGTTTAGATTAGCACCTTAACTGTGTGATGATGGCCATGTAAACTCATATATTTATATATCTATCTCTTTCCCACCTAAATGCCACTGAAATTAAAGAAAATCTATGATTAAAGAAGGATCCATAACAGAAAACAAGAAAAGGTGGTATCAGTGAAGCAGAAAACTTAAGGAATTTCCAATTCACAAACAGCATTTTGGGGAGATTAGGGGGAAGCTGATGAGATCAGCTTAACAGAGAAACAAGTGGGAGAAGCTGCAACACAAGATTCAAATAAAAGCTATTCCAAAAGGAAGCAAAAGTTCTTAAGAAAACCCTGGGTGAGTTTTACACTCTAAGCTAACCAAACCAAATCAGTCCTGGAGAAATCACTGGATGAGTCATTAAAGGACCAATCAGAGAATCTGGCCAGTGACCCTTTCACCCAAAGATTGAAACAGCTGGCTGTAGACCTCATTTATAAACAAAGCTAAAAGACTTTGGGAAAGGCTCCTGGCTTCAGTGCTGGGGACTGACAAGCAGAGTCCGGCAAGACATCCACAGTGGCAGCAGAGGACAGAAAGAAAAGGACATATGACTCAAACATTTGTACCAGGATAAACTGTCATTCACAGCTCTCCAAATTTGGATTTCTGGAATCAGAGACTCCCAGAGTAGCTCCTGGCACTGGAGAAGCAGAACTATGTTCAAGGTAAGGATGGGAAGTCCACTTTTACTAAGTGGACAAGCTACAAACCCACTATTGTAGGTCAAATTGTATGTCTCAAAAAGATATGTTGAAGTCCCAAACCCTAGTAGCTCAGAATGTGACTTTACTTGGAACTAGATCATGGCAGATACCATTAGTTAAGATGAAGTTGTAATGGAGTATGGTGGAGCCTTTAATCCAATATGATTAGTGTCCTTATAAGAAGAAGAGAGAGATATAGAGACAAGAAGGTCATGTGAAGACATAAAGATACACGGATACAGAGGGAAGACCACCATGTGAAGACAGAGGCAGAGGCTAGAGTTATGCGGCTGTAAGCCAAAGCACTCCTGGGGCCACCAGAAGACAGAAGACATAAAGATGGATTTGCCCATAGGGGCTTTAGAGATTGCATGGCCTTGCCAACACCTTGATTTTGGATGCTTAGTCTCTAGGACTGTGGGAGAATAAATTCCTCTTTTTAAAAGCCACTCAATTTGGGGTACTTTGTTAGGGCAACCTTAGAAATTAAATCGCCAGCCCTCTGGGCCACATATTCCACTGTGCTCCCCCATTATCACCCAAAGTGGAACCTGCATTCACAGACAAGTAAACGGGGATTCTCATTAGGCCAAGGACATAGACCCTCACCAACAATAAAAACAGATAATCATCACCAAATATTTGAGAAAAATTAACATCATTAGAAAGGATCATCTGATTCAAATAACAGAATAAATAAAACCTACAGAAAATTAATGGAGGCAACAGAATATGACTTTAAAATAAGTATATTTTTGGAGAGATCTAAGAAGATACTACATTCATTAGCAAACACATGACTGCTAAACAGAAACAACTGGAATTCTTGGGCATCAGATCTTCACCACAAAAAATTTTTTTTAATTTTATGCTGCATAGCACAATACTGTATATTTATCAGGTCAGGAAAAAAGCATGCAGAGAAGACAACAAAATATATTTTGGCATGCAAAACTACATGCATAGTTAAGAACATATATCAAACATCTTAAATGGAAACAGTGGTAGGGAGAATGGGAATGCAAATCAGGGAGGAAGTTTTGAAAAACAAATAAAATAAGACTGTTACATGAACAAATGATAATGTTGTGCTGTGAACTAAGGTGTTATAATTAAGCCAACTGTCTACACTAGGGATTCAAAAAGGAAAATAATTAAATATTAGTGGAAAATTGGAATTCCAAAATAGATATAATTGAAGATTAATTTATAGGACTATAAGACTAAACTGAAGAATTCCTCCAGAAAGTAGTGCAGAAGAAAAAAATTCATGGAATGGAAAATGTTCAAGAAAAGTTAAGGTACTTGGAAAAGGGACCTAGGTGATTTCAAATACCTCTTGTGTAAGTTTCAGAAGGATGGAATGGAAACAATTAAAAAGAAAATAAATAATAAAAGACAATTTTCTGGAGCTAGAGAAGGGCACTAGACTTCAGATCAAAGGGCTCCCTAAGTTGAATTAGGATGTGGGGGAGTATGGGAATCCACACCTATACAATCTTGGTGAAATTTCAGGCCACCAAGGATAAGGAAGAAAAAAAAATCCCCAAAAAGAGAAAAAAATCAGACTATTCACTTTAGAAAAAAAATTTCTAAGTTCTAAGCAATTGAGCAGAGAGTAGGTAGTTATGTGCATCCCTAAAATTTGGCTCTAGACAAAAGCTGGGTAGTAGATGGTATTACTAGAAGGGGTGTCATTAATAATGAGCTAAGGATACTAAAATTATTACTTTCCTCATAAAGCCTCCTGTTCTGACAGGAACAAGGCAATTATAATTCTGGTCCTTTCTATAAATGAACTGGTGCCAAAATATCAATGCACCATCACCGAACTTTTTATGTAAAACTGGCCTAACATCCATCTCACAAAAGAAGCAGAGTTTATAAGATCACATTCTAATCTCTACATATCCACAATCCAAAATAATTTCTGTAAACTCTAATAAGTAGTATAATTTCGTGTCATAAATCCTCCATGAAGTCCCCCATTTTGCAGACGACACTGAGGCCAGAGAGAGGAGACTCTTCCAGAGTCACACTTGTAAGTGGCAGAACAAGGCCTGAGACCCAGAGCTCCCGACGTTGTAACCACTGTGTCATGCGGAGAGCTTAGCACTGATCCTTCTACACTCTTGTGTTTGCTCTCCTCTGGGATAAAGGATGGGCATTTGTGTCATTGGGTTGGCAGAGTCCAGAGACTCAAAACAAAGCAAATTTCCCTGTCTTTTGCAGAAATCCTCAGCAAAGCTCTCCACTCAGAGGCAGGAAATCTGAGTTTACTTCAGGTTACCAGATGAGGGAGGTGCGTAATAGTGCTGGGAAAACAGCCATCTGAAAACCCATGTCTAGGCATTGTTTAATGACTACTAATAATTCTTCTTTCTATTGAGACAGAAGGCTAGAAACAGTCTGACACCCCCATTAATCACCACCATAACTTCCTGACTCATCTCAGTTTTTCAGATCCCTGGGCCTCGTAGGTAAAATTTAAAAAATAACTCTGGCAATCATTCCTCCTCCAAAGTAACCCCAGAATAATCAGTAAAATCCCATGGACTAGTCACAATAGCGAGTTATGCTTACAAATTAAGAGGCACCATTTCTTCCTTTTAAAAATTTGGTTTTTTTCCTAATCATCCAAAAAGCAAATCTAATGTGAAATTTATTAAATACTGCTTTAAAAACCTGAAATTCAAATACAAAATAGCCTATTAATGTCTAACTTTTCCATACCTACTAGAGTTTCCTAAATCTGTATTACACAGGCTATAAAATGAAATCTTGTCTTTATCTAAAGAAGTCAAATATAGTCTTCCTGAATTTTCTTTGAGGTCAATTGTTTTAATATAGACCAGTATTTTACCTGCTTTTCCTATCTCTGTTAGTCAATCCCAAACCACGTTCCCTTCCACATAACAGTCCTTTGAAAAAATCTATCATTTTGTTCTTTTCAGAGAATAAGACAGAAACTGTGACTAATTCATAAGGAGACGTCAGTGAAAACCAAAGTTATTTCAAGTTTTCACTACATTTGTGCAATGTCACCAGTAAAAGGAGAATGGCTTTCCAGACAATTTTCTGGAAGGAAAATATGAGTGGGAAATACACCAAGCTTGTAGAGTTAAACAATCCCAAGGTAGAAATCACTTTTCTCCTTGGCAACCAAATGCTTGATTTTCATAGTTCAACATATAATTTTAAACTAGGGCAACCAGATTTGCAACATGAAAACTGGAATTTTATTATTAAATGACACCAGGATACTGCACAAATCATACCAAAAGAAACAGCAAAACATTTTTAAAACAGTCTTACAATGAATGCTCAGGAATCTTCTCCCTGAGGTAACTATAGAAAAAAAAGAACATTTTGTCTGCTGAGGGCTCAGCTAAATTTGTTCCATAAAAGCTGATGGGATCTATTTCTCACTTCTAAGGGGATAGAGAAGGAAGAATGTACATTGTCTTTAAGAACATCCAGAATGTGGGGGCGCCTGGGTGGCTCAGTTGTTAAGCGTCGATCCCAGGGTCCTGGGATCGAGCCCCATGTCTGGCTCCTGGCTCAGTGGGGAGCCTGCTTCTCCCTCTCCCACTTCCCCTGCTTGTGTTCCCTCTCTCGCTGTGTCTCTATCTGTCAAATAAATAAATAAAATCTTTAAAAAGAAAAATCCAGAATGCGGCCAAAATTCTGCCTCCCACTTGGGCATTCTGCCTTTATCCTGAAAGATAATATCTTTGTGTTATAATAGCTGATGGTAAAACAAACTGTTAACAAAAGGAGGGAGGCTGGAGAGACAGAAGGAAAGGAAAATTATGATTCCAACAGAGCCACAATACTTTCTTGGTTTGTGTTTATTTATACAAACAGAATTAAAAAGTCAAATAGCCCTGTTAGCCAGGTACGGTGTAGTTAGAAATGACTGACTGGGAATTCCCCTGCTTTCATTAAACAATTGATGAGTGAATATTCCATCAGCTTGGTCTTTTTAACATTCCTAGATGGCATAAGAAAACCTTAAAATGGTAAGTGTGTTTCCAGTGATGAACAATTCTCCTGTGTGGTTTTAGAAAAATCATTAAAATTATCAATGCTTTTGCTAATCCTTCTACACTTGCCAAAACAAGTATTTTTAAAGAAAGGCTCTATTTTTTGTTAAAACATTCAACTGGATGCAGGGAAAGTACATAATAAATCTCTAGGGTCGGCATCTACCAAATCATGCAGGCAGAAGAGATTTTTCCAGAATTGAAAGAAAAAAGCACTCGGCGACTCCAAGGTGTGGCTGAAAGGAGATGGGAGAAAGAGGCAAGAATCTGATGGACCTGCTTTCTTTGCATTGTCCCACTTCCTTGTTTTCTGTGCTGCACAAACACTATTAAATATCAAGATTTGGTTTCTCCTGAATAAGATACTTAATAAAGAACCATGTTAGCCCTTTCAAGCCCATAAATGCCTTTTAAGTGTTCACAGAATTTTACAACAATTTGATGAAAAAATGTAGCTTGCATAAATTTTATCACTACAAATACTTTTAACTATTAGTAAAGGAGCTCAGCGATGCTGCATACTAAATACATAGGATTTGCTATTTAAATTTGTAAGCTAAGAGGAATCCTAGCAATTGTCTAGTCTAACTTCCTTGTTCTACATTTCTGTTTTATTGTCCCCAAGCTATGTATTGTATTTGCTTCAGGATTATGTTAGAGAAAAGGAGAAATGCTTTTGGAAACGAGGACTAGATGATAACCCTTTTTTAAGGGAAAAGAAAATTAAGGGAGGAGGGAATTTAAGTGTATTGGACACTATAGGAAAGATATTTATGGGGCATAAAATCATTTCTGATGGAAAGAACACATATGAGGTTCAGTTTGCTGGAGTACCTTTTGGTTTCCTCTTTTTTTAAATTATTATTATTTTGTGAGAAGGCCAGTTTTACACAGCATAGAATCAAGTACGAGTGGAGATAAATAAAGTATTTCGCAAAGTTAAGAGATGTGACCATGAGTCCCCTGATCCTGGTTTCAGCCTGCCTACTAAACTGGGTAGGTGCTCCAACAGAGATTATAATTCACCTGAAGCAACAGTGAAAAACAAGGAGAAAACTGTTAAGAGCTCTATGGTAGGAGCTCAGTTAAGCATCCGCTCTTGATTTCAGCTCAGGTCAAGATCTCAAGATGGTGAGATCGAATCCTGCGTCCAGGGAGTCTACTTGAGATTCTCTCCCTCTCCCTCCCTGTCTGCCTCTCCCCATTAACTCAAGCATTCTCTCTCACTTTCTCTCTCTCTCAAAAACAAAGAAGTGATTTTAGATGCCGTATTATTATAATAAGTCCAGTCTCCAACATCCTTAATAAGGAATCAAACTGACAGAGAACTCACTATTTTGTGAGACAGTCTACTTTGTTTTTCTAAATACCAGCCATTGTGCATAAAACTGCTATTCAGAGTTTAAACCTGACATAAATTCCTTATCTCCTCCTGTTCATCTTGCACAACAATAACAAATCCTCCTTCCAGATATTGTTACATCTGTTAACGATATAACCATTTTGTCAAACTTAAAAACTTTGTGTTCTCTTACAACTAAAAATCCAATCAATTACCAAGTCTTGTTGATTCCATTTTGGAATCTGTAGCTTCCAGTTTCAGGTATAAAATACCACCACGTCTGCTGTATACTCATGTATCACAAAGACCAGCCCTACTACAATATGGAAGGAGACTACGCAAGGATATGAATATCAAGAGGGAACGCTGAGGACCATCTTGGAATCTGGCTAGCACACAATGTGACGGGAAAGATGACCACTGACAATGTTAGGATCCCTGGGGAAGAGGGTATTTATCCTGATCAATCTAGCAGAAAAAATTCTAGAGATAACACTAATTGGCTCAATTTAGATCATATGCCCATCCATGAACCAATAATTATGACCTTTAGGAATAGACTCTCGTAGTCAAGTAGATCAGGGTCCTGTGCCTACCTGTGGCTCTTGGGGGGAAATGGTGCCATCTCCACCTGACCCACTGAATCAGAAAGAAAGGCATGCTAAACAGAAAAACATCATGATGTCCTCTGTTCTACCTCACACCTGATGCTTCACTAAGTCTTCTAAACATCCACATATCACCTTGTCTCTTTGCCCTCCTTTTCAAATGGCACAAGGCTGACAAAGTACTCTTTCTAAAAACTCAACTTGGATCAAGCTTTTTCTTTTATCAAAATCTTCCCCAAATACCTCCTCACTGCTTACAAAATCAATCCTTAGTCTTAATCTGGCATTCACAGTATTCCACCATCTCACCCCAAATTCCTTTTTTAGTCTAATCTATAATTTTTCACCTCTCGGTAAAACCAATTTACTCGCTCTCCTCCAAAAATGGCTTTGTCTCCACGGTCTCGCTCACACTGTTCATATCTTTTATTCTCCAAGAAAGCCTTTTTCTCCCTTCTTCCATTATTCAAAGTCCACTCATTCTATAAAGTACAACTCAAAGTTTACTTTCATATAATTTTCCTTAGTCATCCTAGCACAGAGGAACTCCTCTCTTCTTTCTCATGATAATATTTTTGTTGTATTATTGTTTGACAAATATGATGTACAGCTTTATTCTTTTCTTTCTTTTTTTTTTTTTTTTTAGTGGGGGTGAGGGGCAGAAGGAGAGGGAGAGAGAGAATCTTAAGCAGGCTCCATGCCCAGTGCAGAGCCCGATCAGAGGCTCGATCCCAGGACCCTGAGATCACAACCTGAGCTGAGTTGAACACTCAACCCACTAGCCACCCAGGTGCCCCTGTACTGGCTTTATTTTATCATGAATTCATATTTCAATAAATAACACACACTATCTACCTATACCTACCTATCCGGATTGTAAACTTCTTAAAGGCAAGGATTATGGCTTCTATTTCTTTTCAGTGAATGTAAGGCTTAGGTTACAATTAATAAGCATCTGTCTATTTGATTTTGATCATACAGCCCTGCAGATTTGTAGATATGAAAGTCTTTAACCCAGTTTAGGAATTTGACTCTCTGATCAATGTACACATTAAGGAAAAATGCCAAGTTTCTATTGACTTTTTAGTTACCATACACTGACACTCATATATTTTTTAATCCAGTCAACACAATTAGCTTCAAACTCCACACTCAAGGAAGAGCTGAGTACACATCTAAAAAGATGTGTACTTTCTGCTACATTATCTACAGAAAATGAATCTCAACCTTCTAAAACAAATTGAATTGCTGATGCAATAATCTAGATGATTTTAACCAACAGTTAAATACGGCTACACCAATCTAGTTATCTTCAATGATTAGATTTACTACATACTGCTACGTCACTTTTCAAGGAGCCTCTTTGGAGCAGAGCACAGTCAATGCATGTTGCTTCCAGGAAGTCATTTCTGAAAGAATTTGGCTGTTTATGCTTTGGCCAGAATTATTTGAATTTTGGCTTGCAATCTCTATTTTGCTTTCCTCACAGAAACATGTACTCACAGCATCCTGGTAACGCCCCACCAAAAGAAAATGAATACTCCTTCATCATGAAAAGACAAGAGCT
Source organism: Phoca vitulina (assembly GCF_004348235.1). Taxonomy (NCBI): domain Eukaryota; kingdom Metazoa; phylum Chordata; class Mammalia; order Carnivora; family Phocidae; genus Phoca; species Phoca vitulina. The sequence continues at coordinate 65,613,278 of NW_022589707.1, read as the reverse complement.
CTTCCAGGTAGACCCTTGACACGTACTCTAAATGCAGTGAACCCACCCCTCATTTCATCCTTACCAAGTGTCTAATAAGACAAGACAATGTTCTAGGTATTATGAAAAACACTGTGCTAGGTTTTGCAGACCTACAAAATCATCCAAAGTTTACTCCAGTAAGAGAAGCGATACCAAATAATGAGCGTGCTCTACATCAGTAATAGGATAAGTGCCATATGTAATGAGAGGAGAAACCTCAAGGGAGGTTTCATAAAGGAAAGGAATCAAGCCAGTGGATCATTAGTAGAGATGGGTCATTTAGTAGTCTCACCAGTGGATAGAACTGCAAATGACATATTGTAGACCAATAAGATGTAAAAAGAGAGCTTACACAAGGGTGTAGTAAGTAAAAGAAGCTAGGGAATTTGGAACGACCCTAGAGAAGAGTTCTAATAGTCTATGTTTTATCCTATAGACAACGGAGATTATCGAAAGTTTCGGAGCACCTGCAAAATAGTGTTTTAATATCAAAGTGAGAAATAATTAAGTCACTAAAATAATTTTCAAAGAAAAAGAAAAAGACAGCTAAAAACAGAATCTTTTTCAATAAAAATCACAGATAGCTTAAAAAGGAATTAATAAAAGTCAGAGTCTACATGATGAGTAGGAAGCATAGATTCTAACATTATAGCGGTTGGACCATAAAAAGTAATAATATTATGTAACTGAAATAATTTAGTACTTTCATTCACATTTCATGCTTTTTCCTGATTATAAAACAATCCATATTCACTGCCTAGAAAAAATCCTTAGAAATTTTAACTCTGTAAAATATTACTGGAAACCTGGTATGAAGGAAAATTTAAAGGAAAAATTTAAAAGCTCTGTGATATAAAAGGGACATATCAAAAATCTTTGCTCTAAAATGCAAATACATTGTTTTTAGGGAAAACTTCATTCAAAACCTATTTACAGATACTTTTGACATGGTTATATCAAACTTTTATCTAGTTTATCTGTTTTTAGCACTTTGGATACAACAACTTAGAGAAGTTTTACTGCTAGGGGCTGGCATATTAATAACACCAGAAAATTAAAGCTCATGTTGAGAATAGAGATCAAAAAAACATGAAAAATTTACACTCACTAGTTAGCGTAGTCCCCTTAAGTATAGAACAAACAGCTACTTGCGTCTAAAATTATTGTAATTATAACAAAGTAATTTACATTCTTAATGACCTTGCATCATGAAGAAAACATAAAATTACATAGCACTTAATATGTTTATTACAGTTTGAGAGATGACTATCAAGCATAATTTTTTAAAAAACTTTTGGACTTAAAAGAGAAATTTTCGATTATTTAAATAATTTCATAATTACTCAAAATGATAAGCTGTGATAATAATAGCTTGGGAAAGTTGTCTATTACAACATTTTAACAATTAGAAAAATATAAAATATTAAAGTAAATGATAAGATAACATGAAAGTTGCAATTATACTAAAAGTCAATATGATTCTAATGACCTGTGGAAACAACTGGAATACAAGGAATACAATATAGAAGTCACTATCTCAAGAAGTTTTTAACAGTATTTTTCAGTCAGAATGCCACCACACTTTAAAGGAGCATTTCTTACTGAATCCTAATCCCTTTCTAGCCAAAAGTTAAAGCATGAGTTGGAAAGTTATGGATACAAAATAATTGAGGGATTTAATAAAATCATTATGCCTCTTAATAGGTTCATTATAGCTAGAAATTCAGGTTAGCAAAAGTCAAACAGGAAAAACAAGGATTTTAAAAGTTGGTATAAGATGAGAAATGCTAACTGAAATATTTATTGTACCTATTTTATGTTTGTGGCTCTACACATTTCTAATTTTTCCTGCCTAAACTTTTCCTCTTTGAGTAATTCATTCTGGCATCCAACTTTTCCCAATGGAGTCTATGTGCTTTGAAGGAAAATGACCTCTTCCCCAGCTACAGGGGTGAACTCTGGATCAAACCATACCTGAAACTCTCACCTATTGGATTTTTCTTTTTTTTTTAAGTTTTTTTTTTTAATTTTACTATGTTATGTTAATCATCATACATTACATCATTAGTTTTTGATGTAGTGTTCCATGATTCATTGTTTGCGTATAACACCCAGTGCTCCATTCAGTATGTGCCTTCTTTAATACCCAACACCAGGCTAACCCATACCCCCACCCCCTCCCCTCTAGAACCCTCAGTTTGTTTCTCAGAGTCCATAGTCTCTCATGGTTTGTCTCCCCCTCCGATGTCCCCCCCTTCATTCTTCCCTTCCTGCTATCTCTTTTTTTTCCTAGAATTAGCATTTTTATTTTTTTTAATTTTTTATTGTTATGTTATCACCATACATTACATCATTAGTTTTAGATGTAGTGTTCCATGATTCATTGTTTGTGCATAACACCCACTGCTCCATGCAGAATGTGCCCTCTTTAATACCCATCACCAGGCTAACCCATCCTCCCACCCCCCTCCCCTCTAGAACCCTCAGTTTGTTTTTCAGAGTCCATCGTCTCTCATGGTTCGTCTCCCCCTCTGATTTCCCCCCATTCATTCTTCCCCTCCTGCTATCTTCTTCTTCTTTTTTTTTTTTTAACATATAAGGTATTATTTGTTTCAGAGGTACAGGTCTGCGATTCAACAGTCTTACACAATTCACAGCGCTCACCATAGCACATACCCTCCCCAATCTTTTTTTTTTTAAGTTTTGTTTATTTATCAGAGAGAGAGAGAGCACAAGCAGGGGGAGAGGCAGAGGCAGAGGGAGAAGCAGGCCTCCCACCGAGCAGGGAGCCCAATGCAGAACTCGATTCCAGGGCCCTGGGACCATGACCTGAGCTGAAGGCAGACACTTAACCAGCTGAGCCACCAGGCATCCCTCTCCTATTGGATTTTTCAATTATGAAAGTCAATATATTTCTTTTATTGTTTAAGTCATTTTGAATTGATTTTTGTTACATTATAAAAATGTTTTCAGTTATATATTTATATGTGTGTATGAAATATGTATATGTATGCACAGTTAAAATAATAATGTAAAAGGGGCACCTGGGGGCTCAGTCGGTTAAGCATCTGCCTTCGGCTGAGGTTGTGATCTTTGGGTCCTGGGATGGAGCCCCACATTGGGCTCCCTACTCATCGGGGAGTCTGCTTCTCCCTATCCCTCACCCCTCCCCTCCTCATGCTCTCTCTCTCTCTCTCTTAAATAAATAAAAATCTTTAAAAAAAATAAAGAAATGAACACCCATGTGGCAGACATTCAGCTTAAGAAATAAAATATTAGTGTCTCAGAAGCCCCCTGAGTGTTCTTCCTTGTTGTATCTGGCTCCCCACTCCCACCCTCAGAGATAGACAGCAACCTGAATTTTTGGTTAATCATTCCTTGCTTTATCATTTTAGCTCCTATGTATATACCCATATATAAAACCACTTTCAAAATAATACTAAGATATTATATGACTTTTTTACTCTCATTCTCTTACAAGTGAACAGTGGAGTTTTCCAGAGGCTACGTGACCTGTGATATTGCAACAGACTGAATACAGAAACAAGTAAGACAATCCAGTTGTCTATTAAGCCAGGCATTAAAGAAATTTTCTTTTCTTTTCTTTTCTTTTTTTAAAGATTTTATTTATTTATTTGACACAGAGAGAGAGAGAGAGAGAAAGATCACAAGTGGGGTGGGGGGAGCAGAGGGAGAGGGAGAAGCAGGCTCTCCACTGAGCAGGGAGCCCAATGCGGGGCTCGATCCCAGGCCCCTGGGATCATGACCTGAGCGGAAGGCAGACGCTTAACCGACTGAGCCACCCAGGCACCCCCATTAAAGAAATTTTCAAAAAAATATAAAACAATGCCACTTTTCTCACTCTTTGTTTTGGAAAATATAGTTATTTTTCAAAAACCGTTATTTATGTTAACATGTAATTGGTCTAGTGTTGTTATTTTGCAACGACATGGGTGGAGCTAGAGGGTATTACCCTAAGCGAAATAAGTCAGTCAGAGAAAGAAAAATACCCTATGATCTCACTCATATGTGGAACTTAAGAAACAAAACAGATGAACATGGTGGGGGGAAAAAGAGAGGCAAACCAGAAAACAGACTCTTGACTACATATAGAGAACAAACTGAGGGTTGATGGAGGGAGGTGAGTGGGGGATGGGCTAAATGGGTGATGGGGATTAAGGAGGGCACTTGTCGTGATGAGGACTGGATGTCGTATGTAGGTGATGAGTCACTAAATTCTACTCTGGAAGCCAATATTACACCGTATGTTAACTAACTAGAATTTAAATAAAAATTTGGAAAAAAAAAGAAATGAAATAAATATTTTTTAAATTTTTTCAGTTTTAATTTGGCAAATATTGATAGATATAACATACAGAAACAAAAACTCTGGGGTTCTTCAATAATTTTTAAGAGTGTAAATAGGTTCTGAGACAAAAGTATTTGAGGCAGGTAACAGGAGGAGTACTCCTAGGGTGAATACTATGCATGTTTTTTTTTTATTTTTTATTGTTATGTTAATCACCATACATTACATCATTAGTTTTCGATGTAGTGTTCCATGATTCATTGTTTGTGCACAACACCCAGTGCTCCATGCAGAATGTGCCCTCTTTAATACCCATCACCAGGCTAACCCATCCTCCCGCCCCCCTCCCCTCTAGAACCCTCAGTTTGTTTTTCAGAGTCCATCGTCTCTCATGGTTCGTCTCCCCCTCCGATTTCCCCCCCTTCATTCTTTCCCTCCTGCGCTCTTCTTCTTTTTTTTTTTCTTAACATATATTGCATTATTTGTTTCAGAGGTACAGATCTGAGATTCAACAGTCTTGCACAATTCACAGTGCTTACCAGAACACATACCCTCCCCAGTGTCTATCACCCAGTCACCCCATTCCTTCCACCCCACCCCCCACTCCAGCAACCCTCAGTTTGTTTCCTGAGATTAAGAATTCCTCATATCAGTGAGGTCATATGATACATGTCTTTCTCTGTTTGACTTATTTCGCTCAGCATAATACCCTCCAGTTCCATCCACGTCATTGCAAATGGCAAGATCTCATTCCTTTTGATGGCTGCATAATATTCCATTGTATATATATACCACATCTTCTTTATCCATTCATCTGTCAATGGACATCTTGGCTCCTTCCACAGTTTGGCTATTGTATGCACATGTTTTTAACCATTTTTCTTTTGCATTGCTGTTGCTCTTATAAATTTGTAGTCTTTAGTTTTGGACACTAATGATTTGCTTATATGTGTAGCATGTGTGTTTTTACAATGTGACTAGTAATTTTCAGTCCCTTTGTGGTTTCTTTTGATCATAACGAGTTTCAATTTCAGCATCAAAAGGATGGATCTTTTCCTCTTTTGGTTCACATCCTTATATGTGCATTTTATTTAATAGATCTATCCTATTCAAAGGTCACAAAGATATTTTCCTGTGTTTTCTTTCTTTTTTTTTAAGATTTTATTTATTCATTTGAGACACAGAGATAGAGAGAGTGCGAGAAGGAGGCAGAGGGAGGGGGAGAAGCAGGCTTCCCCCTGAGCAGGGAGCCCGATGTGGAGCTCGATCCCAGGACCCTGGGATCATGACCTGAGCCAAAGGCAGACGCTTAACCATCTGAGCCACCCAGGCGCCCCTTTCCTGTGTTTTCTTCTGTAAAGATATTTTCCTAGGTTTTCAAGTTTTCCTTTCATAGTAAGTCTTTTCTTTTCTTAGAACTGATTTTTGTGGGATAAAGTACAACTTCATTTTTTTCATAAAATGATTTTTTATGTTAATATAAACAATAGCACTTCCTTCCCACTGACATTACAAGACCTGCTCTGCAATAAATCATGTTCTTTTTTCCTTTGTGCCTGGGCCAGTTTTAATGTTGTCTGTTCTATTCCCTTGGCCTATTTATTTAACTCTGTGTTATACAATTTTCACAGCATTATATTAGCCTTGTATCTGGAAGGGCAAATCATCCTATATTCTTCTTTTCTGGGAATTTCATGACAATTCTTGACCTCTTGCTCTTCCATATCAATTTTAAAATCAATGTGTCTAGTTCCATGAAAAACCCGGACAGAACACCCACTAGAATCACATTGACTCTACAGATATATTTGGGGACAATTGCATTTTCACGATACTGAGTCTTTTTACCCAAGATTATGGAAGAACCTCACATTCATTTGGATATTCTTTAATACTTTTTCAATGTGGTTTATAATTTTCTCTGTAAAGAGTTAATGTATTTTTGTTAGATCAGTAGGTGCTGGGTGGTAAGGGTGCTATGACAGGTAGTATCTGCCCTGATTGCATTATTTACCTGCTCGTTGCTGCTGTAGGAGACATGCAATTGATTTTTTATAGCGATGTTTTTATCTAACAACCTTCCTAACTCTCTTATTAAATCTCATAATTTATCTGTGAACTCTTGGGCTTTCTATATAAAGTCAGTTCCTCTGTGAATAATGACAATTTTGTTTCCTCCTTTTTAATCATTATACATTTTATTTCTTCTTTCCTTACTACAGGATCTAGGACTGCAAGTTCAACAGGTTTGAACAGTGATGGTGACAGAGACATCTTTGTCTTGTCGCTCATTGAAGGACACGCTTTACCCATTACATTGGGAAGTGTTGTAGGGTTTTTGTGCAGGCTCAATAGCAGGTTAAGAAAGTTCCCTTGTAGTCTACGTTTACCAAGAGTTTTTTCATGAAAAGAGACAGGCAGGATGTTTTTTTCTGCATCTGTTGAGTTGCAGATTGTCTCCTTTGAATTGTTACTATAGTGAATTACATTAATATATTTGCTAATATTAAATCATCTAACATTCTTGTAATGAACCTAACCATAACGTATTACATTTTTTAATTTGTTAGATTCAGCTTGTTAAATTTTTATTTTTGCATTGATGTTCAAAAACAAAATTGTGCTATTTTTGTCTAATTTTGGCTCCAAGGTTATGCATACCTCATAAATTGAATTGAGGAACACTCTTTCCCATTCTGTTTTCTGGAAAAGTTTGTGTTATACTGGTTTAGTCTGTTCTTTGAATGTTTGACTAACTGACCGGTCAAGTCTCTTAGGCCTGATTTTGTTTGTTCGTTGCTTATGTTTTTACTTTATGGAAAGATTTCAATTAAAGATTCAATTTCTCAAAAAAAAAAAGTGTTAAAATCTCTTACTGTGGTGGTAGGTTTTTAAAAATATACTTATAGTTCTGTGACATTATGCTTCAAAACTCTGTTATTGGAGAAATGCAAATTTAGAATTATCTTCTTGGTGAACTGATTTTTATCATTGTGTAATAACCCTCTTTAAAGTCATTTTGTCTGGTAGTAATATACTTAGATCATGTCTTCCTTATTTGATATTTGCCTGGTACCCCTTTTGGATCCTTGATTTTTAATTTTTCTATGTCCTTGTGTTTTACACCTGACTCTTACAAATAGCATAAATATTTGTTTCAACACAGTCTGAAGGTTTTGCTTTTTGACTGCAAAGTTTCTCCCATTCACAGCTGTGGTGATGATAACTGGTACATTTAGATTTAATTGTGCCTTCTTATCATGTGCTTTCTATTTGTCCATTTTTCATGCCTTTTTCTCTTTCCTCAAATTTCTCTTCTCCCCCATCCTCATTCATAGCAGAGGATATTGCTTCCTATTTCACTGAGAAAAATGAGCAATCAGAGGAGAACCTCCACAAGCTCATCCATGGCATCTAGTCACTTCCATGCATCTGAACCCATCTGTGTGCCTTTTCTTCTACCGGGAATAAACTGTTCATTCTCCCAGCAAAGACCAGCCCCACCATTTGTGCACTAAATCCGACCCCCCCCCCCCGCCCCATCCCGTTTCTTGCCTTCTCAGTGACTTTGCTCCAGCAATTCTTTACTCTCTGTTCTGTATCATCCATCTTCTGCTCTTTCTGGGATCTTTCCCATAGTCATATGTATGATTTCTTCTTCCATCTTAAGATATTCCTGTCTCTGGATGTTAATTCCTCCTCCAGCTCCCACTCCACTTCTCTTCTTCATTTTACAGCAAAACTCTTAAGAGTTGTATATACTTATTGCCTCTAGTTTCTGTTCTCCCATTCTCCAAACCAATTAACATGAGCTGAGTTACCAATGACCTTCACGTTTTAAATCTTGTTCTCATTTCTCATCCTACTTGATCATACAAAATCATTTGACACAGTGGATTATTCCCCTTTCCTTGAGCTATTCTGTCCACTTGGCTTCCAAGACATTCAGCTGTCCCCTTGTTCTCTTAGCTCCTTAGTGGCATCTTATTTCCTTTGTCCTTTACTCCTTATCTTTCTCACCACCAAACCTTGGAATGTGCCAAAGCTCAATCCTTGGAATTCTTTTCTTTTTTAACAACTCTTACTCTGTTGGTGACTTCCTGGTTTAAATATTTTGTCTGTCAATAACTACCAAGTTAATATCTCAGGCCAGACCTCCCTCCTGAAGATCAGATTCATAGGCAATACCGCCCTTGTCTGTAACATAACACTCCCAGACTGAACTCCTGATCTTGCACCCTTCCTAATCTGATCTAGACACAGTCTCTCCCTTCTCAATGAATGGCAACTCTGTTGATCCTGTTGGTTAAGCCTAGATCCTTAGCATTATCCTAGATACCTTTCTTCTTTCAGACACTACATCCAATCCGCAATCACATTCTTTGGCTTTACCTTTAGGATATATCAAGAATCCTACAATTTTCCTAGCTCGTCTCCTACCACCCTTGTCTGTACCACCAATACCTCTCACCTGGATTATTACAATGGCCCCCTAAATGGTTTCCCAACTTCCATCCTTGTCTCCCTTCAGTCAATTTTCAACATGGTAGCCACAGTTAGTATGTTAAAATCTTCCGAGGTTTCTCATCTCACTCTTCATGAAAACTAAATTTCTTACATTAGCCTTTAAAGACCTACACAGTCTAGGCCCACCCACATCCCCACATCCCACTCTCTGTTGGAGATCTCTGTCCTCACCTCCCATGGCTGATCTCATTCAACATGCTCTAGCCAAGCAGGCCCACTCTCTGGACATGGCTCCTGTCAGTCCTCAGGATCTTTCTACTTGATTCCCCCTTGTTGGGACACTTTTCCTTTGCTGACTGCATGGCTTTCTTCCTCATCTCTTTCACTTTTAAAACGTTGCATTGGAGACCTTCTTGACCACAATCCATATTTCCCTGTCTTATTTTGTTTTTCCTATAGCACTTACTATCATCAGACACGCTTTATGTAGCTTATTTATTTTTCATCTTCTCCCAGTAGAATTAGGGTCTCACTTTTAGCACATTGGTGCAAATGAGAATTTTACTCACTCCCCTCACCTGCCCTTTCCCCCATTCAATGGCTCAGCCAGGTGTCTTTTTTTTTTTTTTTAAGATTTTATTTATGTATTTGAGAGAGACAGAGAGAGCACAAGTGGGGGGAAAGGGACAGAGGGAGAAGCAGACTCCCTGCTGAGCAGGGAGCACAACGTGGCGCCCTGAGCTGAAGGCAGTGGCTTAACCAACTGAGCCACCCAGGCGCCCCTCAGCCAAGTGTCTTTGGACAGTGCATTATCACACACAGGACTGATAGCCCCAAGTATTAATGCATGCTTCAGGAAAGCAGAGATCTGTTTTGCTTGTCGTGTCCCAGCCCCTTAGGATGGCACACACAGGACACTCAATAAATACTTGTAGAATAAATTAATAGTTTGAAAAAAACACATAAAGTAAAAGTTATTAGTTACTTACTGTTTTAAAATAAAACACGGGCCCTCTTAACTAAATGACATACTCCTGGAAAATATAGGATTAATTCATATAACTTATGTCTTAACTAAATGACATAATACTGAAAAATATAGCCTCAAAACAGTAATGACACCCAAAAATGGGTGTATTTCCTGCAGCAAATTTACTACAGTAAAATAACCTAGGAAGATAAAAAGGCCCAATATATACATAGAAGATTGGAAAGTCTGGGAATTCCTTTATTATATAAGTGCATAATAAGTATAAGAACAAAAGAAATGTTGTCCCTGGCATTTTTAAGCCAATGGCCTACATCTTACTTTTTGCCTCCGCAAAGATTCCCTGCAAATTTTAAAGAGTTCTTTTAAGTGGTAAAACCTTTGGTGATTTGCTTAAATACTCACTACTGCTCAAAATTAACCCACAGGAAAAGAATAAAGAGATTATAGAAAGCCTCTAGACGGTATCTTTCCCAGTGTCTCTGTTTATTAAACAATTTTATATCTTCTTTATTAAAATATTCATTTAATTATTTTGCGTATTTTTTGAAGCCTAAAGTTTTGCTCCTCTTCTGAATTTGTGTGAGCTATTTAAATATTTGACATTAATCTTTTGTTAAGTTGACAGGAAACATTTCCCCTCAGTTTATGTTTTTATAAAACATAGAGCTTCAACTCTTATTTTGTTAAAACTATAATTCTTTATTTTGGGGATTGCTTCCATTTATTCAAACTTAAAAAGTCCTTTCCCCACTAGAAATATGACTAATATTCACTTTGGTTTTATCTGATTTTCTTTATCTTAGTCTTTATCATCTGACTTAACCCGTTGACCTAGATAGAATTTATTTTGGAGTATTGCAGGAAATTAAGTATAAAACAATCGTTATTTATAAATGCTGTGATCAGTTTTTATAACATTTGTATAAAATTAAGTCATAATATCTTTTTTTAGAGATAGTTGGGTTTAGAGTCATAAAATTCCAACATTTCGAAGAACATTTCAATTTTACTTAAATGTGTTTTAAATTAAATCAACTAGGTTAAATATAACTTTAAAAATAATAAAACTGATTAAAATAGACTCCTGTTTAATATCTCTTTCTTTCCTAATCTTCTCTGATTCCTTTACAGTCACAGTGTCAAATATTTATGTTTATAGAACTAGCACTTGGGTTTTGTTTTTTGTTTTTTGTTTTTTTATCTTATTTATTTATTTAAGAGAGAGAGAGAGAGCACAAGCGAGCAGAGGGGAGAGGCAGAGGGAGAGGAAGAAGCAGACTTCCCGCTGAGCAGGGAGTTCTATCTCAGGACCCTGAGATCATGACCCGAGCCAAAGGCAGAAGCTTAACTGCTTAACCGCTTAACAGACTGAGCCACCCAGGCACCCCTTGGGTTTTGTTTCTTAAAGCTGATTTCTTTCATGGGTATTAACAACAGGATTTGTAATGTTGGAGATGACTCAATTATTCCTGGAACTACATCTTAAACCAGGCATTAAAAAAATGATGAAATGACATGAAACCATGAAATAATGTCTTTGTAATTTTTTTTTTTAAATAATGAAACAAGGAAATAGTCTCCTGAAAAAAAATGTTAATGGCTGTATTTTTAAAGTTTTTTTTTTTTTAAAGATTTTTATTTGACAGAGAGAGCACAAGCAGAGGAAGAGGGAGAAGAAGGCTCCCTACTGAGCAGGGAGCCCGATGCGGGACACAACCCCAGGACCCTGAGATCATGACCTGAGCCGAAGGCAGCTGCTTAACTGACTGAGCCACCCAGGTGTCCCTGTATTTTTAAAGTTCTTATGAGAGATATGGGAAAAAGGTATTACTGATCGAAAAAGAGAGAGCACATTTTCGGTGCATAAACAAGTTTATCCATCCCTGCATAACACATTGCCCCAATATTGACAGCTTAAAACAACAACTGACTGCTTTTCACAGTTCTGTGAGTTGACTGACCTCATCTTGGTGATTCTGATTTGGAGTCTTTCATGCTTTTGCCATCACATGGTAACTGGGGCTGACATCATCTGAAGGTTTAGGTTGGATCCACGATAGCTTCTTCACTCATATGATTTACACCTCAGCTGGGTGGGTTGGTCGGGCACCTGTCTGCACATGAGCTCTCTTGGAGTCTAGGTCGGGTTTCCTCACAGCATGGTGGTCTCAAGGTAAATTTCCAATGGCTACTCGCTTCCCCCAGGGCAAGAGCTCTAAGAGACCAAGGCGGAGGCTACAAGGCTTCTTGTGTTCCAGCCTTAGAAATCACAAAGCATCGCCACTACTGCAGTCTATTTGTTACATGGAGCTAGCCCAGATTCGGTGTGGGGAAAGACTGCACCAAGACATGCCTACTGGAAGGTTGAATTCACTGGGAGGCCATCTTTGGAGACCAGCTACCGCAAGCGTTTTCTACCACATTTTACGTGGTGACTGGTAAAGATGGTGCCCAAAATGACATCAAAAGAATATGATGTGGGGGTGCCTGGGTGGCTCAGTCGTTAAGCATCTGCCTTCGGCTCAGGCCATGATCCCAGGGTCCTGGGATCGAGCCCTCCATCGGGCTCCCTGCTCCACAGGAAGCCTGCTTCTCCCTCTCCCACTCCCCCTGATTGTGTTCCCTCTCTCTCTGTCTCTGTCAGATAAATTTTAAAAATCTTTAAAAAAAAAAAAAAAGAATATGATGTGGTTAAAAAATACAGAAAAAAAATCAGGAATGATTCTTTAATTACTATGCAGCCAAGTGTGAATTTCCCAGTTTATTTTTCAATCTTTAGATAATCCATATAGCCCCAACTTGTGACCATTCTCCCTTCTGCTACTTTGGAGAATTTACCTGTGTATTCAAACTGATACCAAAGAATGAGAAAAGGGCCGACCACCCATCCACTCCCAACTGGGTGATACCACAAGAAAGTCAGGCACCTTGAAAGGCACATCTCTGTATTAAGTACTAGGTGTGCATGACAACCTACCACAGAACAATAGTTGGTATACTGAAAATGTCGTAGAATTTTAGACCTTGAAGGGATTTGAAGATCAGTCTTCATCTTCAAGACACTCTACCTAAGACCCAGAGTGGTTAAGCAACTTACTAAAGGTTCACATAAATCACTGAACACATTCTAACTTCTGGTCCACAAATTTGCACTACAACATGCTGCCTTTTTCATTTACCTGGTAGTATTTCAATCAAAATGCTAAGTTATGAACAAGGCAACTGGACTTGGGTATGGTTGATCCTTTTTAAATTTTAAGACTTAAAAGGTGAAAGCTGTGGGGTGCCTGGGTGGCTCAGTCAGTTAAGCAATGACTCTTGATTTTGGCTCAGGTCAAGATCTCAGGGTTGTGAGATTGAGCCCCACGTTGGGCTCTGTGCTCAACACAGAATCTCTGCTTGAGATTCTCTCTCTTCCTCTGTCCCTTCCCCCCACTTGTATGCTCCAAATAAATAAATAAGTAAAATCTTTTTAAAAAATAAAAATAAATAAAAAGTGATAGCTTTGAGATAGTGAAGAGTACAGAGTGAAGTATGGAGAGAAAAAAAGCCCGAGTTTATTCTACACCAGTGTTCTCCAAATTTGAAGCATGAAATCTTTTTAAAGAAAAAAGAAGGGGGGGGAAGCCCTCAATAGCCATATTGTTGACTTAAACTTTTTATTTAAAAATTACAAGAATAGGGGCGCCTGGGTGGCTCAGTCGTTAAGCGTCTGCCTTCGGCTCAGGTCATGATCCCAGGGTCCTGGGATCGAGCCCCGCATCGGGCTCCCTGCTCTGCAGGAAGCCTGCTTCTCCCTCTCCCACTCCCCCTGCTTGTGTTCCCTCTCTCGCTGTGTCTCTCTCTGTCAAATAAATAAATAAAATCTTTAAAAAAATAAAAAATAAAAAAATAAATAAAAATTACAAGAATATATTCAAATATAAAACTTGGTATAAATTTCTTATGCTTAGGGCACGTACACAACTATAAAACCAAAACAAACTTGCAAGTTATTCAATAATATCCAGCATTTATACTAGTTAATAGGTACTAGGCTCTTTACATATACTGACTCATCTAATACAACAACCAATATTAGGTGCACACTATTATTACACCCATTTACCAGATGAGCAAATTGAGACAGAGATAACAGTCAGCAGCAGACTGAGCAACTAGTCCAGTGTTCTACAGCTGGTAAGTGGGAGAACGGGGTTTCACAAAAAGTTCAAAGATAATTAAGTGAATGTGAAGAATGATATTGTTTGATGGGAATTAAATCACTGCTTGTAATGTGGGCATGGTACTGACTATAACAGTGCAGAATTCTGGGTTTTAACATACCTGCATGAAAATAAGCTGGAGAGTGGCTAATTTCTCCCATCACTTTTTCCCTCTTCTGTCAACTGCGAAATACACCATAGCAGAGGACAGATTAACGTCATTTGGTCTTCATTTGAAGGGGATGCTTGTTAGAAATTGTCTACATCTGCTCACTCATTAAGGTTTGGGTTTTGGTTTTTTGTTTTTTGAGACAATCCCTGATTACTCTTTTTTCTTTACTATTGAGATATAATTCACATACCGTAAAGTCCACTCTTTTAAAGTGTGCAACTTTAGTATATATGAGTGGTTTTTAGTATATTCACAAAGTTGTACAACCATCACTACTACCTAATTCCAGCATATTTTCATCACATCAAAAGAACCCCTCCCCCCAAATAGCAGCAATTCCCCGTTCTCCACCCCACCAGGCAGTGGTTTGGCAACTCCTAATTTATTTTCAGTCTGTATGGGTTTGCCTATTCTGGACATCTTATGTAATAGAATCATAAAATATATGGGCTTTTGTGTTTGGCAGCTTTCATTTAGCATACTTTTTCAAGATTCATCCGTGTTGTCTGTATCAGTACTTCATTCCTTTTTATAATAACATGGGAATCATATTCCTTATATGGATAGACTACCTTTCATTTATACATTCCTTAATTTATAGAACTGGTAATTGGGTTGTTTCTACTTTTGAGCTATTACAAATTGCTGCAATAAACATTTGCATGCAAGTGTTTCTTTTCTTTTTTAATGGCTTTATTTATTTATTTACAGACAGAGAGAGTGAGAAAGCACAAGCAGGCGGAGCTGCAAGCAGCGGGAGAGGGAGAAGCAGGCTTCACGTTGAGCAGAGAGCCCGATGTGGGCCTCGATCCCAGGACCCTGGGATCATGACCTGAGTTGAAGGCAGACGCTTAACCGACTGAGCCACCCAGGCGTCCCTCATGCAAGTGTTTCTGTAGACATGTTTTCAATATCATGACGTTGAGCTGTCAAACTGTTTTCCAAAGTAACTGCATCATTTTACATTTCCAACAGCAATGTAAGAGCGTTCTAAATTCTCCACTTCCTCACCAACACTTGATATTGTGATACTGACTTTTTAATTATACCCATCCTAGTGGATGTGAAATGATATCTCATATGGTTTTGATTTGCATTTCTCTAAGGGCTAATGATGTTGAGCATCTTTCCATGATCTTATTGGCCATTTGCATATCTTCTTCAGAGAAGTATGTATTGAAATCCTTCATCCATTTTATAATTGGGTTTTTTGTCCTTTTTTGTTCAGCTGTAAGAGTTCTCAGTAAGGTTTGACAGGGTGATATTGCTAGACACCAATGCAATACTAAATGCAGAAAACATGGGCTCAGAAATTGCATGGTTATACTCAGTTATAAGGTGGTCATCCATGAGATCCAGAATCAAGTCTGCTTGCACTGAAGTTTTTATCATTTTTTTAAAAATACACATTTTTAGGGGTGCCTGGCAGGCTCAGTCAGTAGAGCATGCGACTCTTGATCTTGGGGTTGTAAGTTCAAGCCCCACATTGGGGGCAGAGATTACTTTAAAATCTTTTTAAAAAATACACATTTTAAAAAAATACACATTTTAGATGGGTTAGCCTGGTGATGGGTATTAAGGAGGGCACGTACTGAATGGAGCACTTGGTGTTATATGCAAACAATGAATCATGGAACACTACATCAAAAAATAAATACATAAATAAATACACATTTTAAATGTTTAATAAAGAAATATTCCCTCCACTTATTACCCCCAAAAGTGAATTGTTCAAAGAAACTAAAGCAGTGTTAGTTATACTAGTAAAAGCATCATAAAATTATTTTCCTAAAGCTTAGGATACAAAATGACTGTATTTCAATATTATGGACCATGTAGTAATTAAGAATTATAAGTATCTAGACCATGTTGATATATGGAAATATATTCATGAAACAATGTTAACTACAAAATACCTATCTTATACAAATGCACATTCATATACTTTAATAGATTTATAAGTATTTCTGTCATTTTTTTTCTTCAGACAATATCCATAAAAATATATTTATTCTTATAAATCTATTAAAATATATGAATATACTTATAAATGTTTCTATGTCATCTGTCTTCAAACAAAACCTATTTTGAACGGATTATATGTATATTTATGAATCTATTAAAATATATGAATGTGCATTGACAAATTGGATCCCTTGGTTTCAAAAAACCAGTTTCAGAAAAAATGGTTCTATTTTATGAATAAGCATTCTTCACAAAATTTCAGTGCTCAAAACAAATATGGGAATTTGGGGGAATAGATTAGGTAAATGTCTTTATGGTAGAAATTCTGAGGCTCTAATCCATTAATATTCATCATGAGTCTCTAAAATGAAAAAAGTTCTTTTTATCTCAAAGTCTGTTATTTTCATCATGATTTATACTTATTTTACGTGCATAAGCAAATTTATATAAATCTTATTTGCATTTGTTTAGTGATTTGTTTAGTGTTTAAAACTATAAATTCTAACAGGATAAATGTATCTGTGTTCTTCACCATTGTTTCTAGTGCCCCAGCCAGGGGATATAGTAGGAGCTCAATAAATATTTTTGTAGTGAATGAATTATTGGAGGAGCATCTTCAGGGACTAGTGCTTAAGTTACACACTTTGGGAACTACCATTCTAAAGTTACTCAATTGTATAATAACTAACTTCAAAGAAAAAAAATGTGTTAACACCTCTAGGCCACTAGAGATCCATTTAATGAAATTACTGCTTCACTTCAGTGGAATCAGTTACTACTTCAGGAAACTGTAGAGATTTCTCAGAGAGCACATCATGACCTGGAAAAATCTTGCAAAAATCATTTTTATACTCTAAAAACTCCAACTCAAAAACAGTAGTAAAAATTTCAGTTACCTTGGAATAAGCTGAAAGGAATCGTGTGTGCATCCATGCCAACAATTTTGGGGACACATTTGGCAACATGAGATTTTTCCATCAAGGATATTCGTTTCTTTTAATAGTTCAAATATGAAAAGCAAATATTCCTTCTGGAAATTACAAATTATTGACTGATTCTCTTTTAAGTGATTTTGTATAGAACTTTTTTGTTTGTTTTGGTGGAGGGGGATAGTCCACTGTTAAGATAGCTTTTAAAAATATCTAAAATAGGGGCACCTGGGTGGCTCAGTTGGTTAAGCGACTGCCTTCGGCTCAGGTCATGATCCCAGGGTCCTGGGATCAAGCCCTGCATCAGGCTTCCTGCTCAGCAGGAAGCCTGCTTCTCCCTCACCCTCTCCCACTCCCCCTGCTTGTGTTCCCTCTCTCGCTGTCTCTCTCTCTGTGTCAATTAATTAAATTAATAAAATCTTAAAAAAAAAATCTAAAATATACAGTTTAGGGGCACCTGGCTGGCTTAGTCAGTAAAGCATGCAACTCTTTATCTCTGGGTCCTGAGTTGGAGCCCCAAGTTGTGGGTAGAGATTACTGAAAAAAAAAAAATCTTTAAAAATAAATAATAATAATAATTTAAAATAAAATAAATGGTTTACATGTTTAAGTTTTAGGATAGTTAGAAAGTGGTATATTTTTAAATAACCTTTTGTGAAAGTTATATAATAGTATTGTTTAAAAAAATGAGAAAGCTGCATACTTTTCATTAACTACTAAGACTCATGAATTTCCTCTACTTATCCTCCAGAAGTGCTAAAAAAAAAAAAAAAAAAGCTAATTTCATTATTTGAGAGTAGTATTGAAGTAAAAAAAATAAAAATTGGTATAAAATTTAACTATTTTTTTTCCAGTTACCAAAATGGAAAGAATTTCACCAGCTGTCAATACCTCAACATCACTACAAGCTTAGCTTATGCCTAAATTTGAAACCTTAATAATATTTGGCGGTGGGGGCGGGGGCAAATGTCAAGTCAAACAAAGAATGTATTTCCAAAGCAGCATTTGCAAAGGTTAATCTGAGTGGACTACAGAGGGGAAAGTGCAGTTGTCCAATGATCGATCCAAGACCCCCTTCTCGGCTTTTTTTCCTGGTTAATAAACCACCAGGGAGAGATAATTTTTAAACTTAATTTGCTGAAATGAGAATTTACTAACGTATAAAAAATTTTACCCAAATTTGAGAATTTTCCTAAATTGATTTTCATTGTGAGATTAAAGATCTCTTGCAAAACATAAAGGAGTCATGACTACTTGGTAATCTGCAGGGAGAAAATTTACAGAATCCCAAAGCCAGAGCCCTTAAAGCTCAGAGATCCCCTGGGCATTCAAGGCCATTGTGGCCCTGAGAGTGAAGTGGCTTTCCCAGGAACAAGTTCTCCTGACTCCCGGTCTAGCCCTCTGTTCCCCAACTCCGGAGCTAGCTTGGCACCGGCTACAGTGAAGGTCAAAGTCAACAGACTAATCTGCAGTCCGCCGGCTGTGAGGATCCTTCTATCTGAGGGAGTTTTAAAATATGGTTCATGAAAGGGCATTTCTAAACATTTTATTACAAAGACACAATCCAGACAAAAGATGGTTTGGGTGCGTAGAGGTGAGGAAAAGAACACGTAGAGGAAAAAAAAGCGCAGTTTCTTGGAGACTTGTCAGGAGCTGAGAGTATGGAAGAGGGATCGGGGAGGGGGTGGGGCACGGCGTAATAAAAAGCCAAGTGTAGAGTGGAAAGGCGACTACGCAGCACAAAAGCAGTGGAGTAGAGAAGTGGGCTTGATTTTTCTAGAGCTGCTTCAAAAGGAACCACGGGGGAGCCTTGCGGAGACTGAAGGCGGGGTGCGGGGCGCAGGCAAGCGGCGAATACTCCGCAGCTCCCAGGCCGGGGAATACTCAAAGCTGGGGCGAAGCAGCCGAGCTCCCCGCGGCACTGCTTGCCCGGGTCGGCACTCACGGTCCTCCCCCAGCTCTCTCTGGGCCCCCCCCCGGACCCCTCCGAGCTCCCGGGCGCCGCACCGCTCCCCACCTCCACCCGCGCGGCCCTCCGGTCGGCGTTCCCGGGCCCGCTCGGCGCTCGGCGCCCTCCCCGCGCGCAGCCCCTAGCGGCGCGTCACTGCGAGGCCGGCCTCCGCGCGCCTCCCTCCTCCTCCTCCTCCTCCTCTCCCGCAATACGCGAGCCAGCTTGGGGAGGCGGGGAAGCAGCCGGAGCTCGACAGCCGCGGCAGCCACTCTGCAGCCGCCCGACGGAGGCGCGGTCCCTAGGCCCTGGTGCCCGGGCGGGCCCCTGGGGGAGTGGGCGCCGCGCCCGGAGAGCCGCCAGGCTCGCCCCAGCCCCGCGTGGGGGGGCGCAGAGGTGAGCGGGTCGGGGAGGAGCGCGAGACCAGGTGGTGGCGGCGGGGTTGAGGGTCAAGATGCAGTCGTCGCCACACGCTGCCTGGGTCCTCCCCGGATTCCGCGCCCTCTGCGGGCGTCCGTCCTCATCTCCAGGCACCGGGAGGTGGGGAGTGGGAAGGCGGGGGAAGGGTGTCTGTTCCACCGATTGCGCCTTCTACTCCTCCTGGTCTTCCGCGAGCTCCCCAGAAAGTCCTGAGGCTGGGCCCGGGAGAAAGGAGGCCAGGAGAGACACCGTCCCAGGTAGGATGTGCCCCACAGGAAAAGGACGGGCAGGTTACCTTCGCCTTCCTGATAGTCTAGCTACTACTTTGGGTTCAGGCGGCGCATCTCACAGAATATCATGCAGCGCTGCTTTGCGAAAAAGTATTTCTAGTAGTCATTTTGTTTATTGGCCAATTATGCGACCCTGGTGTGTTAAGGCCATTATGTGTTAGGAGGTAATTGGCCTCTTCTTTGAAGTGTCCTAAATTATCTTTGAGCCCCGTGTTCAGCCACAGCCAAAACTTGTTGAAAATTATGCCCTAAAAATCTTGCTCTTAAAATAGAGCAGAGAGATAAAATTTTGTCCAGAGATTTCCGTTTATTATCTTCCCCACCCCTTGGAGAAGGATTGGTGTCAGTTTTTACTCCTCAGGCAGTTCGTTTTTTAGATGGAAAAACTTATTCCGGGCCATGGTTAATTATCACTCATCGCTGTGGTGGGTGAAATTGGGAGAAGTAGAATTTGAACTCCTGCCCCTTCCCCCACCCTCAGGATTAAGACTGAGTCCTAGTAACAGCCCCACTCCTGGGGACCCTTAAAATTCTCTCCAAAACACCTCCTCCAGGCCTCCCTGCCCGGCCCCACCCCCCACACAGTCTTTCCACTTTTATTATTTCTTGGTTGTGTTGATCTCCTCTGTTTATTTTTTTTCTTTTGGTGAGTCTGTATTTTTTTACCTTGCATCTCTCCCTCTCTTATTTCCAAGCTTAAAAGCTATTTACAGAAGAACAATACCCATCCTAGATATTTTGCAGGCTATTTAGAAATGGTTTGCAGTTTCTTTCACTTAGCTAGTCAGTCTTTTTTTGGGGGGGGGTTGAGACAGTATAAACAATGATAAATTGAGCTAATTGTACAAAAAAGAAATGAAAAGCTGTATTCAAGCCACTTTTTGTTTTACTGGTGACATGGGAAATATACTTGTAGTGAATGAGCGTAATTATATTTTAATACTGAAAATGTAGCACAGATGAAGGCAAATACAATTTTAAAGAAAGGATCATAAATGAGTAAGAAAGGTGAGAAAGAGGGTACCTCAGAAGTTGGAAAGAGTAGGACTGCAGTTTCCAAAAAGGACACAATCAGGACATGAGGAGAGGCGTTTATTCAGTGCTCAGCCAGTAACCATGACATTGACATATCACTTACTTTGGCCTGCCATGTCTTGATCAGCAAAGAGAGGGATCTTACCTATAGACCTATTACATGTCTTTTGGTCCTCACATTTTTTTTGATACATTCAACAACAAAGAATATTTATTGCATTCTTATTTACAGGGCTGATTCAGTGTCTGGTGGGGACCCACATCCTGGTTCATAGACTATCATCTTGCTGTCCTCACTTGGGAGAAAGAGAGAAAGAGCTCTCTAAGGTCTATTTTATAAGGGCACTAATTCCATTCAAGAGAGTTCCACCCTCATGACCTAATCGCCTTCCAAAGTCCACACTTTCTAATACTTTCCATTGGGAGTTAGGATTTCAGTATAAGAATTCAAGGTGGCAGGCAGCAGGGGGTGGGGATGGGAACACAAGCATTTAGTCCTTAACAAGAGTTGATCTTTTTAAGCAAGTGACCATAACTATATGCTGTGGAATCTAGGGTGGGTAAAGAGAAACCAGGAGGAGGCTGATGGAGAGTGAGAAAAGAGTGGATCAGTGCATCAGCTTTCTTCAGCTGACTTGAATTATCACTGCAACTCTTTGACTAAGATTATTGGAAGGCTCCGAGATGGTGTTTGGAGATGTCAGAAAGTGAATGACTGAGTGGGGTGGAGCAGAGATTCATTGTTTTTGATGAATGACTGATGTAAACAAGAGGCCATGAGGTTGAACGCCTTATCCATTTGAATGAAGACATCCTGGAGAAGGATGACAACTGTTGGTTGGCCCAGAGAGGAAGACTGTGTGTGTAAGACTATGTTTGTCAAAGTCACTAGTGATAGAGTAAGCTAGAAGTCTGTAGAGGACAACAGTGCTTAGAGGGAGGTGTTACGAGGTGCCACGAGCCTCGAAGGAGCTGAGTGTCTGTAGGAAAGGAGAAGAAAGGTTCAGATGTGGCCTTGCAAAGTCAAAAATACACCTACCCCATCCTCGTGGCTCTGGGGGATTACAGTTTCTTGATAACCTATCTAAATCATCAGGTTGTAGATGTCATCCAGATCTCTGAGGACAAATTAATGCCCTAGATGTTTATATGTGAAACAAATTAGGTTCTATTTATATAGCATAACAGCTGCCATTCAGCCAGAGGAATGTCAAGGAAACCCTTCTAAACAAAATCTTAGGAGGCCACATAGCTGAGTATAATCCAGTTCTTTGACCCTGATGATTTAATACTTGAAGTATTAAATGCAAACAGCAGGTCAAATGGCCATTCAAGAAAACTGTGACCTTGAAATTTCAAGGAACCCATGTGCTACTTAAATACACTTTTAAATCAAGCTCATAAAGTTGAAGTGTCACAGTGTTAAATATAAAGTGATATTACTATTATTATATAGCTTTAAGACTTGGAAACAAAAGGGTTTTAGTATTGGACTGCAGGCGTCAAGTACAACCTCTTTGTTTCCCATGTAACAGAGGAAATAGACTCAGAAAACAAGATTTCAGAAGCCTCAGCCTGTCCTTCCTCCTCAATACCTCAAAAACAAAACTTTCCCTCAATGCCATAGTCTTCTCAATTCTTTCGTCTGTATTACCTGGGAATAGCATTAAATGAAAAGGTAGAGAGACTCTGGGGCCTTGCTAGTCAAAGTGTGGCCCATGAATCACTAGGACCAGGGGCATCACCTGAGAGCTTGGGAGAAACAGCATCTTGAGCCTCACGCCAGACGTAGAGAATCAGAATGTGCATTTTAACAAGATCTCATATTCACATGGAAATTTGGTAGGCAGCATTCTAGAGCAAGTCAGTCCACTTTGAAACCCATCCACTCCAATCAGCAGGGCCTCTGATGCTTGGAGAGCTGGAGTCCCTTGTCAGACAGAAAGAAAAGATACCATTGCTGGACCATTCTGGGATGTTATGACCATTCTGAATGTTATGAAACAACGGGAACAAAGTATGCTGTGCAGTGGGATGACACATTTTAAGGAGTGGTACTGACCTTTCCAGAAAGCGGAGAAAGGGATATTGCAAAATAATGAGTGGTCCTTCTGACACTGCTTCTGCCAGAGGAGGAGAGGGGGCGGGGCAGCACACATGTTCCTCAGCTTCCCGCATTCGGGGCAACTGTTACTCTCTGGCTAGTGTTATTTTTCATTATTACAAACAACAATGCAAAAATGAGCATAAATGAGGATCAAAATGCCACATTTGTTATTTCCAAATACCAAACTAAATATTGGCTTGAATCCTGAATCGTTTAGTAGAGTTGTTTTCAAACGTGGCCACGTTAGAACACCCGATGATCTTAAAAAAAAAAATCCTGATGCCCAAGCTGGACTCCAGAGCAATTAAACACAAATCTGGGTGGAGGTGACTAGGTATCACTGTGTTTTAAAGCTCCTTGGGTCATTGCAGTGTGCAGCTAGAGCTGAGAACCACTGCTTTAGTAGCTCTGAGACTACAATTCTGCCTCTCCACTTACTCAAGTGATGGGATCCTCTGTGACTCCCAGAGCACCAGGCAGAGTCAGCAAGCCTCACGCTCTTGCTTGTGTGTTTGAAAGCCAATGGGGCAATTTGGGAGATGCCACAATCTCTACTCAGAAGAACTCGGGACTGGGATATAGGCAGGACACTTGGGTTCCTATGTGTGAGTCTAGTAACTCTTTTCCCCCTTAGGCAACATATATGATTAGGGGTACGTTGGCCAGGTTACCTTGGATCGTTGAATGAAATGAGGACTGATTTAATGACTTCTGGTTCCTTTAACTCCTCTTGATTCCTAAGATAGCCAATGATCTCTCCAAGAGGATGTTGATGTTTTGTATTACTCCGGCGCCTCTGACCTCTGCCTGGCCTTCTGAGTGCATGGGGAACAGATAATTACCACCCCTTCTATCTTGAAAAGTGTGAAATGAAACGTGTAATAGATTCAAAAATAGTGCGTTTTCTCCTTTCCCAGGATCTGAGTTAGACATTAAGATCACTAGCTAATGCTGAGGAGTGAACCACGGCCAGAGAAGGAGAATATACTAACCTGAGCACAACCATCACTGTTCCAGCTTGTCCCCCCACCCCCCCTAAAGAAAAAGCCCTTAAATTCTGTACCTGCACCAAAGTGACACGTGCCTTAGCTGGACTGCCTGGGTTCTAATCCTGGCTCCCCAACTTTCGCACTCATCACCTTGGACATATTAATTAATTACCTTCTGCTTGCCTCAGTTTCCTCATCTTCTAAATGGGATGACAATATTAGCACCTATCTCATAAAGCGGTCGTGGGGTTCAGTCTGTTAACACAAACAGCACAAACAGCTGGTACATAGAATGTGCTTTATGAGTATTAGGTAATATTGTTTTTCTAAAGATGAACTTACAGGTTTTTTGGAGTCATTGTGATCATTGTGATCCATTTGTAGGGTAAAAAGTTGAGTTTTTCTGTGTCTAGTCTAAATTCTAACTTTCGTAAAAAACCCCAAAACATGTTTTTTGAAGCATTCTACCTGTTCCTGTAAAGTCCATTAAATCCTCTGTGGTGACCCACATCTGCTGTAAGCATAAAAGAAATTGTACAATGGGGATGGAACGGAAGAGTATTTTTTGTTCAGATCCAACAGCAACACTGATTCATGGCCATCTGATGTGTTTTCTTGAGCAAGTTATTACAAATACCAACATTTCAGATGTTAGTCACTTAAGTAAAAGAGAATTTGACAGATTTTTTCAGGAAAAATAACTGCGTCGTATTCTATGAAGCCAACAAATAAAAGAGGAAGAAAAAGATTTCCTAAGTATTGTGTAATTTAAGACCATAAAAACATTGCTAATCCCATTTTCACTGGAAAACTTTCTCAAGAAATATCATTTCTTGAGAAATATCCCTTCTATCATGAATGATAGAAGTCAGTGGTATTTAATTAATCCTTTGTTATATTTTAAAGTCTGTTTTTCTTAAAATATTATTTAAATGCCAGGGAGGGGTTCATTTTTTATTAACTGGTTTATCTTACTGTCATTTAATAATAAGGTCACTCATTAGCTATTGAGGTATTAGGATAATTTATAGACTCCACCCCGAATGATTCTAGCCAGTTTTAAATAGGGTTTTTTTGTGGCTTTTCTGTCTTCTCTTGTCATGTATACCCTCACATGCTAGCACAGTCCCCGCCACCTCTAATGGCATTTCTGACTGGCTGCCTCTGATCTGGGTAATCACTTGGTAGAACTGTGTTTTTAAAAAAATTCTAGGCGAAAACTTCAGTCTCTTGCCTTTTGTGCTCTGCTTCTCGAAGAGAGGTCAGGAGCCCAGCAGCCGTTGGCACCAGCTTGTTGGAAAGGGAGACTGTCGGGCCTCACTCCCGACCTACCGCATCAGAATCTGCATTTTAACAAGATTCTCGGGTGATTCATGTGCACATGAAAATTTTAGAAGCCCCACTTTAGCATATCAACTTTGTGACGGTTCATTTTTCTACTCTGACATCCTTTGTTAGCTTACAAGTTATGTCTGGCTGGGTTCAAGGTTTTTATAGCTTGCCAAAATATTTTACCCCTAGAAATGAGGGGTGTTATTATAATGTCTGGAAGTGGATGAATGCTTGGTAATAGGTAATTGATGATTTTATTTTCTCTCCCCTAGGATTTCTCTGGTGATCTTGAAAGAGCCCGTATCATGGAATCGATCTCTATGATGGGAAGCCCTAAGAACCTTAGCGAAACTTTTTTGCCGAATGGCATAAATGGTATCAAAGAAGCAAGGAAGGTCACTGTGGGTGTAATTGGAAGTGGGGATTTTGCCAAATCGCTAACGATTCGACTTATTAGGTGTGGCTATCATGTGGTTATAGGAAGTAGAAATCCCAAGTTTGCTTCCGAATTTTTCCCTCATGTGGTTGATGTCACTCATCATGAAGATGCTCTCACAAAAACAAATATAATATTTGTTGCTATACATAGAGAACATTACACCTCCCTTTGGGACCTGAGACATCTGCTTGTGGGTAAAATCCTGATTGATGTGAGCAATAATATGAGGATAAACCAATACCCAGAATCCAATGCTGAATATTTGGCTTCATTATTCCCGGATTCCCTGATTGTCAAAGGCTTTAATGTTGTCTCGGCTTGGGCACTTCAGTTAGGACCTAAGGACGCCAGCCGGCAGGTATGTATTTTTTTTTTTATTTTTAAAATTTTAATTTCTTATTTAATTATTGAAGCATAGTTGACATACAGTGTTATATTAGTTTCAGGTATGTAAGATGGTGGTTCGACAATTCTGTACGTCACTCGGTGCTCACCACGAGAAGTGCGGTCACCATCTGTCACCGCACAACATTATTAAAGTACTATTGACTATGTTCCCTCTGCCGTACTTTTCATCTCTGTGGCTTACTTATAACTGGAAGTTTGTACTTCTTAATCCCCAATTTTATTGGTATTTATCTGGTATTTTGTATTCATATAGTGAAACAAATGTCATCCATTTAAAAACCACATTCTGACACTCTCCAATGATTATCATTTTGAAAACCGTGTATGAGCCCCTGAAAATTCATGTCCTGACCTTGTAAGGGTACATTTCTATCCCTATAAAATAATGTGGAAAGCTGAGAAAATTACTTGGACTTTCCTGTCATAACCAGCTAATTCAGGAAAGGGCAAAGTTGGCTGACGAATAATGGGACACATTGCATTGGGTCTCTCCTGGCTTCCTCAAAAATAGAAACAATAAGGAATATGTCTTTTTTCTACCTCTCTCTATCTCCCCAACTCTCCTCTCTCCCGCCCCCCCTCCCTCCTCCTTCCTGGCAGCTATTTCGTAACAGTATTCCATCTGTGTAAGAAACACTATTTAGTATGATCCTCAAGAAGAATGCTTTAGAAGAACCTTTTTATTTTATGAAGATTATTCGTAGAATTTAAAACAGTGCAGTTCGTTTTATTTAAAGTGTAGATTTTAATTTGTGTGGGGAGGTAGATTGGATTTCTTAGGTTCTTTTTTAGGGTATGGGTTCTATCTAGTTCAACTTGAGAATAAAGAAGATGGGGAGCTCCATCAATGCCTTTAGGGAACGAGAGCTTTTATAAGTAAACACATAAAATAATGCACCTTAAATATTTTTTAAAGGTGTAGTTATGCATTATAGGTGAGCATGATGATAAAGTACTTTCATTATTTTTGTTCATAAAGACAGTTCATGCCTTAGATTCAGTGTCTTAGAAAATGAATTCAAGTATTGTTATCACTGTGATAACCATTCACTTTCAAGCCTTTAATTTGGAAGACTAGTAAAAGATTATATACTTTCTAAATCCTTTTTTCTTTTGGATATCCATCAAAGTTTAGGAATGGATACATACCAAACAAACTAGGGATAAACCTAAATTTAATCCTTTGCCCATAATTGTGGTAATTTTAATTCTTTAACAACTACAAAAAATACAAACTACAAAAAATATGGAATTGAATTCAAAGTGAGCCACAGAAGTAGTTTCATTTGTATTCCATAGTCCTGCCTTTGTTATGAATGTTTGATTTATACATTTAGGTTTGTAAATTAAATGAATTTTAAATTTATTTCAATTTAAATGTTACAGTTTATAGGTTATATTTATAGTTAAATTTTATTACAGGGTTTGTTTTTTTTTTTTTACAAGAAATAAAAAAGGTCAGCATTGTCACAGCTGTAATAAATTAATTTAGAATGCTTTTCTTTATTTCTTTGGAATATGGGTATTCTTCCCCACTCCACTTTAGAAGTTCATGAAAATTTGTGTAATAATATAGACTTTGTTATTCATCTGGCAAACGTTAGGTAAGATTAATAATCCAAAGAGCTCTACATTGTCAGCATAATGCAGATTTTAGCATGCAAATATTTCAGTGTGGTCTGTTCCAGAGACCTTATATAAACATCTTCAGGGATATATTTAGGAATATGTTTTCCCCAAACGTTACCCAGAGACTTTATGGCAATATTTTTCGAGCCCTGAGTGAGTTGACCTACCCATAAGTAAGGGTGGCTCACTTCAGCAATGAATTTGTGCTCAACAAGTATTTGTTGAATTCTCAACTACAGTAATATTTCTAAGAGGTTTAGATAGTTTGAAAGTCCAACCTCACCCCCACCCGTCACTTCATTATATAGAAGTAACACCTTAATCTTAGATAATGGCAGTTGCTTTACCGTTTAAATTAAGCCTTATAATACCATTTTTTCCCCACACAGGTATAGTATCCTTATTTACAGATGAAAGAATTTCTTATTCTGATCAATGAAGCAATATAATAACTTGAGATTATTCATGGTTTTTTAGATAACTTGGTGAATCGGTTTCTAAGCCAAAGATAAATTTTACAAATAGTACAGCATTGTGACATAAGTTAGAGATTTTTAATTGCAAATTCAACCATCCAAAGTCCATGCCCATCTTCTCTCTTGCTGAATGTCTGTAAAGGACAGTGCTTGTAATCCCTCTACTAGACAGAATCACTGCAGTCTTAGAACAAGATATTGTCCTCGGAAGCCTGGGGAGCCCACCCTACCCTGAACTCCACCTAGACCTTACCTTGCCGCTACTGAACCACATGTTCTAGAAACCTTTCTTTCCTCCTCCTTCCTTCCCCTGCAGACGCCCCAATCCCAGTTTCCAGCAGGTTTTTCCTGCATTTTATTTTCATGTCATCACAGGTAGCAAGGACTTTGTTGTTTCTATGACACTGTTTTAACCTATTAATAAATAGATTAATATGTTAATAAATGCTTTATCTCAACTTTTTGCATCACTCGAGGTCATCACATGCTCCATACATGAAGTGGACCTTGTGAACGTCACCATTTTTATAAACAATAGTACTGATGAGTCTTTTGTTTTTGCCGCAGGTCTATATATGCAGCAACAATATTCAAGCTCGACAACAGGTTATTGAACTTGCCCGTCAGCTGAATTTCATTCCTGTTGACTTGGGATCATTATCATCAGCCAGGGAGATTGAAAATTTACCCCTGCGACTCTTTACTCTCTGGAGAGGGCCAGTGGTGGCCGCCATTAGCCTAGCCACGTTTTTCTTTCTTTATTCCTTCATCAGAGATGTGATACATCCATATGCTAGAAACCAGCAGAGTGATTTTTACAAGATTCCTATTGAGATTGTGAATAAAACCTTGCCCATAGTTGCCATTACTTTGCTGTCCCTGGTATACCTAGCAGGTCTCCTGGGAGCTGCTTATCAGCTTTATTACGGCACCAAGTATAGGAAATTTCCACCTTGGTTGGAGACCTGGTTACAGTGCAGAAAGCAGCTTGGATTACTAAGTTTTTTCTTCGCTTCGGTCCATGTTGCCTACAGCCTCTGCTTACCAATGAGAAGGTCAGAGCGGTACTTGTTTCTCAACATGGCTTATCAGCAGGTAGGGAACATGTTTGTTATTCCTCAGATACTAGTAAAATACCTTATCATTATAATCTGTAAAACGTGAGATTTAAAATAGTGTCAAATTTTACAGACCTTGTGATGGAAATTTTGGCATATTTAGGGAGGGGAAAGAATTTGTTCTTTATACAATGTTTCTGTATAAGAATTATGTGGCCGATTCAAAATCATTTAGGCTAAAAGCTGCTACTATACCTTTCTTTGAAGAATAAGAACAGAAATAAAGGGTTAGTAGGTTTTTTCATTCCCTTTTTTTTGTTATGACTGCAGTGATTGCTTTTAGCATTAAACAGTTATTTCAATGTTTAATTTGGCTGTGTTCTGTGAAATGATAAGGCAATTCTCAGTAAACATATGCGATAAAATTAGAACCACTGAAAATACAAAACAGAATAGGAAGCCAAGATCAGGAGGCATACATTTACAAGGCTTTTGTTATCAAAAAGAGGAGGAAATCACTCAGGTGAAGCTTTAGTTCCTCACGCGAACCTTTATAGCACTCAGCTCTGAACGAAAATCTCACAAAGCTTCATGCAAGGAGCTTGATGATGGAGCCGAGTGAGTTTCCTCAATGATTCCCATTCAGCAAATGTAACATGAGGGGTTTCACTGATGCTGTTTGATGTAGCATTTACCAGTGACAGCGAGGACACTGCACCAAAACAAATGGGAGCTTTTGCATTTCATAAGGAACCAAGGCATCATGATCCAAGTATGTAGCGCTTGGTACTTAGGCCTGTTTCAACAGTTTCAACCTAAAATAATGTGAAAAAAATTAGTAAATTGATGTTCTTTAAGCCATTGTCTCTCTAAAACCCTTCTTCTCTTAACTGAATACTAAGGCTTTGATAACTGCTCCACCAGCCCCCTCACCGGGCGTGGAGTTGTTTGCACAGATCTCAGCCCCTCATGGAGGCCGAGCCTGGACAACATCTTAAATTCTTCAAGCTCCTTCCGCCTCAGCCCTTACCCTCCCCCTCCCTGAGGCCCTCCTACTCTGCTCTACTTTCACTTTTTTCAATAGCGTTTACCACCTCCTGATACACTTTATGTTTTCCTTGTTTATTGTATGTACAATAAACTGCTTACCAGTGAGAAGGTCAGAGAGACACTTGTTTCTCAACATGACTTATCAGCAAGTAAGTTCATCGGAATGTACGTTCATGAGAGGAGGGACCTTTGTCTGCTTTGTTCACTGATAGATGCCTAATGCCTAGAACTGTGCCTGGCACCTAGTAAGGCGCTCACGAAGTCTATCTGTGGGACGAATGAATGAACTGGGAGGCCGGGTAGGTGCAGGTTGTAAGCTCTGGGTCTACCGAGGCATGTTGCTGTTCTGTATTGTTGTGTAGACATCAAACAAGATAATAAGAGCCTTTTTCCACAGAGGAGCTCTGTGGCTTTTTTCGGGATGTTGGTATGATTGTTCCAGAGGCCTAAGGCTCAGAACTAACTTTTCTTTTTTTTTTAAATTCCAAGTTTGTTTGGTTAACTGGAACTGGACAGAGTTAAACTGTGTTAAGTTAGAATCTGTTATCCATGAATAGATACTTATTTAAATCAAAGCTTTAGCCCAGGGAGTCCAACCTTTGATTTATACTCTAATTATATTGTTTACATGTCAACAGACAATTCTGAAAGTAGTCCCTATAGAGAATACCACACATTCAGAGTTAATCAAGTCTGACTTGATTATATATGTATTATCAATGTAAGGAAAAGACATTTGGAAAAGTACTATAGAGGAATGAGGCAATAGGACAGTTGGAAAAGTATAGCAGTGAGGCAATTCAAGAGAATAAATATTTGCGTTCAGTCTCACTTTATCCATAGGGAAATCTCAGCTTCCTGAGGAAAAGAAAGTAAGAAAAAAGAAATAAATTACATACAAATATTCTTCAAGTGAGAAAAAGAGATACATAATTTAGAAATTCTCTTCCTGGATTCTAAGTTGATCTAAAGCCAGGATGTACCCAAAATAGTCAACCGAGTTTAAACCAACTTAGAAAAGTACCTCAAAACTAAGTCTAACTGCCAGTACTTTTCTTATGTCACCTTGGAACCAACCACTTGGCATTCCTGGTCTTGGGACTCCAGACTCCCTGTAACTGTGATGTATGACAGTGTAGGTGGCAGATTTACCCACCCCCTCGCATGTATGCAAGGAAAGAGAGACTCTTAGTCCTCCTTTTATTTAACTCTCCCTTCTCTTTTCCCCACACCTGGCACAATACCATCCGGTAATAGGTTCTCCATCCCAGTCTGTTAAATTGAAAAAATACAGCTTAAATATGTCTATATATGATGTATTCTTATGCCAAGAGTGAACTGTGCTGAATCTGTGAATATTCTGCCAAATAGAGGAAATTCACATTTACTCTCATTAGGTTCATGCAAATATTGAAAACTCTTGGAACGAGGAAGAAGTTTGGAGAATTGAAATGTATATCTCCTTTGGCATAATGAGCCTTGGCTTACTGTCCCTCCTGGCAGTCACCTCTATCCCATCAGTGAGCAATGCTTTAAACTGGAGGGAATTCAGTTTTATTCAGGTACGTGGGTTTTTTTGGTGAGAGGTTGGGCGGCATAGAATTTAAGTGTTAAGTACAGTTTAATTTTAAATATGCTTTTTTTTAAAAGAATGCCTTTGGGGCTGCATTTATGTATCTAGCTCAAGGAACAAAAATTGCTGGAAGCCAGCCTAGGACCATTCTGGTTTAACAAGCAAAAGACCAGTACAGGATTCTACTAGAAGACTTTGATAGCACTGCCTACTGTGTTATGGATAAAGTTTGTTTTAAAAAGAAAAAAAATGAAGGTGGGGGATGGGTAAGCTTAGATCAAGTTCAGTGCCAAAAGTCAGTTTGTTACTTGACCAATGAGTGAAGAATTTCTTTATGTTTTGAGTCACTCTGATCCGTCTAGAAAAATCTCATTAATTTGAATTCAAGTGGGGAGGTCAGTCTGAATATTGTAAAAGAAATGTGTGTGTAAACACACAGACACAAATAGTGGCAAATTAGGTAACTGGGCTGATGGATTGCAACAAGCAACCACCCTTATGAATCTTGTTCGTATATGTATTTCGTGTATTAGTTGTATATATGTGTCTATGAGTATATACAAAAGGGTTTCAAAACAGCTCTGTGTTCTTTAATAAACATTCACCTTCTCCAGTAAGTTACTTAATAAATGTACATATTTATAAAATATGTAACTCAAATTTAGACCCCACCTATATTATCACAAAGTCAGTATTGGTTGTATCCAAATAGTTTATAGCACAATATGTGGGTGACTCTCACTTGGTGGTACACTCAATTCTGTTTTGTTTTGTTTGTCTATGTGCTTGAGCTTTTTTTTTTTTTTTTTTTTTTTTTCCCCTAATTGATTTTTTTTTTTTTTTTTTTTTTTTTTCCCCCCAAGTCATCTAAAGAGCTCATTCAAGTTAAGGGCATCTCCCTATCTGAATTCATTTTTCCTTTTTGAAGGAAAGAAAACATAAATACTTTTCCGACTGTCAGTTTAATCACACCTGAATAGAGATAGAAGGCCCTCTGATAAAAGGTGTTAGATGGGTGCAAGTGATCATTAAATTGAGATGAGTAGCTGCAAAACAGAACAGCTTTCTGCTAGAGAGTTGATCCTTTCCCAGTGAAGTTAGACATTACATCATTAGACTGATGTAATGTTACAGAGACCATTTCTCAAAGTAAGCAATCAAACGTAGTAATTTAGGGAGCCCAGAATGCTGATCTTTTAGATTTTCACCTATGAACCGCTTAATGGAAGTACTCTTAATAATTTCATTTAATGTGGTCAATAAAACCACATGTTTGAAATGTTATTCATATTACATGCTAATACTATAAGATTTTTCATATTTACCTCCAGCTAGTATATATATGTGGGGCAGGGTGTGGGGGGAGTGTATACCCATGAGAATGCTTTTCAGCACTTAATTTTATTATATATGTATATATATATGTGAATATATATACATATATATACATATTTTTTAATACACATAACTGGTGGAAATGTGGATAACCTTTGTAAAGAAGTTTTGCAGTTTTCATCAGTACTCTTAAGGAAAACCCAGATGTTTTGACCAGTAATCCCCCTATTAGAAATAAGTTCTAAGGAAATAAACCAAAATACAGAAAAGGGCTTATAGGGGAGGAAAGTTGGAAACAGTAAATGATCAACAAAAAAGGAATGACTAAGTAATTTATAACACATCCATTCAATAGAATATTATATAGCATTTGAGTCATGTTTTCATATTTAATGACATGAGGAAAAGGTTCTTGATATAATAATCAGTATTAAACTATATGCAGTGTGGCTTTATTTGTATAAAATAAGATGTGCAAACACATAAATAAATATATATGAAATTTATGGAAATATTAAAATTGTTTAATTCAGTAGAGAACAAAGAGTAGCTCAATAATTTAAGATAAAATAGTTTTAGCACACTGTAAGTATGGTGTAGCTGGACAGGTTAATTTATGAGTTTGAATAATTTGTTCCTTATTCTCTGTTTCTTTTTCTTCCTCCTCTACCCAAGTCTACACTTGGATATGTCGCTCTGCTCATAAGTACTTTCCATGTTTTAATTTATGGATGGAAACGAGCTTTTGAAGAAGAGTACTACCGGTTTTACACCCCACCAAACTTCGTTCTTGCTCTTGTTTTGCCCTCAATTGTAATTCTGGGTAAGATCATTTTACTCCTTCCATGTGTAAGCCGAAAGCTAAAGAGAATTAAAAAAGGTTGGGAAAAGAGCCAATTTCTAGAAGAAGGTATTGGAGGAGCAGTCCCTCATCTCTCACCGGAGAGGGTTACAGTAATGTGATGATAAATGGTGCTCATTGATGCCATGTAGAGTTCCACCCATGCCATCGTTTTTATGACTTTCTTTATGTCATTTGCAAGTGCACTGTCAAATTGATGTGGGCTGAAATCTGTCCAGTAAGATCTCAACCAAATTAGTGGTAGGAGTTTCTTGAAATTAATTTTCACAGACGTCATATTTTGGCAATATGAATTTTTGTTGTCAACTTGTCCATTTTGTTTTGCACAACCATAACACTCCTGTTATTTTAACAAACTGTATTCCATAATCAGGCAAAGATATTTCTGGTTAGTAATATAGATACAACATAATGTTAAAAAAAAACCAGAATTTTAAGTTTTAGTATAATTTAATGGATATGTTGTTTTTTTTTTTTCTGAAGCTTACCTAAGGTTTTCATTGTTATCCAGCTCAAGAAATAGAAATGCATAATCACACATTAACTTTAAGAAAGGTCACATTACATTAGCATCTAGGTAAGGGTAAATGGTAACATTCCTATATTTTTCTCATAAGATCGATTTTGAAGAATGTAATTAATTGTATGAACCAGTGTGATCTGTGAACAAACACAAATTTAAAAAAAAAACAAATCGAATCTGAAATTATATTTGAAACGCAATGGAGACATGAAATACATACTGATAATATGTACCTCATGAAAGATTTTATTCCTTATCTTGTTACAGAGCAGTTTCATTTGCCTGTTATTATGTTGGTTAGGGAGAAGACCATGATATTTGGCTTCCAAAAGTGATTTTTCTAATATGGTACCAAGCCTGGGAATCTTACAGTTGTTTCCACTTAGAGGGAAGGTGTGAAGTTTACCCACCAACAGTTGCTTGTCAGCTGATCTACGTTGTTGCACGTTCGTCAGACCCCACTTTTATCTGCTATAAGATTTTACTGACGTTCACTGAGGGATGGTAACATGCCAGGCACTGTTCTAAGCACTTTACTTATATTATCCCATGTTGATATTTACAACAAGTCCACCACAGAGGTAGTTACTATCCTCGTTTTACGTATGAGAAAACAGAAGGTTAGAAGAGTAATTTGCCCAAGGTCATGCAGAGCCAGCATTCAAGTCGAGGCAGTCCGATTTCAGAGGCTCCAGTTTTAACCGCCAGGCTGATGGTCCCTGCTCCGTCCCCATGCGTTACCATGATGCCAATCTGGATGCTTCCTCTTTGGTCAGCAAAGGCATTGACGTTCTTTACAGTGTGTTGTGGGTATCAAAAATTTATGAAAATATTACAGTCATATATTTATGATTGCTTGTGGGATAAACTACAGTTCCTTACCTTGCAAGAGGATCTTGCCTGGGACATGACCTTGGAGACCCATGGCGGTCCAATACGATTCCCTATGCAGTGAGGGACTCCAGGAGAGATAGGACCATAGCAGTTTTAATGAATGGCTGAGGTCCTACAGAATCTTTAAAAATCCCTGTAGAGTTTTTTCTCTTTCAGAGAAGTCCTCCTGCCTGTTCAACCGTTCAGTAGGGACCAGTTTGCAAGCATTAAGGATATTAAGAAAAGTGGTTAGGGGCGCCTGGGTGGCTCAGTCGTTAAGCGTCTGCCTTCTGCTCAGGTCATGATCCCAGGGTCCTGGGATCGAGCCCCACATCGGGCTCCCTGCTCCGCGGGAGGCCTGCTTCTCCCTGTCCCACTTGCCCTGCTTGTGTTCCCTCTCTCACTGCGTCTCTCGTCAAATAAATAAATAAAATATTTTTTTTTAAAAAAAGAAAAGTGGTTAATTATAAATCTACTCTAGAGATATAATAATCATACATATTATTCATAAAATTTTTTAGTGCTGACATTCCACATTAAAACTGCATTTTGTTCAAACCTTGATTAGAATGCCCAACATTTTTTTCCCATTTGTTCTTTCCTTATTAAACTAGAAAGTTGCAGATAAGATACAAGTATGCATTATGTAATTATATATCCTGAAATTATAACTTTTCTAAACTTACCCACTGAGGTACTACTGAATGCAGCCAAAATAAAAGGAGTTTTGGTGTGGGGGCAGAGGGAGAGAATCTTAAGCTGGGTGCACACCCAGGGGCCCAATGGGGGGCTTGATCTCACGACCTGAGCCAAGATCAGGAGTCGGACACTTAACCAAGTGAGCCACCCAGGCATCCACAGAAGGAGTTTTATTTAGTGGAAGCTACCTTTCCCACCATTGGCTCTTTCCCTACTGCTGCACCCTGTCAATTTGGTAAATCACTCATGATTCTCTGGTGTTCTCTTCTTGGTGAATTTAAGTATCTTGTACTTCTTAATTGAGCTCTCCATTTTCTTTATTTTAATTCTGTTCTTTCCCTCTTGATAATCACTTACTTGCTAGTTCTTAGTAGGAATTCAGTTGGGTGATAACTTTTAAAGGGAAATACCCATAAACTGTTGTAGGGCATTACTGAAATTAACAGCATATTTTCAATATTTGCTCCTCAAGTTTCACTCTCAAGACCATGCTTTCACCAGTT
Organism: Phoca vitulina; assembly: GCF_004348235.1. Lineage (NCBI taxonomy): Eukaryota > Metazoa > Chordata > Mammalia > Carnivora > Phocidae > Phoca > Phoca vitulina. The sequence continues at coordinate 65,576,670 of NW_022589707.1, read as the reverse complement.
AATGTAAAAATACAATGAAATATTCTTAAAAGTTAGATGACTATTGAATTATATTGTTGCATGTGTATATTAAGTAGCCAATAATATAAATAACATTATCACTACTACAGATAAATGGGGCCTTTGAAAATGTGAAAATAAAAACAAAATTTATGAAAATGTATATAGGATGTAGCTTTTGTTTCAAATGATAATATCTCCTTTTTAGTACTACAAAGATGAAATAATTTTGAAGTTTTAGAATAAATGTAATATATTCATTATAATTCTAAATGTTTAAAAGCCTTTCTAAAAATACAGAGATATTGACTTTTGTTTATTTAATTGACTTTTAATTGCTTTATTTTACCATTTTCTACCAGATTATTTTTCTTACTTATTATTTCTCATAATCACTTTTTTTTAAGTCATTACTCTGGCCTCAGAAGTAGGACTGAATTCTGCTCTTGCTAGGTATGAGAAAGTGGTGGGAACTTTCAAGTAGTGCAGTTTGTTTCCTGATGTGTATTTTGAGAAGTGCCCCTGAGAAAATTATAAGAATGTAGAAAATATACCCAGTCTTAATCCTATGCAAAAAAACTAAGTAATTTTTTCCTAAGAGGAAAATAATCATGGGCTGAATCATGCTATTTAGCGTTTGTGTGCAGATTTCATATGTCTCCTCTATTAAGAATATTTAAAACCATGTTTAAATAAGATTATATTCATGCTAACATATATTTTTCAAAGCATATATGGAAATTTAGCCCAGATTGTCTACATGTAGAGATTTTTATTTAAATTTTAAAATATTTTAAAGTATGAAGAAATTATATTTATAGGTATTTATTGGAGATAATTATTTTGTGCTACATACAGGATTGGCTAGTGAGCTCCAGTATTAAGCTACCTGATTAATTTCTTATAAATTAGCCTAATCTTGACTTGATTAAGGAATTTTACTTTCAAAATTAATTTGATAATAGTAATTTAAGGTATATTCATACTTACAAATTATGAAAATTATTTGTGTAAAAGGGCTTCAAGAATATATCATATCCGATTTTTGTATTGTTTATCTCTTACATAATATGATAAAATTTTAATTGTTTTTAATTGCCGTTTGCCATTAAACTGTTTCATAATAAATTCTGTACGAAGAGTTTTGCCCCCAAATAGAGGTTTATTTGTGAAATGTCAGGTTTCTTATATTTTAAATAAAGTACCCATAAATGTAACTCATAACTATTTCTTTAGGAATACTTTAAACATTGAACCTGTGTCAGTCTATAGAATCTCTGTTTTGAAATAAGTATTCAAACAGCCTAAAATTTGGTGTTGAAATTATTTTGTGAATTCCTGATGTAAAGTATTGCTACACATAGTATAACATGCCTCAGTCGTGTTACGATTTCTACTTGTGATGTGTTGTCATGAAAAGGAGATAGATGCTCTACCCTCAATTGTTCATAAGTCAGTAAAACAAATTCTGGTAAATATTCAGTATATGTAATTGCTCTAAATGAACCTGTACTGATTTTCGTGGAAACACAGTCTGTTCTTACCTTTGAACAGTAAATTTTACAGGAATGAATGGGTTCTTCAATTTTTTTAATGCAAGAAAATTATAAAGTGCTAATATTCAGAGATTCTGTCCAAAACAATATTTAGTTCAGCCTAAGACACATACATACTGATGTTTTTTTAATTTTCCAAATCATTGGCCTTCCATCATGCAGTCATCCAAAATTAGGGCAGGCTATACATATAGGATTCTCCCAGTGGCTGGATAGGCTAAATTAAATCACCAAAACAGGTGCTTTTGTATGATTTTCAAATTGCCAGCTTCAAGGAAGTATCCTCTTAAGATTTTCCTTGAAGGTCCTTCATAGCTTTGCAGGTATCCAGCCTGCAGAGGAACTGGAAGTTGTCTCCCAATGTCTGGTTACCCTACTTCTTTAAAAGCTGCTGCCCATCACATTACTCAACTGCCCTTGCAGTTAGGTGTCCCAATGGGACTGAGGGTTGGCCAGTGAGATGTAGGGGGACGTATGAGTAACTTCTTAGAAGTCTCTTCAAAGAAAAGCAGCATGTGTTCTTTATCTCATTCCTCCATCTTGCTGCCGGAATTGTGGATACAACAGGAGGCCTGGCAAATGTCCAAGAGGACCAAGGCCACACCTTAAGGAATGCCAGTTAGAAACTGGAAAGATCTTGACTCCTTCACTATTCGACTCCCTTTTCCTATATTTGACCTGCTGTATATTTGGGTTTCTTTATATGAAGTCAAAACAAATCCATTCTGGCCTTCAGTTCTTTGTCGTGATACTGTTTAACACTGTTTGAATGAAGTAGATTGCAGTAAATCTTACCTTTAAAAGTTTTTAAAGGATAATGTGCGATTCACATTAGAATTGATTTTCCACTGTTAATTATACTCATTTTCTTGCCTTGATCTTTCATTAGATATTTTGTATCTGCTTGGAAAAATACCATCTTCTTTATAACTGTGTAATGGGTATTTGTTAAAACTCTGTAATCTCCAAAATATTGCTATTACATGCCATGTTTTTATATCATTCTCATAGATATGCCTTATGAACATCTAAATAAAAAGTGTTATTTAATGTGTTTTAACTTCTTTTTTGAAATGTTATATTCAAATGGATTTTTCTTTCTTACTGAATAATAATTTCAATATTTGATGGAGACCATCTATTTCTTTGTAGAAGTATCTAGAAAGCAATACATGTAATAGTTTCGGGGTTTTGGAGGTTTTCTTTGTTGGTTTTTGCCAAGATAGTCATTTAGGAAAATATCCACCGAATGAGGTAGTATTTTACAAATTATTTCAGGGCGCCTGGGTGGCTCAGTTGGTTGAGCGACTGCCTTCAGCTCAGGTCATGATCCTGAAGTCCCGGGATCGAGTCCCACATCGGGCTCCCTGCTCAGCAGGGAGTCTGCTTCTCCCTCTGACCCTCCCCCCTCTCATGTGCTCTCTCTCTCTCTCTCATTCTCTCTCTCAAATAAATAAATAAAATCTTAAAAAAAAAAAAATTATTTCAGGGGCACCTGGCTGGCTTAGTCCGTGGAGCATGCAACTCTTAATCTCGGGATTGTAAGCTTGAGCCCCACATTGGGTTCAGAGAGTACTTAAAAATAAAAACTTTAAAAAATTTTATTTCATTTTACTAGCATTCATTAAGTATCTTTAAACCAGGGCTCAACATATAATAGTCAAGCTATATTTTCTAAGCTCCCTGATAGCAAAAAACTGTATCTTATTCACTAGTATATTCCCAGTGTCTAATGCAGGATGATTCTACAGATACTAATGAGATAATGAATGTTGACTCATCTTTAGAGAAAATTATGTTATTTATCACCCTACCTTCATGCGGCTGTGCCTGCATCCTCCTGCCCACACCCCTCCCCATCATTGTCTCTATCTTTTGCCTTGCCTGCTGGCCACCATCACCACCATCGCCACACTGTGTTGAGGAGAAACGGACATTGGTGCCTGTGCACGGGATCTGGGGAAGCTCTAGCTTCCCCCGCAGCTGCCAGGAATGCATGGGTGTTAATGTCCTGAGAGTAGGGTTGCCAGGTAAAATACAGGACACTCAGTTATTATGAAATGCAGACAAACAATGAATAATTTTTTATGTAATTCTATTACAAATATTGCATGGGACTTTTTTTGTTTGTGTTTGCTAAATCTGGCAACACGACCTGAGGGTGATCTTTGACCAAAGAGATGTAGCACAAGAGGGAGCTGGTGCATAAATTCTCCCTTCCTTTCCCCCCCCCCAATAAGCTGTTCCTTAGTGCAGTAATTCTTAAGGCCTCCATGAAAATATCATAAAAGACTGAGCAGTTAATTAAACTGCATTTGTTCCAAAGCTATGGCCAGCTCAGTAACACCTATATTTGCCTGCCTCAACTTCTACCTTTTCCGGACCTGCTTCCCAGAGAGAGTGCCACCCATTAAAGTGGCAGCAGGTAAATGTTTGTCATTTGTTTATGGTAGGCTCTAGGGAACCTAGGCTGGCAAATTAACTTTGGTAGTGGATTCTTCAAATAGAAAATGAAACATGACATAAATGATGATTTTGACAAAGTCAGGCACTCAGGCTCAAAATTCAGATCGGTTGAGAGCTCAGTGGATACATCTCCCAAGGGCAGATTCACGTTGTTCAAATGTACAGTGATTGTTAAATCAGAATAGCCGTTTATCACCACTGTGAGAAATAATGTCCTACAGGTAAGGATACCAGTGTTGCCTTAACTAAGCATATTATATTCTTTAATTTGTTCTTTATAAGACTTTATATTATAAACCAAAGTATGCTGGGATTTGTTACAGACTGAATTATATCTCCCTAGAATTCATATTAATTCATAGGGCCTTTAAAGAGGTAATTAAGTTAAAATGAGTTCATATGGCTAGGCCCTAATCCAAGGATGACTGGCGTCCTTACAAGAAGAGGAGATAAAGACAGAGAGGGAAGACCATGTTACGACAAAAGGAGAAAATGGCCATCTATAAGCCAAGGAGAGAGGCCTCAAGAATGAAACCAATCTTGGACATCTTAATCATGGAGTTCTAGCCTCCAGATTGTGAGGAAATAAAATTTCTGTTGTGTAAGCCATCTAGTCTGTGGTATTTATTTTGGCACCCCTAGCAAATTAATATAGAACCTATGGAATCAGAGCAGGTCAAGTCAGTTATAGACCTTGAATAATTGATGTTATTGGAATAAACTTATCTGTTTAATCCTGCTCCACAGTAAAGACGGTTCTATCCTGGGGGTACTACCTCTAACCTCCCACCATGTAAATACAATGGTTTTTAGTTTTAAAAGCTTGAGAGCATTTTCATTTCATGGAATATTCCTATGTCGTGGGACTGAAGCCTTGATCAGGTAAGAAATGCTCCATAAATTTGTTTCATTTACATATTACCATTGATTTAGTTCCTCCATTAAGCATGAATAGCTCCTCCACATTCCTGTTTAAAAAATCACTTGCAATTTGGATTATTAGTACATTTTTTATTAGAATGGTTGACTTCAGAGGTGGCTGTTCTTTTACGTTTGTTTTCTGTTGCATGTACTTCTTACTCCCAGATTTGAACTAATGATTCTGTTGGAAAGAAGCAATTACTTTTCTTTCTCTCTTAGGCTTTGTTTCTGTAACAATCAACCTGAAAGATTTTTTAAAACACTAAAGTAGATGAAATTCCAGCTTTATATGTGTTCTTCCTGTTACATAATTCCCCTAAAGCTAATCTACTAAGACTATACTCTAATTACATTTTCTTATGTGCTATAAAAATTCTCTGTTTAAAATAGATTACTCTGACTCACAAAGGAATAACATTTGCTTGAACATTTGGAACATCTGGCATGAGTTTAGAGACTACAAAATTCATATGTAATCTAAAATATTTAATAGAAACATTCTTAAGTTGTACTAATGCATAATTATAATTTTACTAAACATTGCTAATTAGGCAGTGTGCAAACAAGTATCAGAAAAAATATCAGAAGGACAATGTTATTTCTTAATATTACACTTATGTTAAAAATATACTTTATTTTAAAAGTTAAAAATCTGGAACTCATGATGTAATATATGTTGGCTAATTGAATTTAAATAAAATAAAAAATAAATGTATATACGTCAACATATTAAAATGTCTAATCTTCAATCTACAGCTTTCAAGAAATTGCAATTTTAACTTAACAAAGATGTTAAATTCTACAAAATTGTTATCAGAGTGAAGCATTTCTATAATTTTAATTCTCATATGTTTCTTTACTATTATCTTTTTGTTGAAATAATTTACCATTTCAGTAGCCATTTTACCTTTACATCCTTTTGTGTTCTGGTGTCTGGAAAATGTCCTGTGCTCTTGACTTAGAGCCTTCAGAAATCTGTTATTAAAGAAGGTTCCATGAATAATGATTAAACTTAAATCCACTACCTAATTTAAACACTTAAGGCTTTTTTTTTTTTTTAAGATTTTATTCATTTGAGAGGGAGGGAGAGGAAGAGGGAGAGAGAACTTGAGAGAAAGTGAGAGAGAGAAAGGAAGAGGGAGACAGAATCTGAAGCAGACTCCACAGTAGCACAAAGCCCGACGTGGAGCTCCATCCCACAACCACAAGATCATGACCCGAGCTAAAACCAAGAGTCACTTAACCAACTGAGCCACCCAGGTGCCCCCACTGAAAGCTTTTTAAAACCTTAATTGGTGCACTTACCAAAAAGTTAAGTCGGTTGGGCATCTGCCTTTGGCTCAAGTTATGATCTCTGGGTCATGGGACTGAGCCCCATGAAGGGCTCCCCACTCGGTGGAGAGTGTGCTTCTCCCTCTCCCTCTAAACCCCACTTATGCTCTGTCTCTCTCTCAACTAGATAATTAAAATCTTTAAAAAAACCTCCAAAATAATACTAATGAAAACACAAGCACATACACACTAGACCAGTGCTTCTCAATTTTAATGTGCATACTAATCACCTGACAATCTAGTTAAAATGGAGATTCTGCTTCACTCAGTCTCTCCTGGGGCCAGAACTTACACATCCCTAACAAGCACCAAGCCTATGTAGGTAGTTCAAGGACCCCATTTTGAGTAACAAGGACTTAGTGTTTACCTTACTCTGGGTAGCTTATGAAATGCTTTAATTTGGCTTCAAATCAAATTTAAAAACGAATTTATAATTTAATAAACATTTACTGAGTACCATTCGCCAGACCAGGAGCAAAACATCACCCAGTAACTTGTTACACGTGCAAACCCTTGGACCCCAGACTTAACTGAAGCTGACTCTGGAGGTGGGGCTCAGGTGTTGGTTTTAATTAGCTTTCCAGATGATTCTGATGCATGCTAAATTTTGAGAAACACTACTCTAGATACTGTGCTGAGGGTTTGGGGTGCAAATCTGGATAAGAGGTTCTCCTTGCTTTCAAAAGTCTCTAGTAGGAAGGGGTTGGGCAGCTGAGTCAATAAATACCACTAAGTATGTGGTGAGTACAAAACCATATGACAAAGTGGCATCTAACAGAGGATGTAAAGAAGGTCCCCCCCCCAAAGTCACATGAGCTGAGTTTCATAGGGAGCTAAACATCAGCAGACAGTCCCATGTACAACATATGCAAAGGTAAGGCAGGAAGAAGCTTGGTAGCTTTGTAAAACAACAAATAATTCATTCAAGATGGCTTGAATGTGGAGTGTTGGTTGCTTCTCACCTGGTTGCCTCTCACAGAGTAAAACAAATACCATTAGAGCTAAAAAAACAAAAAACAAAAACAAAAAACAAAAAAACCACAAAATTGGGATCTTTTAACTTCCCAGGTAAGGCAACCCATTTCTATGAAGAATTTCACTGATTTCACTGAGACGGAGAAGAGTTTTTAAGTGCTAGAAAGGGGAAGCTCATGGGAGTTATGCTAATTAAGCATTGGAAACTGGTGCTCTGGATATAGGACAGAATGAATATATAGGTTTGTAAACAATTGAAGTAAAGTAAATATCCTTGTGCTTGTGTGTCAGGAAAGTGCAATTAAGTCCAATGAGGAGAGTGTGACTTTCCAGTCACTGAGGTTTATGGACCCTTATCAGAATCAGCCTATTGTGCTGAAACACAATAGTCAGTTGATAACCCCCAAATAAGCTCTGCTTTAAGTGGAAAATTTTTCTTCACAGTGCCTCCCCTGCATCTTTCCTTCTGAGATGCCAGGCTCAACACACAAAGGATAACCAAATCATTCAGTTGTCAGCTCTCCATTACTATACTATATTTGGGTGCCATTCTCACAGAATTCCATTGTGTTTATTCAAGTGATTTCAGTCTCTCCTTTTGATGTGGTATACTCAGAATGTGCAACAGCAATTTAGCTGACGTTAATACACTTGACACACCCTTTACACTCTCCTGGAGTAATAGCAACCTTAGACCTACTGAACCCACCTCTAGTTGTAAGGTCTGAGAGGAGCTCTAAAAATACCAATGAGTAGCTGTAAAGATAAAAGAAAAAAAGAACGCTGAAGTCGAGGCAAGGGAGTTACAAGAACGGGAGAGTGGTCAATAGGGTAAAATACTAGAGATTAAGTACAGCAAGATGAGGACAGGAAAGTGTCCACAGACCTTGACCACAAGTGTAGGTGACCTCAGGGCAGTTTCAAGGAACCTGGGATGAGGAAAGTGGAAGAATGAACATAAGTGAGGAAATAGTTACTAGAAATGCTCAATTCTCTTTCAAAAAAGCTTGGTTCCTTTGGCTATGATTTACATCAAGTGCTTCCATGCCCAATCTAGTTTTTCTGTTTCTTTTTATTTGTATCACCAGAAATGTCATTCAGTCAAATGTCGGATGTTTGAACCGGTTAAGGAACCTTAGAAATCACCGACCAACCAGCTCATTCTACAAATGAGAGAAATGCTGGGAGGTGAAGTGAAATTTATTTTCACGAAGTTTGTTACATGTAATTTTTAAGGCTATAAACTTTATAGACAATATAAAAATTCACGTTTAAATCTTGAAGAGTTTCTGAAGGCTAAAAAAAAAAAAAGACTGAAAGGTTTAAAGGATTTTAAGATAAGTTTTCATAGCCACGGCTTTGGGGGTGATTAACTTATACTGGTGATTATCATGAGCAGCTTTCCATTAAAGTCTTGACCCTTCTTGTGTCATTACTCAGGATACGATGGATAGATAACACAGTAATAAAGATAAAGATTATCCTGACCATTTACCTGGGTACTTATTAAATGCCAAGCACCGCTTTACAAAACTACCATCTCATTCTACCCTCTCACAGCAATCCTATTGGTAAGAAAAGTGAAAAACTGACGAGAAAAGATGGGGAAAGTGGGGCTTCCTTGTGTTAATTTGCTCTAGATTCCATGATTTGACTCAAAAGCCTGTAACACTGTGTACAATACCTTGTTTGTTATTTAACTGTCTGGTAGAGCCACTAAAGTACAAAAGAGATAAAAGGCAGGGAATGTCGGTGACACTGGTCACTTCTCCGCGATGATAAACTGCTCCGCTTCTACCACTATGTATCCATCATCCATCACTCTCGTGTCCGACATCCACCTCTCATTTCTCCACCCACTCATGATTGATTTAAGAAGGCCCTTGAGAGCTTGTTTGGAGGTTCTAGCAGGGGAGATTTAAGAAGGCCCAGCGCAAACTAGCAAGACTGAGACACGTAACGCCAAGGTAACACTCCACTACTACGTACCGAAGTCTTCTACTGCCTCCTCCTTCCCGCGCGCGAGCAAACCCAGCCACTGCGAGCGGGGAGACACCCATTAGGGTTTGGGGTAGTTTGGCTCCCCGGGCTTCCGTAAGAGCCGGCGCTTCTGCAGCCCCGGCCCCGCCCCTAGCAACGCGCTGGCTTGTTAACAACCGGCCAGCCCGCTAGAGCCAAAGTCGGCCCGTGGGCTGCGGCGGGGTGATGCGGCTGGCGTCGCGGTGGCCGGGGCCACTGTCGGACCCCCGGGGCTTTTCGCGACTGTAGCGGCTCTCAGGCGGCCTTCCCTTTTCGGTGGTGGGGTCTCTTTGGGTCCTGCAGCTAACGGGAACAGGGTAGGACAGAAGGACCCTCCCTCCCATCCCTCACTCCGCCGCTGCAGCCATGTGGACAGCGGGCGCCGGTGCGACGGCCGAGGTCCAGGAACCCGGAGGCAAGATCAGGTCCAGGAGCACTCGCCACATCCCGGTGGTCGGGGTGGTGACGGAGGACGAGGAAGCGCAGGTACGGACGGGTGTCTGTGCTTTGGGAAGTGGGGGGGGGGGGGGGGTTGGGATCTGGGGACAGGGACGAGCACTGGGGGCAGCAAGAGCGGAAATGGGGGCCGGAATGGAAACTATCGGAACCCGCGGGACCGAGGTTCCAGGCGCGGAGCTGATGCCTTCGAGAACTGCGCCGCCTGAGGGAGGGGTTGGCTGTCGTCAGCCAACCTGTCCGGGGACTTGTGGCGCGAGCTTCTCCCGGAGCGTCTCTCTAAACCGAGTAAGCGAGGTTTTGCCGCTCTTCTTCGGAAAGTGTGACCACGAAGGTCTGGGAGGCAATGAAACGTTTTTAGTGGGGAAAAAAAAAAAATGGAGTTGATGACCATTTTGTTTGCACTGGGCTTATATGTAGATACCTGTTATCAAGTGATGTTCTTGATATAGGCCTAAATTCTCTCGTGTTTAAATTTGCTGCTATTTTAAAACCTGCACCTAGAGGGGAGGAAAACGCTGTTAAAATTAGAAATTAGCCTCGTTTTCATATGAAATAGGAAGCTGGTGATGGAGTCGGAATGAATCGAGAAAGAGCAGACCTTATATATTTTACCTTATATATATACAAGTATCTGGTTTTGAGTTTACCTTTATTATGAATACAATATTAATTCTTCCAAGTCGGTCTGTTGAGGTATTTCACTTCAGAACCCTCGGCTGGATCTCCACTGGTGGCGGAGGTGTTTAGAAACTCTAAGTCGTTAACATGCTAGGGTTCCATTGCTCCTCCCTAGAGAGTATTGATCAAACCCTAAAACGTGAATACTATGGAGGAATCCTGCCCTGCCTCCTCTCACTTGATGGCGTGGGGTCACTATGGGAATTCCTGTTGAGGTTTTGCTAGTCTCAGGCTGCGTCAGGAACCCTGTCTCCTACGTCCACATCCTGGAACCTTGGAGAGTTCCTTGGGAGTGGCCAGTTGACTGGGGACCTCTTCTTTGGGAATAAGGTTGAGCTCTCTGAGTACTGTGTGACATTTACACTGTAGTAACCTGCGGAGCAACAACACTTTTCATGAGGAGGAGCGGAATGCTAGGGGAATTGACCTAATCAGTTTTGTGGAAGTATTCCAATCTGACGGGGAGAAGAAGGACTTTCAGGAACAGCAGCTCTCCACTCGCAAGGCTACAGGGGGTCTCAACTCTACCGCCATTCTCCCAGACACAGCACAACTGAGAAGTAGGTGAATTTGGTATCTGACGGCTCTCCTTGTTCCTTCACTCAGTGTAAAAAAGTGGGGGGGGGGGGACGAGAGCCGAAGGGTAGGGGCAGTGGCAAGGTTATATGAGGTAGGCTAGTACCAGTTAAAAAGAAAAAAATGGGAAGTAACTTTTAACAAGCCATTGCCAAGATAGTCTACAACATATCAAGTAAAGCAAAACAAGTAAACCTGGTGTGTATGTGTGTGTATTTTCTCCCTTCCCTTTCTTTTTTACTCTTCTTTCATTATTACCCCTCCTTACAGAGACTTGGATTGTCATCCGGGAAGAGATCAATTTCTATTAGAGTTCTTAGCTTATTAATAACTATTTGTAGAAGCATTAATATTTTTTAAATTACTGGAGCAGAAGAAGGCAGTTTCTCTCAAAAGAAATGAAATAAAAACTTTTTAGAGCTGGGAGAAATGATCATTCAGCATTTTTGGGTTTTGTTTGGTTATTTTTACAAATGAGGACCCTAAGGCCATGAGAAGTTAACAGTTACTCAGTTTCTTTACTCAAGTGGGGTCTAGCAGTCTTTGCCATCATTAAAATGATAAACTTTTAGACTTTTGCCTTAGACCAGTGGAGGAAAGATTGTTAGAACTCTTGGAACACTTGAGGTACAGTATATCCGGTAGCTAAGAGTGACTTTGGCGAGTCTACCTCAGTTCATTAAGCCAACTCCATCCTATGCTTGAAATCACAAATTGTTTACCTTTATCTATTTCCTATTTATTTTAATGTTGCTCTCATTCTAAAGAATTGGAAGCCCTTGAGAGCAGTGCTTTTCAAACTTTAGTGTGCATTTGGAACGCCTGGGGATCTTATTAAAATACAGATTGTGATTCTGTAGGGCTGGGGAGGAGCCCTGGATTCTGCCTAACAGATTTCCAGGTGATGATGCCATTGCTACTGGTTGGAAGACCCCATTTCCCACTCTAAGTAGCAATGCTTACTGTATTATAGCTGCAGTAGGGTATGAAGAGTGCTACAGAATTTCACAGGTAACACCTGGAAAGCTGTAGGAGGTAGTTTCATATGGATCTCTTTTCTTGTCACCACAAGGTTTCAGTCAATCTTGGATTAATGTCACATCCTAGTCAGCACGTCTCCCTCTCTTCCCAATCTGTTTCCCGTAAGTACTACTTTATTGTCCTCCTTTCTCCCTCTGAGCCCCACCCCTCTTTAGGATTCCACAGAAGCTTCTTATTGCTTACCTCACCAAATATAATTACACTGACCAAATCACTTAATTCTCTAGGCTTTGTTCCCTTTCCTATAAAACAAGCCTGTGTTAGATGAGTGTTCCCCGAACCAGGGTGACCATCACAGTTGTCTGAGCAGTTAGAAAAACTGTACATACCTGGGCCCTAACTCACATCTACTGAATCATAATCCCCTGTGTGGAGTCTGGGACTTTTTAAAAAGCTCTCTCAAGTGGTCTTTAGCCTCAAAACCACTGAACTAGATGATATCCAAAGTCTGCCATCCCTAAAGTGCCTCAGGTCTATTCTGTTGTGTTTTCAGGGTTTCCCAATGCATTATCTGAACTCATCTGTACTGGATGCTCTGTTTAGTGCCACGAGGGCAGAATTCTTGCTGGTAGTTTTTTCCTGTAGTGTCCCCCCCATAATCTCCCAGGATTCCCCAGTAGCACCCAGCACAATACCTGGTACTCAAGAGGTGATATTAAATATTTACTGAATGAATGCCCTCCCCTTTTTTCTGAATTTAAACCTTACCCTACCTCCAGATCCTGCCTCTCTGACATAAAGTACTCTCCCAATAGGAAGCACTACCCATTTATCTTCACCCTCATAAATCCTCTCATAAATGAGCATAGTCCTAGGTCTGAGTCACACCATTTCTCCCCTAATTATCACTTGTGTTATGTTGGCACCTGTTTCATTTGTCTAAATTTTGTCTCTGCCCCTAGAATATGGGTTCCTTAAGTGTAGGAAATTTATCTTAATGCTTATGTGTCCTTCTCCCCCATGACTCTGAGCTCAGAGTAAAAATTTTTTTAAACATAATATCTTACTTAGTCCTCAACTTTACCATATAAACTTAGTATTATTATCCTGTTGCTGAAGCTGGGGCCTTACTTGTTAAGATCACAAAGCTAGTAACTGGGCTAGCAGGTTCCAACTGTACAACACAGTGATTTCACAGGCTTGTACATGATGCTATGCTCACCGCAAGCGTAGCTACCATCTGCCACCATACAGTGCTATTATAATATCATTGACTATATTCTCTGTGCTGTACCTCGCATCCCTGTGACTTATTCATTCCATAACTGGAAGCCTGTATCTCCTATTCCCCTTCACCCATTTTGCCCATCCCCACCATTCTCTCCCCTCTGGCAACCATCAGTTTGTTCTCTGTATTTATAGGTCTGATTCTGCTTTTTGTTTGTTTATTCATTTGTTTTTTTGTTAGATTCCACATATGAGTGAAATCATATGGTATTTGTCTTTCTCAGTTTGATTTATTTCACTTAGCATAATACCCTTTAGGTCCATCCATGTTGTCACAAATGGCACAATCTCATCTTTTTTTATGGCTGTGTAATATCCCAAAGTATGTATATATTACATCTTCCTTGCCCATTCACATATCATTGAACACTTTGGTTGCTTCCATATCTTGGCTATTGTAAATAATGCTGCAATAAGCATAGGGGTGCATATATCTTTTGGAATTAGTGTTTTTGTTTTCTTTTGGGTAAATATCCAGGGGTGGTATTATTGGGTCATATGATAGTTCTACTTTTTAACTTTTTGAGGAACCTCCATACTGTTTTCCATAGTAGCTGCACCAATTTACATCCTACCAACAGTGTACTAGGATTCCTTTTTCTCCACATCCTCACCAATACTTGTTATTTCTTATCTTTTTTATTTTAGCCATTCTGACAGGTATAAGGTGATATCTCACTGTGATTTTGGTCTGCATTTCCCTGATTGTTAGTAATGTTGTTGTTGTTTTCACATGTCTGTTGGCCCTCTATATGTCTTCTTTGGAAAAATAGCGATTTATGTCCTCTGCACATTTTTTAATTGGATTGTTTGGGGGTTTTTTTTGGTGTTGAGTTATGTAAGTTCTTTATATATTTTGGATATTAATTCCTTATCAGAAATGTCATTTGCAAATATCTTTTCCCATTCAGTAGGTTGTCTTTTTGTTTTCTTGATGGTTTTCTTCACTGTACAAAACAAAATATATTGATTCTATATGAAAGCAGGAGATTTTGTATGTTTTATTCAATACTGTATCTTTAGCATCTAGAACAATGTCTGACACAGTGTAAGCACTAAAAAATATTTGTAGAATAAGTAAATTGTGATTACTTGACTTGCATAGGTATCATGGCTGAGCTTCCTTGCCCAAATTTGCTCTCCCTCTGAAAACCTCCACAATCTTCTAGTTGATGTCCTATCCTGCCACTGTCTGTAATACTGTCATGGACTGTGTCATTAAAATTGCCTACCCAGGTTTTAGAGTAATTGCTAGAAATAATCTCTGTGTTCAATTGAGAAGTCAGGCAGAGAACTAAGGTGCAAAGAACCAGCACTCCTGCGTCAGACAGACCTGCTTGCCCAGTTACTAGCGCTGAGATCTTAACAGGTCCCGGTTTCAGCAGGATGATAATACTAAGTTTATATGGTAAAATTGAGGACTAATTGAGATATAAAGTTTAAAAAAAAAAAGGGAGGTGGCACCTGCTGGCTCCATTGGTAGAGGATGCGACTCTTGATCTCAGGGTCATGAGTTCAAGCTCCACGTTGAGCATGGAACCTACCTACTAGAGAAAGAGAGAAAGAGAAAGAGAGAGAGAGAAAGAGAAAGAAAGAAAAAGAGAGAGAAAGAGACAGAGAGAAAGAAAATAAGAAAGAAAGAAAGAAAAGATATAAAGTGCCAGACACATGAAAGAAGACATAAATTGCCAGATATATAAAAGGACCACAGTAAATGTTAATTCCTTTTCCTATAAGTATATATCAAATGAGCAGGATTTCTCCCCTTTGACATGTCTCTTGGTAAAATGGGAAGATAAGTTCATCCTATACCTGTAAGTGAAGGTTTAATTTTCTTCAAAACAGCTTATTAAACTTTTGATTTAAAAAGGTTTTGTTAAATGTTTTTACAATTCTCCATAAATATAACAGCAATTATTTTGATACTTAACCTCTGTATGTCCTCTTTTGCTTCACTCTGCTGTGTGCTCTCATTTACCCAAACTCTTACAATTATTACTTTAAGCCTCTGATTTGGAAATCTCTGCCCCCCAATTTAACTTATCTCCAGCCTCAACACAAGCCTGTTCGTCCAGACTTTCCTGTCTCAGCAAAGGTTGCCAATACTTCTATAATTCCTCAAGCCCAGGAGTCATCATCACCTTTGCTTCTCTCTCCCACGAAATCAAATCACTCCGTAGGTCCCACTGATTCTACCTCCTTGATGTTTTTCAGGCCATGCCCTTTGTCAATGCCAGTACCGTAGTGAGGGCCCTTTACAGATGTCTCCCACCTCCTTTCCGGTTCATCCTAGACCTTTCCAATTCAGTCTCTACTCAGCAAACTAAATTACCTTTTTATTGTTACGCTCCTCTGGTTAAAGCCTGTGGAAATAAACAAAGACCACTTTAATGAGAATAAGCAGGGACTATTTAATATTCAGAGCTTACTATAGAAAGAGAGTCAGCCATCATTACTTAATTTGGCAGAGACTCCAAGGCAGGTAGGGAAGCTTTGAAGTGAAAAAAAAGGAACGCTTCTGGTATGCTCTGGTTGGAGGTTGTTGCCATAGGGAAGCTGGAGGTGGGCTACCTACAAACAGGGCATTCTATGTGATTGATTTGGGAAGCATATTTGGCTTTTTCTGGTTGGTCCTACATAGCATATGAGGGGCAAAAAATAGGGAATCTGGCAGTCATTGGCCAAATCCTGACTTCCCTGAGTAAATTGCTCTTCAGTTTGGTTGCTGCAAAGATTGTAGGCGAGAGTTCTGTTGCCATATACAGTCTGGCCATTGTCTGTTCATATACAGTCTCTCAAACCATTCAATAGCCTCTAAAGATCCTTAGCGTAACATACAAGGCCTTCTGTAAAATGGAGTTGATAATAGTACCTACCTCATGGAATTCAATTAGTAAATACATGTAAAGTGCTTATGACTGTACCTGGAAATAGATATCGCCATCATGTTATGATCATTATTGTTATTCATGATTTTGTTGTAGGAAAGATGTTAGGGTTCAAAGCTGATGGCCAAGAAAGAATTCTTGAGAAGTCTTTGGTGCAAAAGGGTTTTATTAAAGTATGGGGACAGGACCCGTGGGCAGAAAGAGCTGCTCTGGGCTCCTGAGGAGTGGCCCATTATAGACTTTCAAGTTAGGAGGGGGTTAGGGATAGTGTAAGCCTCCCAGGTATTTTTGGAAACAAGGTTTCCAGGATCCTGAGGGGGCTAGCTATTGTTAGGAAAAGGTCATTTATTACTGTTTAGTAAAAACTCAGTTATGAGACTCTTCAGATATATATTGGTGGGTCATATGCTTGGAGGATGATTGCCAACATGTATCTTGGAGGGGAGGGAGTGAGAGAAAGGAAGTTTCCAAAAGAATTTTTATATGCTAAAGTAGACTTACAGGATCCTGGGGGTTGGGCTAAGATTGCCTTTTTGCCCTTAGCAAAGTATTAACATTGAGGCAGCTGAGTCTCCGCCTGTTTCAAGGACTTGGGATTGGGCTGTAAGTAGGAAGGAAATTTAAGTTTTCTTTTGCCTTTGTTTCTCACATCTATTTGACCTCTCCTTACCTAATTAGCATCATTTATAGCCACTATTCCCTGTACTATCTTCTCCAACCTAGTGAGCTCCTCTCCATCTTCTCAATGTCTTATTTTCTCTTCCTCCAGGCCCTCACACATGCTACTCCCCCATCTCCATCTCTCAAACCTTCAGTTCATCTCACAAATCTTACTCCGTCTCACCTCTGCCTGCAGATTACTTCTTCCGAAAGCTGTCCTATGCCTTTCTGTGCCTAGTCCGTATGCTTCCAGAGTACACTTTTCAGCATCTGTGAAGCATTTTGTAGCATGTTATCTGTACTTGTATTCCATTCCAGACTGATAGCTCCTTGAAGTCAGAGCAATGTTGTTCCCCATACCTAGCAGTCTCTGAAACAGAGAAGCTGCTTATAAATATCTGTGGAAGGAGAAAAGGCTAACGGAGGGAGTGAAGGAGAAATCTTAGAAATATAATATATGCCAAGCAAGTAAAACACAGAGTAGTATGAAGTAATAATGCAACAGAAATCTAAGAGGAACCTATGCTCTAATCTTTACTACTCTCTGTTTTTTAATAAAAGTTATACCTGCTCATTTGATGAGAACAATTCTGATAATACATGCAGGTATTAAAAAGAAAATTTTGCATTGACTTTACATTTCAATATGCTTTCCAGCCCTCAAAGCCAATATTTCAGAAAATCTGAAAATAAAAACTCACTATATATATTTCTCAGAGAACACAAGAGGAAAAAAGAAGACAACTGAGGTAGTGGTAGATGGCACTGTTAAATCCCCAAATCTTAGAAGGCAAAATTGTATCCATCAAATTTTTTGGTAACAGTAAATGTAATCAGTTAAGCAGTTAACAGCAAAATATAACAGTTTTTAAGGATAACCATAATACCAGGTATAGATCAGTATTTAGTAAATCATTTTTCATTAATTTTTTAAGAAAAATCATTTTGAGTTAATAAACTCACCCAATTACTTATTCTACAGACTTAAAATTAGAATACCTAGCTCAAAATTGTTTTTGAAAGACATTGCCTGAAATCAGAATATGAGTTTGTAATTGTGAAAGGAAAGGAAATTCTAGATTTAAGAGGCAATGGAATAATATCTCTGTAGAAATATGGAAAGGTATGTATTATAGATTTAAAGATCAGAAAATAAAATGGTGTTAACACTAAGTGAAATTAGGTATTTACACATGTAAACAATAAGAAAACAGTATATAAATACATGTATTTATATATGTAAACAAAAAGAGAAAATAGTATACAAAAAATTTTTGTATAACTACTTAAATTTGGGATGATAGCACCTCTGTTCCCTTCTCCACTTACCTACAAATAACTTTATATGCCAGGCCCAGTTGTTGGTGCTGGGGATGCCAGAGAACAAGTCTTGTCTTCAAGTGAGCTTTGGGGCTGGGTGTGGTAGGGGATAAACATGCAAATCATTTTAGAACTATGATGGGAATTGTAATGGGTATGCCCGTAGGGTACTATGGGAGCACAAAGGAAGGATATTTGTTCTATACTTTTTCATCCCTTGGGGAGGCAAACACCTGAGCTGAGTTTTGAAGCACATGTGGGGGTTAACCAAGGAGAGGAATAGGATTATCACAACAAATGAAAATATAGGAGGAGTGAGGGCCATTAATGGAGAGTCATTGAATGATTTAGATGAGTTATATTCAGATTTGAGTTTTATTATCCAAACCTAGAGTAGAAGACCCATGTTTAACTGTGCAAGAGTAGAGGCAAGGAGAACAACAGGGAAACTTCTCAACTGAGTGAAAGATGAGAATCTGAATAAATCAGTAAGATGGCATGGGCTCAAGAAATATTTAAGATATAAAATTTATAGACCTTGGACATTCTGTTTTCTTTTTCTTTTTTTCTTTAAGATTATATTTATTTATTTGAGAGAGAGTGTGCACAAGCAGGGGGTGTGGGGGGGGGAGGGAGAAACAGACTCCCTGCTGAGCAGGAAGCCCCACAGGGGGCTGGATCCCCAGACTCTGGGATCATGACCTGAGTCTGAGTCGAAAGCAGATGCTTAACCGACTGAGCCACCCAGGAACCGCAACATTCTGTTTTCTAATGCAGGTGACTGTAAGAATGCTGGTACTAACTGAGAGAGGGGATAATCTTCCTTGTTCAGGAAGGTAATCTCCTACCTGTAGTTTAGAGGCAAGTCTTATGTATATCTGCATAGGCAAACTCAGTGTAATTTGCATGCTTGGGATGTGTAATATCTATGTACAGGATCATTTCACTTTCCAAAGTATGGAAGGGCTATTATTCCAGATGCATTCTTGGGCCTTTCAGGACTAATAAAATTTAAAGAGAGTAAAATTATAAGATAATACTAGAATTCAAGAGGCGTGTTTTTTTTAATTTTTATTTTATTATGTTATGTTAATCACCATACATTACATCATTAGTTTTTGATGTAGTATTCCATGATTCATTGTTTGCATATAACACCCAGTGCTCCATTCAATACGTGCCCTCTTTAATACCCATCTCCAGGCTAACCCATCCCCCCACTCCCCTCCCCTCTAGAACCCTCAGTTTGTTTCTCAGAGTCCATAGTCTCTCATGGTTCATCTCCCCCTCCGATTTCCCCCCTTCATATTTCCCTTCCTATTATCTTCTTTTTTTTTTTTTTTTAACATATAATGTATTATTTGTTTCAGAGGTACAGGTCTGTGATTCATCAGTCTTACACAATTCACAGCGCTCACCATAGCACATACCCTCCCCAATGTCTATCACCCAGCCACCCCATCCCTCCCACCCCCCCACCACTCCAGCAACCCTCAGTTTGTTTCCTGAGATTAAGAATCCCTCATATCAGTGAGATCATATGATACATGTCTTTCTCTGATTGACTTATTTCGCTTAGCATAATACCCTCTAGTTCCATCCATGTCGTTGCAAATGGCAAGATTTTGGGGTTTTTTGATGGCTGCATAATATTCCATCATATATATATGTACACCACATCTTCTTTATCCATTCATCTGTCGATGGACATCTTGGCTCTTTCCACAGTTTGGCTATTGTGGACATTGCTGCTATAAACATCAGGGTGCACATACCCCTCGGATCCCTACATTTGTATCTTTAGGATAAATACCCAGTAGTGCAATTGCTGGGTCCTATGGTAGCTCTATTTTCAACTTTTTGAGGAACCTCCATACTGTTTTCCAGAGTGGCTACACCAGCTTGCATTCCCACCGACAGTGTAGGAGGCTTCCCCTTTCTCCGCATTCTCGCCAACATGTGTCATTTCCTGACTTGTTAATTTTAACCATTCTGACTGGTGTGTAGTGGTATCTCATTGAGGTTTTGATTTGGATTTCCCTGATGCCGAGCGATGTTGAGCACTTTTTCATGTGTCTGTTGGCCATTTGGATGTCTTCTTTGGAAAAATGTCTGTTCATGTCTTCTGCCCATTTCTTGACTGGATTATTTGTTCTCTGGGTGTTGAGTTTGATAAGTTCTTTATAGATTTTGGATACTAGCCCTTTATCTGATATGTCATTTGCAAATATCTTCTCCCATTCTGTCGGTTGTCTTTTGGTTTTGTTGACTGTTTCCTTTGCTATGCAAAGCTTTTTATCTTGATGAAGTCCCAATAGTTCATTTTTGCCCTTGCTCCCCTTGCCTTTGGCGATATTTCTAGGAAGAAGCTGTTGCGGCTGAGGTCGAAGAGGTTGCTGCCTGTGTTCTCCTCTAGGATTTTGATGGACTCCTGTCTCACATTTAGGTCTTTCATCCATTTTGAGTCTATTTTTTTTTTTTTAAGATTTTATTTATTCATTTGACAGAGAAAGACACAGCGAGAGAGGGAACACAAGCAGGGGGAGTGGGAGAGGAAGAAGCAGGCTTCCCACTGAGCAGGGAGCCCAATGCGGGGCTCGATCCCAGGACCCTGGGATCATGACCTGAGCCGAAGGCAGATGCTTAACGACTGAGCCACCCAGGCACCCCCATTTTGAGTCTATTTTTGTGTGTGGTGTAAGGAAATGGTCCAGTTTCATTCTTCTGCATGTGGCTGCCCAATTTTTCCAACATCATTTGTTGAAGAAACTGTCTTTTTTCCATGGGACATTCTTTCCTGCTTTGTCAAAGATTAGTTGCCCATAGCGTTGAGGGTCCATTTCTGGGCTCTCTATTCTGTTCCATTGACCTATGTGTCTGTTTTTGTGCCAGTACCATACTGTCTTGATGATTACAGCTTTGTAATAGAGCTTGAAGTCCGGAATTGTGATGCCACCAGCTTTGCTTTTCAACATTCCTCTGGCTATTCAGGGTCTTTTCTGGTTCCATACAAATTTTAGGATTATTTGTTCCATTTCGTTGAAAAAAGTTGATGGTATTTTGATAGGGATTGCATTAAATGTGTAGATTGCTCTAGGTAGCATTGACATCGTCAACAATATTTGTTCTTCCAATCCATGAGCATGGACCGTTTTTCCATTTCTTTGTGTCTTCCTCAGTTTCTTTATGAGTATTTTATCGTTTTCTGAGTACAGATTCTTTGCCTCTTTGGTTAGATTTATTCCTAGGTATCTTATGGTTTTGGGTGCAATAATATATTGCAATAAATGGGATCGACTCCTTAATTTCTCTTTCTTCTGTCTTGTTGTTGGTGTATAGGAATGCCACTGATTTCTATGCATTGATTTTATATCCTGCCACTTTACTGAATTCCTGTATGAGTTCTAGCAGTTTTGGGGTGGAGTCTTTTGGGTTTTCCACATAAAGTATCATATCATCTGCAAAGAGTGAGAGTTTGACTTCTTCCTTGCCGATTTGGATGCCTTTTATTTCTTTTGTTGTCTGATTGCTATGGCTAGGACTTCTAGTACTATGTTGAATAGCAGTGGTGATAGTGGACATCCCTGCCGTGTTCCTGACCTTAGGGGGAAAGCTCTCAGTTTTTCCCATTGAGAATGATATTCGCTGTGGGTTTTCCATAGATGGCTTTTATGATATTGAGGTATGTACCCTCTATCCCTACACTCTGAAGAGTTTTGATCAAGAAAGGATGCTGTACTTTGTCAAATGCTTTTTCTGCATCTATTGAGAGGATCATATGGTTCTTGTTCTTTCTTTTATTAATGTATTGTATCACACTGATTGATTTATGGATGTTGAACCAACCTTGCAGCCCAGGGATAAATCCCACTTGGTCATGATGACTAATCCTTTTAATGTACTGTTGGATCCTATTGGCTAGTATTTTGGTGAGAATTTTTGCATCCATATTCATCAGGGATACTGGTCTGTAATTCTCCTTTTTGATGGGGTCTTTGTCTGACTTTGGGATCAAGGTAATGGTGGCCTCATAAAACGAGTTTGGAAGTTTTCCTTCCATTTCTATTTTTTTGGAACAGTTTCAGAAGAATAGGCATTAATTCTTCTTTAAATGTTTGGTAGAATTCCCCTGGGAAGCCATCTGGCCCTGGGCTTTTGTTTGTTGGGAGATTTTTGATTACTGCTTCAATTTCCTTAGTGGTTATAGGTCTGTTCAGGTTTTCTAATTCTTCCTGGTTCAGTTTTGGTAGTTGATACATCTCGAGAAATGCATCCATTTCTTCCAGATTATCTAATTTGCTGGCATATAGTTGCTCATAATATGTTCTTATAATTGTTTGTATTTCGTTGGTGTTGGTTGTGATCTCTCTTCTTTCATTCATGATTTTATTTATTTGGGTCATTTCTCTTTTATCAATCTTGTTAATTCTTTCAAAGAACCAGCTCCTAGTTTCATTGACCTGTTCTACAGTTTTGGTTTCTATTTCATTGATTTCTGCTCCAATCTTTATTATTTCTCTTCTCCTGCTGGGTTTAGGCTTTATTTGCTGTTCTTTCTCCAGCTCCTTTAGGTGTAGGGTTAGGTTGTGTATTTGAGACCTTTCTTGTTTCTTGAGAAAGGCTTGTATTGCTATATACTTTCCCCTTAGGACTGCCTTTGCTGCATCTCAAAGATTTTGAACAGTTGTGTTTTCATTTTCATTTGTTTCCATGAATTTTTTTAATGCTTCTTTAATTTCCTGGTTGACCTATTCATTCTTTAGTAGGATGCTCTTTAGCCTCCATGTATTTGAGTTCTTTCTGACTTTCCTCTTGTGATTGAGTTCTAGTTTCAAAGCATTGTGGTCCGAAAATATGCAGGGAATGATCCCAATCTTTTGGTACCAGCTGAGACCTGACTTGTGACCTAGGGTGTGATCTATTCTGGAGAATGTTCCATGGGCACTAGATAAGAATGTGTATTCTGTTGCTTTGGGATGGAATGTTCTGAATAGATCTGTGAAGTCCATTTGGTCCAGTGTGTCATTTAAAGTCTTTATTTCCTTGTTGATCTTTTGCTTAGATGATCTGTCCATTGCAGTGAGGGGGGTGTTAAAGTCCCCTACTATTATTGTATTGTTGTCGATGTGTTTCTTTCTTTGATTTTGTTATTAATTGGCTTATATAATTGGCTGCTCCCATGTTAGGGGCATAGATATTTACAATTTTTAGATCTTCTTGTTGGATAGACCCTTTAAGTATGATATAGTGTCCTTCCTCCTCTCTTATTGGTTTAAAATCTAATTTGTCTGATATCAGGATTGCCACCCCAGCTTTCTTTTGATGTCTATGAGCGTGGTAAATTGTTTTCCACCCCCTCACTTTCAATCTGGAGGTGTCTTTGGGTGTAAAATGAGTCTCTTGCAGACAGCATATCGATGGGTCTTTTTTTATCCAATCTGATAGCCTGTGTCTTTTGATTGGGGCATTTAGCCCATTTACGTTCAGGGTAGCTATTGAAAGATGTGAATTTAGTGCCATTGTATTTCCTGTAAGGTGACTGTTACTGTATATTGTCTGTGTTCCTTTCTGGTCTGTGTTACTTTTAGGCTCTCTCTTTGCTTAGAGGACCACTTTCAATATTTCTGTGTTGTGTTTTTTTTTTTTTTTAATTCCAAAATTGATTTACTCTTTTTTTTTTTTTTTTAAGATTTTATTTGTTTATTTGACAGAGAGATAGAGAGCACAAGTAGGCAGAGAGGCAGGCAGAGGGAGAGGGAGAAGCAGGCTTCCCGCTGAGCAGGGAGCCCGATGCGGGGCTCGATCCCAGGACCCCGGGATCATGACCTGAGCCGAAGGCAGCTGCTTAACCAACTGAGCCACCCAGGCGCCCCCAAAATTGATTTACTCTTATAAGCTTTTCACTCTCCCCCTTTTTTTAATTGAAGTATAGTTGACACATAATGTTACATTAGATTCAGATGTACAACATAGTCATTCCACAAATTTATAGTTATGCTGTGCTCACCACAAGTGTAGCTCCCATCTGTCACCAGACACTATTACATGCCATTGACTATATTTCCTGTGCTGTTGGTACCTTTCATCCCTATGATATTCATTCCATAACTGGAAGTCTATATCTCTCACTCCCCTTCACCCATCTTATCCATCCCTCCATCATCCCCTTCCCCTATCTTTTTGTCGTAAGATATTTTTAAGTTGCCAAGGGATATCATGAAAAATAGTGTGTTTGATGTGATTTCTTGATTCTCATGACACAAATTCTAAGAGTTGTGTGTGCTTTTAGGGTGCTTTCAAGACCATGGACCTAAATCGTGTCATCAACCTCCTTGAAGAGACTGATAAAGTAAGCTTTGAGAGAAAATTTCTCTGCTATATCACTTATAAACTATGATTTCCCTGAAAGGTAACATGTATTCCCCCAAAATAAGTCTCCTTTCTTTTTTTTGTTGAAAAGATTTCAACTAGTAAGTGTCTTGTATTCAAGGACTGTTTAAATAAGTTAGTATGAATGTATTTAACCTGGAAGGGAGGCTGGAGGAGGAGATTACATTTGGTTTTGTGGGATGAACAAATGAATGGTGATTATAAACAGAAGATATCATAAGAGTAGAGGAAGACTCTTCTAGCCTTTATTAATTGCTTGTTACCAAGTAGGATGTGGGGAGCAAGGGTAGAAAAAGCATATCATGATGTACTACTTAAAATATTCTGATATGAAATCCGGAGATATATATACACACATACATACATACTCATACATACTCATAAGTAATCTGTTTTGAGAAGAATCTTATATGGAAATGGAAATGAAATTATTTCAGATATAAGATTCAAAGTGGAGAGTTTAGGCATTGGGAGAAAAGATAATAAATGCATTTAATGCATGTTTACACACCACACTCTCCTGACATTACCCAAGAATCAACAGAGTGCCTAAAAGCCAACACAAAGTATAAAATTACTACAGGATAAAGATTGCATACTTTTAATATGTGGAAAATGGGTTGATCATGGTAGAGCCAATCAAAACCAAACAATGTCTAGTGATTAGTAGGCACAAAAATTTACTTATTATTTTACATTTTTTAGTTTCTACATTTTAAGATAGAAAAAAACACAATAAAAATAATGTATCTCTTGCTGGCTGTGTTTGTTGTAAAAGTTATTTTTAATTTTGAATATATCTGCATTTTAAAAAAAGAAAAAAAACAAAACTCAACGACATAGAGCTCCTACTAGTTGTTAAATAAGGGTAGACCAAAAAAAAATTAAAAATGTATAAAAAAATGCCACAGCTTCTCATGAAGGATATAAGAACTTTAAAAGGACAGAGTGATTCAGTTATGTAAACAAACACATCACTGTATTGATTTTTGTTTTGTTTTAACTGGCTGAAGATGTTTGTGCCAGTATACTGGGCATAATTTAGAGGTTAAAAATACAATTTCTGCAGACAGATTGCCAAATTTGACTTCTAACACCACCACTTATCAGCTAGCTGATATTGGACAAATGAGTGCTTTGCTTGAGCTTCCTATTCTGGAAAAGAGAGATAGTAATGGCACCTTCCTAATAGGGTTGTTTTAAAAATTAATGAAATGACATGTATCTATAGTACATATATGGTGCATGGCATAGAAAAATGCTCAGCAAATTCAAGTATTGTTAATATTATTTCTGAAAACAAATGCTTGCTGGGGCGCCTGGGTGGCTCAGTCGTTAAGCATCTGCCCTTCGGCTCAGGTCATGATCCCAGGGTCCTGGGATCCAGCCCCGCATCGGGCTCCCTGCTCTGCAGGAAGCCTGCTTCTCCCTCTCCCACTCCTCCTGCTTGTGTTCCCTCTCTCGCTGTGTCTCTCTCTGTCAAATAAATAAATAAAATCTTTAAAAAAAAAAAAGAAAACAAAATGCTGCTTTTATATTAACTTAGTTTTGATTCTCAGTTGCCTAGTCAAATTTAAATGATACGTTTATTTTTACCTTCACTGTTTCAGGAAACATTTTATAATGCTTACATTATAATATAGTAATTTAAGAATTACTTGATAAATTTAATGTCTACTTTCTTTTTATATTAAAGAAATTTTAAAAATCTCAACAGATTTAATAGCACAAAAGAACTAAAATAGATAACTTGTTTTAGGATGATTTAGAAGAAAAACAACTTAAATCTGTCAAGAAACTGATGCAGTGTTATCAGAATGGACTTGTATCCTTTACATATATATGTATGTTTGTTTCATTTATCCTGAAATGAGAGAATTTTTATTAGAAAATATATTATTTTCCTCTTGCTGCTGTAACAAATTACCACAAACTTAGTGCCATAAAACAGCTTAAAGCTTTTATCTTACGATTCTGGAGGTCAGAAGTCCAAAATCAGCATCACTGGGCTAAAGTCAAGATATTGGTGGGGCTGGTTTCCTTCTGAAAGCTTTCGAGGTGAATCCCCATCCTTGCTTTTCCCAGCTTCTAAGGTGGCCAGCATTCCTTGGCTCATGGCCCCTCCCTCAAAGTAGCACCACTCTCACCTCTGTTTCTGTGGTCCCATCTTCTCTGATCCTCTCCTGCCTCTCTCTTTCCCAGGTAGGATCCCTCTGATTACTGTGAGCCTATCTGGATAATCTGGGATAACTTTCCCATCTCAAGATTTTTAATTTAATCACGTGTGAAGTCCCTTTGCCATGTAAGGTAATATATTCACAAGTTCTGGGACTCAGGATGTGATCATCTTTGGGCAGGCCATTATTCTGTCTACCACAGAAAATATCTAACATTTTGTGTTTTTCACAGAATTATACTTTTTGTTTTTCAGAATATAAAATTGAAGAAACAGATTAATGTACTTAATTCTGTGCAGATAATGGCAGTTTTTATAGACTCAGAGAGACAGTGGATATAGTTAGGAGGGCCAAGTCAAAGTCTTCTTTCGACCAATATACTTGTTTAGTTGTAATTTTGATAAGCTTCTTAACTTCTCCAGCCTTATAAAATGGGGATAACAGCACCCACTGAGGTTGCTAGGAAGACTAGATGAGATAATGTACATGCAAGTGCTTGATAACCAGTAAAATATTATATAAATATGTTATTCCCGTTGTATATACCACCTGATCGGAATATATGGAAACCAGTGCAACTCAGAACTGTCTGTGCTTAAGAACCAGTTTATTGTTAGGTTGTTGTTGTTTTTGTTACAAGCTTTGCATGCATTAGCTATTACAGAAGGCAATACAGTTGTCACAGGAAACTCTCACTGTAGTCGTCTTACCACAGACTGGTAACAGAGAATTTCAGAACTGGCAGTGGTCCATAGAGCACCCCTTCAGTAGTAGTGATCTCCACAACCTCCAAAAATTGTCTAAAGATGTAAGTCTCTAATATTAGCTTGTTTCAGTATTTCAAACATCTTAAGCCTCCCACTCAGGGAAATGTGCCTTAAAATTTTATTTGAATTCTTTTCTTGCCTTATTTTAGCCTCCTTTTATATGGATTTGTTGAGTCCGTCAGTTACCTGAGGGCTTGTGGATATCGAGCATTATTTACTGGTAGCCAAAAAAGTCTACTAGCAAGTAATTTCTTTCCCTGTCTGACCCTGATACCTCAACACCTCCATCGTTTTTTTCTTCTTCAAGTTAGAGAGTTGGTGGCAAATGGCTCTATTTTTTTTTTTTTTTTTTTTTTTTAACTAGGCTCCACACTAGGGCTTGAACTTACAACCCTGAGATAGAGATCAAGAGTCAGACCTGGTTAACTGAGTGAGCCGGCCAGGTGCCCCCAAATGGCTCTATTTCTGAAGGCCTTTCATAGGCTGGCTTTATATGTGATAAAACATAAAGCAAAAATAAGTTAGAGAAGTATCTTGGTCACTTCCGTAGGTACAGAGGTTTGTACTTCCAGTATATCCAGCTTTCCCATCTTTTCCTAAGAAGCTCCTAGAAAGAGACTAGAAGTGATAGGACTCAACCAAAGAAGTATGTCACAACTATCATGTTTCCTTGGCTTTAAAAGAATATCCGTGAAATTTGTTTATGTACCAGTTGAGTTTTTTAAATAGATAAAAAGTGCTGTTACTTCAAGATTTAGAAGAGGTAAATTTTGCTTTTATACTAGTTTTAAATGAAATAAAATCTCAACTTATACCTTAAAAGCAAGAAAATGCATCTGAATAATGTTAATAAAATAAAGAAAAGGTAGGGTTGGGTTGTTTATTCTGGAGCACTGTATGTTTTGTGTGTGAGTGGGGAAAAGATGAAGGATAAAAGTGAGTCATCAACTGTTTTCAATGTGTTATTACTTATTGCCAATAGTTATTGATCAGCTGAATCCATGGTATAATAGTTAGTAATCAAATTCTAAAGATATGGTGAGAAGAGAAAACAATATTTTGAATAAGAGGTTACTGAGACAAAAATTAAATAATGTTCCTGAAAAAAATATGGTTCTAAGTTTTCCTATATACAGTTCAAAATTAGTGTAATTAAAACATTGTCAACCACATTTAACAAAATAGATGGAATTCTATAGATTTTCTTGACAGAAATCTATAAAGACTATGCTAATAAATATTAATCTTAATTTTATTTCTTAACTAAAAGTATTAAAGCCCCTAAGGGATTTAGCACAAATATTTAAAATTTTGAATCTGTGTGCAGAAAAAATTGAAAACCAGCCCCACTTTATAGAATCTGCATGTGATATCCTAAAATTATGTGGGTAAGTTTTTTTTCTTTAATTTACATTAGCATGCAGTATTTTATTATGTTTTATTTTGTATTACAAAGATATGCAGTATGGTATAGTAAAGAGATGACTCAGAAAACTTCACCTGATCACTTGATTCCAGTTGATATTTCAAAGGCAGTCAATTTTATTGTAGTCCAAGATAGCTAGCCACAAGAGATTGAACTGTAAGTATATTAAAATGTTTTGTCATAATAAGTTGTTCTCAAGTGAGCAATAAATGTGAGGGGAAAGCAAGAAATTGTGACTTTTTAGAGAATTTTTGAGAAAATTTATGAACACAGCTAAATAGTTTCAGTCTAGTTTTTTTTCTCTTTTTAGAAAATTTGACTCTCCAAGATACATTAATTTCTGAGTCATGTTTTATTGATTTTTCAAATTTGAATGAAGAATAAAATATCACCAGTCATTTCTGGTATATATTTTTATGTAAATTAGAGGTCAGCATTATAAAATCAATTTTAAATTTGTTTATGTAAATGTAAATTACATAAATATAATTTTTAAAGTGTAAATTAGAGGTCAGCATTATAAGATTAATATATCCTATCCTCCATATTATTGTTTCTCCAACCATTTGGGGGAACTAGTAGTATCTTCACCTTGTTTGCTGCCACATAGTAGCTAATCCAGATATACATTAAAATATCCATTTTTAGTTTTCAATAAATATAGTAGAGGAGATTTCTTGAAGTAGGAATAAACCTTTCCATAAATTTAACCTTCTAAATCTTTCTACCAATTTAACTTTTTAAATAGCATGTTTCTTTTAGTATACAAATAGTAGTAGTAGTATGTATACATGGTAGTATGTATACATGGTAGTTTCAACTCTTACTTTTAGTTAGTAGCAATAACATTTAAAAATTTTATAACTATATACACTTCATTTTTTTTGATATCTGAACAAAATCATAAAAAATACTTTATTGAATGCCTTTACCAGGGCTTACTTTTTAATACAGATTGTGAAAAATAAAGAAATAAACTATTGCTCTGGTGCTTTCAAGGAAATTTTATGTACTAATCGGAAATCATTATTATATTGATGTGAGATTATATTGTTGTCATTTCAAATTTCAAGGTTCTGCAAGTCCTAGAATACCAGGCCTATAAGCATTACTTTGAGCAATGCCAGTGAAGAGCGCCACCAAGAACTGGTTCTCTGTGAAAGCTGTGATTGAATGTTTCCATACATAAAATGACAAGACTTTTGAATTACACTCTTTACTTTCCCTCAGATTTCATAATTATTCACATTATTTCATTTTTTTCTCCTTTCCTAATTTCTGTTTTCATCCTGTATATTTCTCCACACCTCACGCTCACTTGATCCCCTTCTCAAGACAATTTTGGGGGATAAAAACATTGAAAATAAAAAATAAAACCTAGCCTTTCTGTTTTGGCTTCTATGTAATATGTTTTCTCGCTACATCAGAAGTATAATGCATATTATTTTTATGACCTTTTGAGGGGGAAACTCTTCTAGTGCTTTATCTTATAGATTGTTTCCTCTGGTAGAAAAGGAAAAAGTTTGAGGACAAGAAGAAGTAATTTTAGAGTTCTTCACTTTAGAGATCCAGCTTGAGCTGGATAACAAGTAATAAGTTATTGGTTTCAAATGAAAAATTCTAACAAACACTAAAAAATGAACCTCTGTGGCATTTATAAAATTGTTCTTTCATAGCTTGCCCTTGAAATATCTTGAATTTTTTTCTTGAAAAACTTGAATTAAAAGTCCTATAGAGAGGATATATTATACTTTTATATAGCACATGAGGTTCAAATTTTGAACTCATGAAATACCAAAATAGTTCATATTTTGTATTGAAGAAATAATTTTTATTTCTCCTTTGACATTTAGACTAATGACCTAGGTTTGAATGCCCTGTCTTTTATGATTTTTAAATAAATTATTTTCAAGTAACTTTGGTTATAGTAGCTGTGAAGTATAATTCTAATATCATTAATATTTGTTATTGTTTTTATATAATTAAATATTTAAATTTTTTATTTATACAGTGTTGCAAGATGGCTTTCTTAATCCTTGCCTTTTATGTTCATGGGTCTTCATTTTCATAAACCTATTCTATCTTCTATTTGATCAGTTAGAAACACAAAAATTTTTTGATAGTTGCCAGTTCTCCCAGGGCTACAGAACAGGATATTATCCTCATTTTATTCTTTAGAAAGGATTTTCCCCTACTTTGCCAATGATGGTTCAATTAAGGACTTCATTAAACATAACTCCTGCATTCTTCATTCTTATTGAAGCTTGCCATTTTTGAAAAAGAAAGTATCAGATGAAATAACATATGCTGAAGATACTGCTAATTCAATCGCGCTTCTGGGTAAGTTAAGATTTCTTCAAGATCGAGGGGTGTAGCATAGGACAGGCCCTACTGACAAGAAAGAAATGTCTTAATCACTAAGTTTTAGAGTACTCTTCCAAATGTAGGTCCTTTTCTTGTTTCTGATTGGCAATTAATCATAGTGTGCTTGATGATAATTTTTTTATTGTTTTCCACTGAGGCGTTTTATGATACCAACAAGATTCTGTGTTCCTTAATTGAAGGACTGGCAGATGCTTATTTGTCTTGATGTTATTTAGTTTGTTGGAATATAACTTTTTTGTAAATCTGAAGTATATGTACCTCTCAATAATCACAAAAATGTTTTCAAATTAAACTCTAATAATTGCTAGAATCTAATTAATTGCTAGAATCACTGAGATCCAAATTATTCATTAAATAATCTAAAATTTTAAATAAAATCATAAAATAGGGAGACATTAATCCTTTTATATCTAAATAAGTTTCATAGTCTTCAACGGTAGGTATTCTGGGAGAAATTATTATGGCCCAGAGTGGATAAAGGCATCAAGGAAATTAGAATAAACGTGGGGAGTTAGATAAGGTGACCGCAAGGAACAACCAGGTTGGAAACTAATAGGAAACTTTAATTCTGTGAATCCCTAGCATCGAAATTTACACTGGGAAGCCAACCCATTATCATTAATGATCATTAATCATAATATTAACAGATAAAAGATGTAGGTTTGGTTGATAACATTAAAAAATGCCTCTGTTACCCTTATTATTTTTAAATGTTGTCTCTAAGAGTATTGGTAGGCATTTGTATGATAAATACATGGCTCTTTCTTACTGTGTCAGTCTGCTCTTTGCTGAATAATTGCTTGCCTGCCTTCGAACACTTGAAGAAAGTATGAACTCTTAGCTTAAAATGAGCTCCCTTCACTGATTATTGACTGCAAGTGCTACTGTTCTGTACCTTGTTTTTTAATAGCTGGAAACATGAGTTTAAACTAAAATAATTGTATAGATTATAAAGGGTTGAACAAAGCTGTTCGTTTTTACTAATAACTTCCAGTCTCTACTATGTAGTATTAAATCATATTACTTTTTCTTTTAAGCGATAGTTATTTCTGATTCAAGAGTAGGATTTTGGAAATGTATGAGGGAAAAAGTTGGTACTCTGTCCTGAGATTATGAAACAGGAAACTGTGAGAAATGATCTAAACTTAAAAGAATTAAAAGGGTAAAGAAGCAGATGAGAAACCTTAGAATTTCCCATAAACTTGAACATTTGTTTAGTTTTGTTGGAAAATTTTAGTTGTTCCTATTGAATAAATTTTTCCAAAACATAGTGATTTTTTTCAACATCAAAGGAAGTGTTCAAAAAAAATTAAGGGAATCATCTTGAAACTGTCTTCTTTTCTTCTTCTTTTTTTAGTGGTATCTTTTGCAGATAGATTCTCCTAAAGCAAGGGTGAGATTTTCCTATGTGCTTCCTCCTTCTGTCCATTTGCATCCCCACTCACTGATCATTTCCAGAGGTGAACATTATGCAAATCCTAATGCAAAACAGGAGTGTTCCAGGAACACCTCATTATCTGTTTCCCTCACAGAATCCACTCACATCTGGTTCAGCCCTGAAGCTGATTCTCCCAACTCCAGTTGTCCCAGGCATGCAGAGTACATGGAATAGTTCCAGAATCCCACAGATCATTTTCAGATTCTCTTAGGGATCATAACTTGTAGTTCATCGGAGCAAGAACAATCCAGTTTGAAGTATAGGCTGAAGCCAGTTCAGAAGTAATTTAGATAGGCCTGAAAAGGAACCTTCCCAATCCTTCATCTCCACCAAGATAACTTGAACATGAAACTATTATATGTAGGGCAAAGATTGCCTAAAAACTCACTGTTTTCCAGTCTGTCTGCAAATTGAAAAGCAGAGCTCACTTGGAACTTCTCTAAGCAAAGGATGCATTATTAGAGGCAACAAATTACTGATTCTCTAAAGAGAAAAATGCTAACCCATATCTTGCCAGAATAATAATAGTAACTTACTATATGCCAAACGCTATTCTCAGCTTTTTTTCATATTAATTCCCACAGCAATCTTTAAAGTAGTAACTATCGTTATACACATTTTATAGGTGAGAAAAGTAAGACACAAGTTCACATAGGTAGTAAGTGGCAGAGCCAGTATTTAATCTTAAACAATCTGGTTCCATTATTTATGTTATTAACCATATTTTCTTCTTTTCTTCCCGGGAAGGAGAGGCTGAGTTGATTGAGGGGCCAAATATTATAAGGCTAGGTCCAAGATATTTCACGTATGCATGTGTGCATGTATAAAATTACATGGTCCAGTTTGAACTTCTAGTGAGGATATTTTTAATCATATTACTAACACATTTAAATTTGCAAGTAAACATGACAGTGTTATTAAATAGCAGTCATTTCTCTTTCTGGCAGGTGAATTAATGAAAATACCAAATTCTGAATTGAGGATACAAATTTGTAAGTGTATTGTTGACTTTTATCATGCAGAACCACCAAAGAAGCATATTACAGGTGAAGTTTTCAAAGGTCTTTTAGTAATAACTTATGTCTGTAAAATAATATTCTTTCTCATTCTCTTTGAACTTGGAAAGACACAGTGGGATTGATGCAGGTGAGCTAGGTCCGAGGACCCAGAGGGGTTCCCACTGGACCAGCCAAAAGGGTCGTTGGCTCTGTGCAGGATAGGAATCAAACACAAGCCAAGTGGAAGTGAGAGCAGAGATTATTGAAGACATAGAGAGAGTGTAGATATGGACAGAGCATCCAGAAGACTCAGAAAGGAAAGAAGAGTGAGTCTTGTCCTTGCTTGGGGCCTGTGGTTTTTATTGAGGATTATGGTCAGGTGCACCTGTCTTCTCAGGCTCCCAGAAACAATAGGTGTCTCCATTAAGTCACTTATGCCCTTGAGCCAGGTGTCTTGATGAGTCAATATTCTTGGAAAATGTTTATGATGACTCTGCCCAGTTACTCTTTAGATATTGTCTATTCTGCTGGAAGACTCCAAAGAAATAATTAAATCCTTGACCTTTATAAGGAGGACATACATCATTATATTATATATATAATATATATATTAAATTTAATTTTTTAAATTTTTGAATTGACTCATTACCTGGCCTTTTATAGAAAAATTTTGCCCAGGGGCGCCTGGGTGGCTCAGTTGTTAGGCGTCTGCCTTCAGCTCAGGTCATGATCCTGAAGTCCTAGGATTGAGTCTGCATCATTTGGCTCCCTGCTCAGCGGGAAGCCTGCTTCTCCCTCTCCCACTCCCCCTGCTTGTGTTCCGTCTCTCGCTGTCTCTCTGTCAAATAAATAAATAAAATCCTTAAAAGAAAAAAGAAAAAATTTTGCCTATCCCTGTTCAATACCATTTTAAAATGCCATACACTTTTTTTTAAATTTGTTATTGCTGTCGTTTAATAATATTACTCATTCCTTTGTCTGAACATAGATGATTACTATATGAGGTAACTTACATATTTATTAACTAATTGTTGTTAGGTTACCAGCAAGCAAGTTCATCATACAAGATTAAGATGGCTGAGGTCGGAGGATTGGCAAAAACAATGGTCCAATCATTGACCTTACTTGAAAATCAACTTGTTGAGAAACTTTGGGTGCTTAAAGCTCTGCAACATCTCTCAACTTCTGGTTTGTATATTATTAAATTTAAATACTTCTTTCTCAACTATTTTTGTTTCTATTTAACCATGTCAAGACTGTACAATGTAAATAATTTTTAAATTTATTTTCAGAAGTTAATTGCACTTTAATGATGAAAGCACAAGCAGCCAGTGGAATCTGTGCTCATCTCAATGACCCAGATCCCTCTGGACAGCTTCTGTTTCGTTCATCAGAAATACTTTGGAATTTATTGGAAAAATCTCCAAAAGAAGAAATCATACAACAGCTTAGTAACTTGGAATGTTTGCTGTAAGTAAACAGTTAGGTAGGAATGTTTTTTAACCTTAAAATGATAACCAATAACAGAACTAACGTCTTTGTTTGAATTTGTGTTCAATTAAGCTTTTGAGTCATGTAATGACTATGTTTCAGGACATCATTTTTATGCTGTGGTAGAAATGCATCTGTGCAATAGCAAGCCATTTTTTTTTTTCTATTTGGAAAGCTTTTAAAGTAGCTTGTTAACAAAACTAAATTATGTCTTTGAAGATGTATAAAATAAATTAGACATTTAAAAGAACTATTTTGTTTGTTCATTCAATAACTTATTTTTAAATACTTACTCTCTTCTGGATATTGCAATAAGCATTAGCAATAAAATATAAGTGAGCCTTTAAGTTATTTATTCATCAAATAATTATTGTCTGCTCTGTGCCAACTTCAGTACTAGGCCGTAGAAATACAAACGAAAACAATGCAGACATGATCTCTGCTTCCAAGGAATTTGCATTATGTTAGAAGATGGACAAGTAAACAGGCAACTAAATGCTATGAAAGAGACTATCACAGGTGCTACATGTTCTCTAGAAAAGAGTGATTCAGCACACACCCAACCCAACTGATTTAAACCACATTGGATACTTATGGGCTTATATAACTACAAGGTCAAGGATAAAACTGGTTTCATGTGCTCAGCAAATAACAGGATGTGACCTTCATCATCCCTCTACAGTCTTCCACGGTGTTAGCTTTATTCCCAAGCTCCACATGGTGAGACCTAAAGGAAGTTTAGCTTCACATAATTACAACCCCAAATCAAGCAGAAGAGAAGACTTCCTCTTCTGAAAGGCCAAAGAAAATTCTTTGAATTGAGTCCCTGTTGGTCCTGAGTGGTCTGGGATGGCCATATGCCATTCCAGAATGATTTACTAGTGACAGAGAAATGCTCTGGCTAAAAGGAAGTTGAAGGCAACTTTGCAAGACCAAAAGAGTAAATGCCTAAATAGAAATAAGGGAACTATTATCATAAGAAGGGCAAGTAAGGGGCGCCTGGCTGGCTCTGTCTGTAGACTATGCGACTCTTGATCTCGGTGTTGTGAGTTCAAGCCCCCCACTGGGTTTAGAGATTACTTAAAAAAATAAAATCTTAAAAAAAAAGATGAACCTGATGAACCCTAATTTGGTATCTAAATGATAAATACAAACTGGCAACACAGAAGAGTTTTGCATTCAGAGAGCATCCTAGACAGAGGAACAGAAGTGAAAATAGAACTTAGCAAAATAAAAAACTGGAAGATACTCAATATATTGGGAGCAGAAAATAGAATCGTGGGAGATGAAGCGAACAGTGTTAGCAGGGACCATAACATGAAAGGCTTGATAAGCCTTGGTAAGAAGGTAGGACTTTTTAATCTTAAAGAAAAACCTTTAAGTAGTTTAAAAAGGAAAATGATATGAATTAATCTTTACTTTAGAGCAGTCACTTTGCCCACAGGTATAGATTTGGATTGATGGATTCTTATCTGATACAGACTTGAATTCTATGGCATATTTGGAAATGTAGAAAAGGTCAGAAATACTTTGAAATGAATAGTATAATATAAAAAAGGGGATTTTGTTGATAGACACTTAAGTAGCATTTGTATGGAAATACTGTTTTAAAGATCTGATTTTACTTTCCAGGGCTTTGAAGGAAGTATTTAAAAATCTGTTTATGAGAGGTTTTAGTCATTATGATCATCAGCTTAGAAATGATATATTAGTAATCACTACAATTATAGCTCAAAATCCCGGAGCACCAATGATCGTAAGTATGAGTCAAACTGCATTAATTTTGATTGTGGAAATAGCTGGTGTGGGGGGAAGGAGTCCTAAACAAC
Source organism: Phoca vitulina (assembly GCF_004348235.1). Lineage (NCBI taxonomy): Eukaryota > Metazoa > Chordata > Mammalia > Carnivora > Phocidae > Phoca > Phoca vitulina. Next base: position 65,539,651 of record NW_022589707.1, on the reverse strand, counting down.
GTTGTAAAATTTATTAACTTTGTTGTGATAGCAAGTTATGTTATAATGTCATTATGGTCACCAGTAGTTCTGCCAGTTCTTTACAACCTTTTGGAAACTTGAGATTCTCTTTCATATTTTATAATTCGCTTACATATTTACCATTTATGATGCATTTCTTTCCTTGCTGATGATACGAGTTTATATCTGGCATCATTTCTCTTTCACCTAAAGAATTTCCTTTCCCATTTCTTATGATGCAGATCTGCTGGCTGCTGGCAACAAATTCTCTTAATTTCTTTTATCTGAAAATATCTTTAATTCAGCTTAATTATTGAGGTCTGTGTTCATAGAATATAGAATTCTAAGTTGAACATTTTTATCTTTTGGCACTTTGAAGCTATTGTTCCACTGTCTCCTGGCCTCATGTTTCTGATCAGAAGTATTTGTTATTTCAAGTTGTTTCCCCATGGACAATGTATCACTTTGCTTTGTGGCTGTTTTTCAAGATTTTCCCTCTACCTTTGGTTTTCAGCAGTTTTACTGTAATGTGCCAAGATGTGATTTTCTTTGTATTTATCCTGCTTGAGATTCATTCACAGAGCTTCCTGAGTATGTAAATTGACTAAATTTGGAGCATTTTTGGTCATTATTCTTCAAGTATTTTATCAGCCCTTTTCTCTCTCTCCCCTCTTCTGTAATTCAGATTACATGCATGTTTGTCGTGAGGTTCTGTTCACTTTTTTCAATCATTTTTCTCTCTATACTTCAGATGTGATAATTTGTATTGGTCTATATATCTAAATTCACTGACTTGTTTTCCCTGTCATCTTCATTCTGTTATTAATCCTATCCAGTGCATTTTTATTTCAGATGTTGTCTTTTTTAGTTTTTGAATTTTTGTTTCCTTTTTATAGTTTCTATTTCTCTGCTGAGAGTTCTTGTCTTTCTGTTTAATATGAGCATCTTTACCATGGATTCTGGTGTACTCTTCTGAAAAATATTTATTCTTTTGTATTAATAGGCATTTAGTTTGGCTCCTCATCCCTACGGTGAATGGCAGGTCAAATCTCAATTCATTTCTTTTAGCCTTACCTAGGATGCTTGAGTAGTCCCTGCCTTAGCATGATTCAGGCATTAGCCAGAGACTTGGCAGTTTATACACGGAAGTTGAAGTTCCCTTTCCACAGCTCTCTCCTTTATGGGATTTCTCCCTTCACTTTTCAGGAGCAATAGTTGCCCTGAGATTACCTCTGCCCTCTGAGTGTTCAAACCACTAAGATAACAGCTTTATCCTGAGTTGTAGCATCCACACATGGTGTGGACTAGGGCCTGGCTTCAATCTAAAAGCCATTTTTTAAAGAAGGGAAACTCACGCAGTACCATCTCCTTCAAAGTTCTGACTCCCCTCCAGTATCTACTTGTCACAAGACAGTTGTTTTTATATTTTGTTCAGAGTTTATAATTGTTACCTGTAGGAAGGTTTCTTATAGAAGCTACTCTGCCATCCCAGAAGCTGAGCCTCCCCATATTTTATAATGTAAAAATCACTGAATGATTGACATCCCAGAGTAGAGATCTTTGGCAATGATATTCACATAGCCACAAACTTTCTAAGTTGTATTTAAAGGAAATTTGGGAATGAAGTCCTCAACCCCAATGGTTATCAAATGATTATCAAATGATTATTGGTTATCAAATGATCTCAACAAAGAACAATCATAGAATTTATATGTGTAAATGGGGGCAACAATCCTACCTAGCTTTCTGGTCAAGGCTGCAATGTTTGGGTAAACCTATGTTTCTTTGGAAGCCCCTGGTTAGTTAATAAATTCTCATTAGCATCCTTGCAAACATTCAGGTGAGTTTTATGAGTCAAATAACATCTTCACATTTAAAGAAGCCATATGGATCCTAAAGCAGTAGCACCATAACACTGCAAGCTCAAAAGCCTAGGGGTTTGCCCCTGTAAACTCTCCCTAATTAAAAAGTCCAATTAGGATATCTCTGGCAGGAATGGGTTCTCTCATGCTGAAATGTTTGGAATTCTGGTTATTCTTCAGGGCTTTTCATGTTAAGTAGGAACTGTTATGTTATCTCTTGACGAAACTTTTCACATGAGAGTGGTTGGGGTCAAGGTGGGAAGGGGGGTTGTTTAAGAAGAAAAATTGTCGAAAATATCTTTCACCCTTATTTTGTCACTTAAAGGTATAGATAATGAATTAGATAAGTAATTTGTAGTCTTAATACATTTTGGGTAATTACCAAATTTTAAACAGCATCTTATAAAATATTCATAGAATACTGTAAAAATATTTCTTAGAGCCAACAGAAGTTTATATTAATTACAAGTTTATTGGGCTGTATGTTTCCTGCTTTCATCCCTTTCTATTATTAGTACTTTATGAATTCAAATGAATGACAAGGGGAATCTGGTTAAGATAAATATTAGGTAAATATAGGCATCTGTAATTTCCATCTAATTAAATTATCCTTCTGTGTATTTATATTAGGAATGTGGCTTTACCAGGGATTTGATACTATTTGCAACCTTTAATGAAGGTAAAAACCATAAAACTTTCAACCTATAATTATCTTGATGAATCTTATACATTATTTTAGCTTTTACTTTATTTTCTTTTTTTTCCCCTCTCACAGTTAAAAGTCAAAATCCTTTGGTAAAAGGTCTTAAGCTTTCTAATTCCTATGAAGATTTTGAATTGAAGAAATTGCTATTCAATATAATTGTGATCTTATGTAAAGATTTACCTACTATACAGGTAAAAAATAACCAAAGTGTCTCACTTTGTAGTATAACTTTTTTAAAGTCATGACGGCAAATCTTTCATTAACCCATATGTTTACCATAGAAAGTAACTCTTATTGGCCAGAATTTCATCTTCTCAAAATTTCTTTTGCTTATCTGTTAATAAACAGTGAATTCACCAAATTTAAACCACATAAACAAAAAAAGGCAGGAGAACCTTAGAGATTTTTTTATGTATTTAGATCTCCTGAATAAGAAAACATAAAATGAAAAAAAATCCATATAGGCCCATCCAGCCTAATAGTCTACCTCTGACCATATTGTGGTTAAGGCTTTAGTCAGGCAGAATGCAGTGCCGTCATTTTTCAGCAATGTGATCCTGAATAGGCTGTTTAGTTTCTGTAAATCCCAGATATCTTTTTTTTTTTAAAGATTTTGTTTATTTATTTGAGAGAGAGAGAGAGCACAAGCAGGGGGAGCAGCAGGCCAAGAGAGAGGGAGAAGCAGGCTTCCTGCTGAGCAGGGAGCCCCATGCAGGCCTATCATGACCTGAGCTGAAGGCAGATGCTTAACCAACTGAGCCACCCAGGTGCCCCAATCCCAGATATCTTAATTTCAAAATGAGGATAACACCTATCTCATGGAATTATTATGAGAGTTAAAAGAGCTCAGAATTTTTTGGTAATACCACTTTGAGGAACACACACATATATACGCACTAAAATATGCTCAGAGAAGGAAAAAATTGTCTTTACAGTTACAACTTTATTATTTACATCAAAAATATATGCTCTATAGAATCTAAATGTATTTTCTGAAATGCCAAATAGAATATCATTACATAAAATATGGTTTTATTAGTACAGTGAAGTATTATATAACTATTAAAATCTCTATGGAGACAAAATGTACACTACAGTTTATAAACCACTTTAGTTGACAACAGAGTCAAATGGCATAAAGACTATGGTGAGCTTCTTAAAGCACTATGTGAGAGGTGGAATCAACTAATTTTTTTTATGTCGTATGTTTGTGGCCCAGTAATTGTAGTGATAATGAATATGTGTACTGTTAGTTTTAGTTCATGGAGTATTTTGAAAACATTATCCACTTAACATTTATAGTAATGCTAGAACTAGCTGTTGTTCTTATCCCTGCTTTCTCAATTCTAAATCTTGTGTTAATTCCCAGTGGACTAGTAGAAAATTTAGAGAAGTTCATAGATGTTATTGTGAAAAAGTCTTTATAAAATAATGCCAAATGAAAAGAAAATTGAATAGAATATGGCACATTGTCTGCTGCTATCTTGTGAACCATATATAAGCATCAATCAGAATCAGCCATAATATTAACTACGTTGTCATATTATAATAGCTATGCATTTTTCTATTTTATTGAAATCATGGATTCAGTACAATTTTAAAATTCTAGGCATGTAATTATAAATATGGGTTGTGACCTGAGTGGCATTGGTTGACTAGAATATTTGTATAAGTTCTGTTGCAAGTGCTTAAAAATTAGCCACAGATGGGGCGCCTGCATGGCTCAGTTGTTAAGCTTCTGCCTTCGGTTCAGGTCATGATCCCAGGGTCCTGGGATCAAGCCCTGCATGGGGCTCCCTGCTCCGCGGGAAGCCTGCTTCTACCTCTCCCTCTCCCACTCCCCCTGCTCGTGTTCCCTCTCTTGCTGTGTCTCTCTCTCTGTCAAATAAATAAATAAAATCTTTAAAAAATAAAAATAAAAAAATTAGCCACAGTCATTATTTTGGAAAAATTGATATTTTTATAGTACACAGTTGAGTCTGTGAAATGTTTCTTTTTCAAAAAGTGAAGGGAAGAGAGAAATGCCAGCAGTTTATTTGCCCCAAATTTTCTGCTCTTGTGGTTTGATCATAAGCAGGAGTTAAATTACATATATAAGCATAGACAAAAAAATTAACATACATTTATATTATTGTCAGCTAGAGAGTGCATATCCGAGATAAGGGGATCACAGCCAACTGGTTGTTTTTTGTTTTTGTTTTTGTTTTGTTTTGTTTTTGGTACTTACTGTAGGTTGGGATCTTTAGGAAGGAAATTTTTTTAAATTCCTAATAAAACATCACACTGGAAATCTTTAATTTTCTTAGATTAAAGTTGTTTTAATTATGTTTCTAACAAAGTACTTTTTGCCCTTCCTCATAGCTATTAATTGATGGCAAAGTTATCTTGGCTTTGTTTACCTATCTTAAAAAGCCTGAGAAACACAAAATAATTGAATGGTCTGCGGCACAGTATGAAGAATTACAACTGCATGCAATTGTCACTTTGTCATCAGTGGCTCCTTTATTAACAGAAGAGTATATGTTGTGTCAGGGTAATGCTCGAGTCCTTGCATTTCTAGAATGGTGTGAGAGTGAAGGTGAGTGGTATCTGTCAAAATTCTAATTTACATATTTCAATTTAACTCTCAATATATGCATAGAAAAAATAAAATTAATTAAAGAAAAGAAAAATAAAAATATAGATCTGATTTCCCTTTGATTTTCACGTATTTACATGTTGTTTTAAAGAAAAAAATCTGAGATTTCATTTAAGGTTAGACACATTAGTAATTATCGTAACTATAATTGATGCATACCTCTCAGTAAAAGAAATCATTCATATAACCTGATTTAAATTTTTGTATCATTAGGCTTATCCAACAATTATACTAAGTCCTGGAAATATTTTAATTATTCATTCAACAAATGTTTGTTGAATGCCTACTAGGTACTAGATTGTTTTAGCTGCTAAAGATACATTTATATTCAAAATAAATAAAATCCCTACCTTCATAGAGTTTAAAATCCCCAGCCAGAAGTAATGATTCCACATGCAGTCTACCAAATTAGCAGACTACCAATTTGTACAAATACTTTATTTCAATTCTCATCATTCTTAGAAAGGATATAAGAAATACTTTCTTTTTAAAAAAATGTTTATAAGGGAGTTACTGCATTTTTTTTCTGGAAGTTATTTTGCTTTGGAAATAATTTTATATGATACATTTTCAGTAGATCAAGAAAATCATATATCCATGAGGAAGGAAAAAAATTATAGCTGATTTTTTTTATTCTCTAGTTTCTAATACGCAGAATTACTAAATTTATTCTTGTTAAGTTGTTATGCATTAAATAAAACAATTATTCTGTCTATCCTTTATATCATTTATGTCTACAAAATACTATAAAGCAAAAGAGGAAATGCTGCCTAACATGGGGAAGACTGATAGCTAACAGTTATTGAGTACCTACTATGTGGTAGGCCTTAAACACCTTATAAGTATTAACTTATTTAGTCCTCACAACAAATCCAGGGGTTGAAGGTACTATTACTATCCATGTTGGTCAAATGGGTAGAACTCAATCAGAAAAGTTAAATAACATGTTCTTGGTCGCACAGGAAGTGTCAGATCCAGGATTTAGTACAGGCAGTCTAGCTCTAGAACCTACATTTTTAACCCATACAAAATACTCAGAACAGTATTTTTTAATTTTTTTAGCTTTAAACATAGAACCTTTGAAAAAATGCATATTATTGTAAAGAAGAAAAGAGAACTTGCCTTGCTGTTTATCAAGACCTACCATAAAGCTATAATAATTTAAACTGTATGGTACTAGACAAGGAATAGACCAATGAAATAGCATATATGGGAGGTTGGCATTAACGAAAATGTTATTGCCTTCAATGAAAATAAAAATTAGGTTCTTTCACTTTGTTAAAAAAAATCAAGTGCAAAATGAATTAAATCCCTAAATATGAAAAGTTAAACTGTAAAAATCTTAGAAGAAAACATGGGAAAATATCTTTATGATAACAGGGTAGGAAAAGACTTTGAAAAACCAGAAGAACTTAAACTATACAGAAGATTAATGCATTTAATAATGTAAAATTTAGAAGTGCTGTATGACTAAATCTGAATAAAATAACAATCTCAAATTGAGAGAATATTTTCCACCCCTGTGACTGATAAAGGATTAGAATCCAGACTCATAAAGAACTCAAAAAAGAAAATAACTCTGCAAAGAAGTAGACAAAGAATAGAGACTGCCAAGTCACAGACAAAATTTCAAATTTAAAAATAACATTAAAAGATGTTCAATCTTATTGGTAATCAGAGAAACACAAATTAAGATAATAATGAACTGTCATTTCTCATTTAACAGATTGGGAAAATCTATTCGTCTTGTACATTGTGTCCATATAACCACTTTGAGAAGCAATTTAGGAACTTTAGTAAAATTCAGTGTGGGTATACTCTATATGATTCTGGTGTCACATGGCAAAACCTTTCTCAGTGGGAATAAGAGGACATGAACCAGAATGCTCATTGTAGCAGTTTGTACTAGTGAATGGATAAACTGTGATTTATTTATAAAATGATTGCCAAGGGGCGCCTGGGTGGCTCAGTCAGTTAAGAATCCGACTCTTGATTTCAGCTCAGGTCATGGTCTCAGGGTTGTGAGATTGAGCCCCACATGAGGTTCCACACTGGGCATGAAGCCTGCTTAAGATTCTCTCTCTCTCCGTCTCTGCCCATCCCACACTCTCTCTCTCTCTTTCTCTCTCTCTCTAAAACAAATAAAATGAATGCTGAAAGCAATTAAATGATTTAGATCTGCTTGTGACAATGTAAATACTTTAAAAAGCATAATATTTAGTAATAGTAGCAAGTTACAAAAGATACACACAATATGACACATTCGAGTAAATTTTTTTTTTTAAGATTTTATTTATTTATTTGACAGAGAGAGACACAGCGAGAGAGGGAACACAAGCAGGGGGAGTGGGAGAGGGAGAAGCAGGCTTCCCGCTGAGCAGGGAGCCCGATGTGGGGCTCGATCCCAGGACTCTGGGATCATGACCTGAGCCGAAGGCAGACGCTTAACGACTGAGCCACCCAGGCGCCCCTCAAGTAAATTTTTAAAGCATATTTCTATTCTGGGAATAGGAGAAGGGGGAAAGGATAATATTTATTCCTCTAAAAAAAAAAACTAAAGCAAGTATGACAAAATTTTAACATCTGCTTAAACTCAAGGGTAGATATATAAGGTATCTGATATATTCTGTTTTATTTGAAATGTTTTTGCTTTAAATTTCTTGATGTAAGGTATTAAATTATTAATATTTCTCCACAGATTCTTTCTTCAGCCATGGTAATAGTTTTCATAGTACAGGTGGCCGTGGCAACAAGTTTGCCCAGATGCGTTACAGTTTAAGACTCTTGAGAGCCATGGTCTACCTTGAGGATGAGACTATAAACAGTGATCTTTGTGAAAAGGGAACAATTCAGCAACTGATAGGTAAAACATGTTTGTGTACTTATCAAAGTAGAATACTTATAAATTAGAGGTTTTGTTTAAAATGCTTTTTACAAATTTATTTTATCATTCTAGCTAAGAAACTCCTGAATATTCTCTTGATTTTTGTTTCATATTTTTGCTATAAATCAGTTTGTCATTACTAAAACATCATGATCACTCATTCTGTAAATATCTGTTTACTCCAGATACTATTTCATTTAGGATTATCTTTTTTTTTTTTAATGGGCTACTGTTATCTTCATTTTTCTGGTAGTAAGATGACCACTTTTTGGCCAGGCTTTTGAAGTCATTTAAAAGAGGATAACATTACAGTGCATTTGACATACCAGAACACTAGTATGCTGGGATATACAGAAATGTACACAGGAGATTCTTTTCTGTTATGATATAGCAGGATATCCTTGATTTTCAACTTAGAATTGACTATAATGAATCACCTTATCCCCAAAATACATACATGTGAGCTCAGAATAAAATTCAGAACCCCAAACAAAAGCTTTTTACCTTTGTTAATTAAAAAATAAGTAGTCTTCTGGCCGTAACATTTCCTGACTTTGAAAAGATCTATTTTGGTCATATTCAAATTCAGTGATTGCCTCATGAGTAAGAGATAATTTGCTGGATGTCAATTAATTACAAATGCCTGCTCAAAAACTCTTCTACATGTTAAGTTAAAGTGCCTACTCTTCCATCATTAGTGGAGTGGAGTGGTGCTCTTTAAAATAAGGATACTGAAAAGGGTGCTAAGCAAAACACTTTCTGATGAGTTTACTGAGGATGACCAAACCTGAAAGTAGATTTTATCACTTCCATGCACATCCCATTGTACAGAACTCAGTGTTAAGGTTCCAACCTAACTGGATGGAGTCCAGAAAATACTATATTTCATATGTCCAGGTAAGAGTCTTAATCTTACCTGGGTAGGAGGTGTGGGGTAGAGAAAAGGGTTCTTTTCTTCTTAGGATCTTTTCCCTTTAACTTGAAAGAAGCTGATCTTTATCATGTGAGTTCTTAGAGGCAGTAACCTTCCTTCGCTTACACAATCTAACAGAGGACTTAACAAATAGTTAGCTCGACAAATAGTAACTGCATTGTAATTGCAAATGTTTACAATACTCTTTGTGCAAGCACTGGTATCACAAACATATATAGAACAAGACACTGTGGACCTTGCCCTAATGAGAACAAAAAAAAAGATGTGTATCCTAGAAAGATAGCATGTTACCCTACACCATCAGCAAGGCCCTTAATGAGTAATACAGAGAGTAAATACCACAGACACCAAGAGGTTTCAGTAGTTTTTAAGGCTAGGTAATCTTGTTAAGTACCTTTATTGAGCTTGGATGTGAGGGTAAAGCTAGTTCTGAGAGGGAAAAGAGGAGATGGTCTTTAAAGCAAGGGAACGGCATAAGCAGAGACATGGTGTTAAAATATGTATGACAGTGTGTTCAGAGCTAGCTTAAATGAAGTCAGTTTTATGAAGACATCTATCAACTATACTTCAATTTAAAAATAAAAAAACACATTGGAAAAATGTTTTATGAAAACAAGTAATATGAGATATAATATGTCTGTTCAGGAGGCAAGCTAGGAAGAGTTTTAAATAGCATCCTCTTTAGATGTGGGGAGCCATTAGTGGTTTTGATCAGGGAAGTTATATGCATGGTGCTGTTTTAGGAAAAGGAATCTGGAAGAAATTATCAGATGACTTGGAATAGAACAAGGACAGGGTAAAGGCAGGGAGCTAAAGGATACTGAAATATGAAGGAAATAATTCAAAACATAACATGTGTTACAGACAACAGAGAAAGTGGCATGCCTGCACTCACGTAGGAAGGAAAATGAGATCACCTAGAAAGGAGAAGCAGACCTGTGGCCAACCAGGTTGGATTCCTACATGTTCCTAATAAAGGAGCATAGGCCCATCTGTTCCTGGCATGCTCCTGAACTGAGCCTCCAGCATGCTCAACTAGCTCTGCTAGGGACTGATCCTGCACCTGTCATTCATCCTAACAGGACCAAGAATCATCCCTTCAGGGCCAGCTCTGGAAATAAGTTGTGATTTCCCTGTCCTCTTACTTTGGAACATAAGTCCACTCCTTCCTGGTAGTGCCAAGGACCCCTTTAATAGAGAAGCAATGATTTTTGTTCCTCATTTAAAGCTTAAAGGAAAATTCCTTTATGAGGCAAAATTTTATTGTGACTGTCATTCCATCAGTATAAGTGGCTATTTTCCAGTCTTTCTAAATTTTGATTAGAAGCAAGGGAGATATTTCAAAGGACATGGGAATACTGCTACTTAAAGTTATTGAAGATACCTCCAGGTAGGCATAAGGAGAGAATGCAGAAAGAAGTAACAGGAAGAAAAAACATACTTAGAGAGGTCTTCTATCTTTGCCTAAAATTGACCCTGTTAACCATGAAGAGATGAGCAAGTTGTGATGAGGCATTTTAGTCATATATTTGCAAAGGCACTCATCTCTGCCTCATGACACTGCATATTTCTATAAACAGTTCTGTTTGCTGCGCAAAGCATCAGGTTGTTAGGGCATCTTTTAATAACACTCCATTAATTCTGTACTAGAAATGCTATATATATGGGGCTACTGATTGTATTCAGAGCTCAAAGAATCCACTTATCATCTTCTGTCTACAGCTTCTACATAACTGTGCAATTAAAATAGCTCCTTTTAAAATAGTTTCTCTAACTGAAAGTTTATAAGAAGAGATTTTTTTTAAGAAGGGATTTCAAAACAGTAATTGATCAAAATAAAAATACAATGTCCAATAAGTTTACATTCTTTCAATTTTTTCACACCAGGAGTTTTTAAAAATACAATAAGCAAGGCTAATGACAAAGAAGAAGCCATTGTTTTGGAAATTCAATCTGATATATTACTTATCTTATCTGGTCTTTGTGAACATCATATTCCTAGGAAGGTATGTATGCCTGTGAATCAAAGTTTTGTTCAGATCTTCCAATCCAGATGAACTGTTTCTTGGTGTCCATAAATGTTGGGTTTTTTTTAATCTTGTGAGGATTTAATTTAATATTCTTTTTTATAAGGAGAGTATAATTATATACAATAAAGTATATATATATATAAAGTGTAAATTTGATAGGTTTTGATGAATGTATATACCCATTTCACCAATACCTCAATTAAAACAGAGATGACTGTTATTCTCTTTGAAATTATTTCATGCCCCTTAGTAGCCATCCCCCTATTTGCCTTCAGGTGACCACTATTCTGATTTCTGTCCCCATAAATTAGTATTGCCTATTCTTTTAGTTTATATGAATGGAATCACATTCATATAAATGTGATTTATATGAATCACATATAAATGTGATTTACTCTTTTATATCTAGTCCTGTCATCATATTTCTCAAATATATCCACGTTACTGCAAATATCAGCAGTTCATTCCTTTTTATTGCTGAATAGTATTTCATTGTTTGAATATACCCATTTTTTTTCCTCCATTCCCCTATTGATAAACACTTAGGTTGTATCCATTTGGGACTATTATGTATAAACCTTCAGTGGAACATTTTTGTAGTAGTCTTTCTGTGGACCTAATGCTTCCATTTCTCCTAGATACATACCTGGGAGTGCAATTTATGTTCATAAAGTAGGTATATGTTTTTAAGAAACTGGCAAACAGTTCTTCCAAAGTGGCTATCACATTATAAATGCTGTTTTGAGTTTAAATTGGATTCAGGGTGATGGATATGTGATGAGCACTGAGTGTTGTATATAAGGGATGAATCACTAAATTCTACACCTGAAACTAATATTACACTATATGTTAACTAGCTGGAATTTAAATAAAAACTTAAAGAAAAAAATCAGGTTCATACCTAGAACTAAAACTTAGAAAAAAAGAGCTTAATTCCCTTTGATCTTTTTAAATTTTGTAACAAACTCTGAGTCTCTAAGATTAATAACTTAAATAGCAAAAGACAGAATTGGAAAGATAAAAATTTTGAATTATGAAGTTTCCAATAGAGGGAGTCTAGTGAGAGGCAAGAAGAACAGTAAATGCATACCAGCTCTGAACTTTGATGCAATTTTTTCTTATATTCTGCCACCCTGTGCCTGTGTTCTTCTGGAAAAATACTCATAGTCTTGCTTACTGGGTACCAGAACTGAACAACAAAACAATGAGAAAGGTAATTGGTAAGCAACAAATAATAAGTGGTAATAACTTAATATAAATTATTAAAGGTTTTAACTACCATTTAGATGTTTATTTCTCTCTTGGGAATATTAAAAAGTCTTCCATGATAGAATTTTAGCCTCTTAGATTAGTTTTTGCTACCTAGTATTCATCTGACAGGATACTGGACTACATTATTATAATGCAGAAGAAAATCATGGGGCAAGCTTATGGTTTATTTTTTTAAAAAAGAAAGGGAAAAAACAAAAAATAGAAAGGGACATTAAGCTGGCATATTGATTGATACCATTTCTAAAAATGATTAGCTTTATAATAATTTGTCTTAAATTCCTGAGAGTGAGTGCAAATTTGAAAAAAAATATTTGTATAAAACTAACAATGTTGTTCTATTTTTCTGGTATAAAGAGTTTTAGGGGACGGGATGAAACAGGAAAGAATTAGATTATTTCAAAAAATAATTTTAAATAAATCTCTTAGGAAATTTTTGGAACTGAAGGAGTGGATATAATTCTTCGTGTAATGAAAACAGACCCCACAAAGTTACAGACTGGATTAGGCTATAATGTACTTCTTTTTAGTACATTGGACAGCATTTGGTGAGTATTACTGTACCCTAGTTAGAACCTCAATACAAGAAAATTACTTCTATGATATTTGTTGGCTTGAGGTCTGATTTTTTTTTCCTGATAGATTTAAGATTTCTATCCAATTTTGAAAAACTACATAAATTCGTATGAAATAAAGCCTAGAAAAATTAAAACTGTGGATTGAATAGAAATAAAATTAATCCGGGCGCCTGGGTGGCTCAGTCATTAAGCGTCTGCCTTCAGCTCAGGTCATGATCCCAGGGTCCTGGGATCGAGCCCCACATCCAGCTCCCTGCTCTGCAGGAAGTCTGCTTCTCCCTCTCCCACTCCCCCTGCTTGTGTTCCCTCTCTCACTGTGTCTCTCTCTGTCAAATAAATAAAATCTTTTAAAAAAACCATAAATAAATAAATAAAATTAATCCTAGTATGCATGATAGAGGAGGGAACATTTTGGTGCTATAATTTCTTCATGGTGTTGGACTTAGATCAGTTAAAATGTATTTCTGTACCATAATTTAAGCTTCAGTAAAAGTTTGCTTACTTCATAAAAAAAGTTCTTCCCTCAAAACCACACCAGAAAGATAACTCTTCCAATACCTTTTTCAATAGTCCAGAAATGACACTTACCAATGTCCTTTGGAAAGTAATCTTGTCCATAGCTCATTTATAAAACCATTATTGTATCTAAACTTAAATCCTTGTTTTTATTATTTGAATCCATTCCATTTTGGCCTCATCTGGGAAAACACAAGCATCTACTCTTACACAGTATTCTTATACTTGAAGACTGTTGAATTCCTCATTCATCTCCTCTTCAAAGAGCTGAAAACCAATTGATTAGGTATTTCCTAAGCAATATTTTTTCTCAAACTTTTTAGCATTCCTAAAGGGCAAAAAATAAATCATACATATATACATACACACATACTGCTTTTCTTAACATTAATTTAAAAAATTTTGTCTTGGACAAAATTACTTGAGTTTCATGTATCATTAACACTTAACACATTTCTTTTGTCCTATTTGGGTGGGACTCATGAAAGCCACACTGCAACATATTTGGGGGGAAAAATAATGACTATGGACCTAACAGGCATATGCAGAATATTCCACTCAATAGCAGCAGAATACACATTCTTTTTAAGTGCTATGTTATTGTGCTTTATATTAAGAAATATATATTTGGTCCATTCCTAGTACACAGCTCCTAAAACTTTTGTCATTTCCTAATCAATAAGAGCAATGAGAACATCTTTTGTTACAGTATTTGGTCTTTTATTCTCAGTTCCTGTAATAGCTTCAGAGTAATAACTATGAAGGTAGTGTCTTTTGTTATTCATAACAAGCCCCTTTCAGCCACATCTGAGTTTATGTTAATGAGGTAATTTTTAAAAAGATTTTATTTATTTATTTGAGAGAGACAGAAAGAGCATGAGTGGGGGGAAATGCAGAAGGAGAGCGATAAGCATAAAGAAGAATGGGGGTGCCTGGGTGGCTCAGCTGGTTAAGTTAGACTCTTGGTTTTAGCTCAGGTCATGATCTCATGGGTCCTGAGATCAGCCCCGTGTAGGGCTCCTTGCTCAATGGGGAGTCTGTTCTCCCTCTGCCCCTCCCCCCAAAATAAATAAACCTAAAAAAAAAAAAAAGAATGACTCAAATAAACAACCTAACTTTAAACCTAAAGTAACTAGTAAATGAAGAACAAACTAAGTCCAAAGTTGCAAAATAAAAGAAATAATAAAGATTAGAACAGAAATAAATGAGAGAATAGAAAAAAAAATGGTTTGTTTTAAAAAGACATCAAAGTCTACAAGCCATTAGCTAGACTAAGAGAAAGAAGGGAAAAGACTCAAAATTAAGATAAATGAAATAAATGAAATAGAACATATCACAACAGATGCCACAGTAATAAAAAAGATCATAACAGATTATTATGAACAACTATATGCCAACAAATTGGACAATATAGAAGAAATAGATTCCTAGAAACATACAATCAAGATTGAATCAAGAAGAAATAGAAAGCCCAAACAGACCAATTACAATAAGGAGATTGAATCAGTAATCAAAAACCTCCCAACAAAAAAGCCCGGGACCCAACAGCTTCACAGGTGAACTTTACCAAACATTTAAAGAATTAATACCAATCCTTCTTAAACTTTTCCAAAATATAGAAAAGGGAACACTTCCAAATTCACTTTATGAGGCCAGTCCTGAGGAACATGTAAGCAAAAATCCTATAGGAAATATTAGCAAACCCAATTCAACAACCCGTTAAAAGGATCATACACCATGACCAAGTGGGATTTATCCCTGGGATGCAAGAATTGTTCAATATAAGCAAATCAATGTGATACACCACATTAACAGAACGAAGGACAAAAATCACATAATCATCTCAGTAGTTGCAGAAAAAAAGCATTTGACAAAATTCAACACCCTTTCATGATAAAAACTCTCAACAAATTAAGTAGAGAAGAAACTAACACAATAAAGGTCATAGATGAAAATTCCACATCTAACATCACACTCAATGGTAAAAAGCTAAAAGCTTTTCCTCTAAGATCTATAACAAGGCAAAGGTGCCCATTCTCACCATTTCTACTCAGTACTATAAGTCCTAGCCAGAGCAATTAGGCAAGAAAAAGAAATAAAAGGCATCCAAATCAGAAAAGAAGTAAAATTATCTCTGTTTGCAGATGACAGGATCTTTTATGTAGAAAGCCCTAAAGATGCCACCAAAAAAACTGTTAGAACTAATAAATTAATTCAATAAAGTTGCAAGATACAAAATCAAATACAAAAATCAGTTGGAGGGGGAGACGAACCATGAGAGACTATGGACTCTGAAAAACAAACAGGGTTCTAGAGGGGAGAGGGGTGGGACAATGGGTTAGCCTGGTGATGGGTATTAAAGAGGGCACGTTCTGCATGGAGCACTGGGTGTTATACGCAAACAATGAATCATGGAACACTACATCAAAAACTAATGATGTAATATATGGTGATTAACATAACATAATAAAAAAATCAGTTGCATGTCTATACACATTTCTATTCACACTATAATGAACTGTGCAAAAAGAAAATTAAGAAAACAATCACATTTGCAATAGAACCAAAAAGAATAAAGTACTTAGGAAGAAATGTAACCAAGGAAGTGAAAACCTTATGCAGTGAAAACTGTAAAACACTGATAAAAGGAATTAAAGCAGACACAAATAAATGGAAGGAAATCCTGTGTTCGTGGACTGGAATAATTAATATTGTTTAAATGTCATACTAGCCAAAGTGATGTATAGCTTCATGCAATCCCTATTAAATCCTAAAGATATTTTTCTACAGAAATAGAAAAACAATCCTAAGATTCCTATGGAACCACTAATCAGGGAAGTGCAAACCAAAGCCACAGTGAATTATCACCTTATACCTGATGGACTGATTATTATTAAAAAAAAAAAAAAAAGATATGTGTTGGTGAGGATGTGGAGAAAAGAGAACTCTTGACATTGGTGGGAATGCAAATTGTGCAGCCACTGTGGAAAACAGTATGGAGATTCCTCAAAAAAATTAAAAATAGAACTACCATATAATCCAACAATCTCACTTCTAGGTATATATCCAAAAGAATTGAAATCAGGATCTTGAAGAAATAGCTACACTCCCATGTTCACTGCAGCATTATTCACAATAGTCAAGATATGGAAACAACCCAAATGTCCATCAATAGATGAATGGATAAAGAAAGAAAATATGGTATATACATATAATGGAATATTACTCAGCCTTAAAAAAGAAATAAATCCTACCATTTATAACATGGATGGACCTGGAAGACACTATGCTAAGTGAAATAAGTCAGTCACAGAAGACTATCTTTTTTTTTTTTCTGTCTAAATGTGAGACAGAAGACTATCTCTTATACATTATTTCTGTTATATGAGGCATCTAAAACACTCAAAAAATATAGAAGTAGACAATAGTATAGAGACAGTAGAATCCTTGTTAAGTGAGTAACTTCCTTTTTATTTAAGGTGCTGTATTTTGGGGTGTTATCCCTCAGAAGATTACTTTCTTGAAAAGGAAGGCATTTTTCTCCTTTTGGACTTACTGGCAGTAAGTATGATTGTTAATAATTGTAAACAAATAAATAAATATGTTTTTATTAACTCTTTCCAAAACTAAGTGCCACAGAACACTATTCTATAATTAAATATGCCCACAAATTGTTTAGATGTTTGTTTTAAAAAACAAAATCTCACTTGAAGATCCATTATTATTGCATTGGCATAATAAAGGCTCTGAAAATTCCTCCTGTGAAGAAACCTATTTACTTAGGTCAGCACTCCCAAACACATAACAGCAGATAGTTTGTTTTATGGGATTTTTCCCACCCACCTTTAAAGAAATAGTTTGTGAAATGCTAGACAACATCAAAACCCATAAGCATTATTAATAACGTCTAGCTTCTTCTCTTAGTATTAAAAGTTAAGGGCCACATTAGACAAAGGAGTAAAGATTAGCATTTTTAAAGAACTGAATAGTTTGTAGGTAATGTGAAGAATCGAGTGTGTCTTAGACCATTTTACAGAATGAGCAGGAATGAGTATATTAAGTTTGCCAGAAAAGACAGTTGCCATCTAACACCAACAAAGAATGGCAAAGACCCTCAATTATCCTCAAAGTAATTCCCTACTGGCCTCAATTCTAAGTAGGTCCATGTCAAGATGATGTGGGACAAGTGTAATTTGGTTTCAATAAAACTTTGAGAAAAAAAGAAAAACAACTTTGAGAGCTATTCTCATGTAGAGTCCTACCTATGGCGCTGCCTTGACTGCCACCATTCATGATTTTACTAACACATAACAAACCGTGGGGCGCCTGGGTGGCTCAGTCGGTTAAGCGTCTGCCTTCGGCTCAGGTCGTGATCTCAGGGTCCTGAGATCGAGCCCCGCATCGGGCTCTCTGCTCAGCAGAGAGCCTGCTTCTCCCTCTGCCCCTCCCCCTTCTCATGTTCTCTCTCTCTCTTTCTCAAATAAATTAAAATAAAATCTTAAAAAAAAAAAAACCAGAATAACAAACCTACTTGGATTTAGCAAAGGTACTAAAGTGATTTGTGTCCCTTCATCTCTCTGAAAGAAAATTAGTTGGCATTACATATAGGAGAGCAAACTCATTAGATATAAAACATTACAAACAAAAAATAAATTAATAATAATAATAACCCATTTTGATAAACAGGAGTGAGTCATAACTAGAAGCCCTTGGAAGGTTCAGAAAATTGGACATAATAACAGAAAGATATATGTGTGGCTTTACTAAGTGCTCTATAGCTCACCATGTTTCTCTGATGAGAGTACAAGTATGCCCAGAGACACGTAGTGATTTGTCAGGAGTTTCTCAAAGTCACAGAATTAATTTGGCACGTCTTCCTAGAATCTTGTTTTTAGTTAAAGACTAGGAAATGGGGGTTATATTAAACATGTATATTCTAAATAATTAAATTCGATGTGAATATTTAAGGTTATATAAAAGACTTCAAAGACATTTCTCACTTGTGTTCACTCTCCTTCACCATTAGGGTTTCTCTGATGGAAAGGCATGAAGAAGACTGGTAGGAGAAGCCATATAGCACAGTGGTTATGAGCATAGGCTGCAGTCAGTCTGACTGAGGCCTCCAATACTTGTTAGCTGTGTAACTTGGACAAGTATTTAACATCTCTGTTATATGTTTCTTCATCTGTAAAACAGAGATAACAACAGTATCTATCCCATGCACTGTTGGGAGAATTATATGAGTGATTATGTGTGCATGTGCACATATGCACATATATATACACATATACACTTACATACAGTATTTGGAATAGTTACTGACACATATTTTTGCCATGTAAGTGTTTTCTATTTTTATAAATATAATTATTAGATTGTGCTTAAGGTGGATTAAATCAATCAAGTTAATTGCAGATTACAAATATTATTTAATGAAGTTTTTTTTTTTAATCAACTCCAACCCTTGAAATTTGCCTCTTTCTCCTGAAAGTGAAGTATAGGAATAAAAACCCAATTGAGGCTCTGTTTAATACAATCTGCTAAAATATTTATTCAGTGTGCAATGATAATAATTGCTAATAATGTTAAATATTATTTAGAGCTTTCTATGTGCCAGGCAGTCTTGTATAATTCATCATAATAACTCTCTAAAGCAGGTAATATTATCCTTCATTTTATAAAAGAGGAAACTGATAATGTTTGCAGTTTAAACAACAGGTTACATGTTTCCTGTGCTATATTCTATTAGCGGTATACTATGATTTAATCAACAAAAAATATTCCAGACACAAATTATTACTGTGTGGAGAATATAACTCTAGATGGACTTTTCTATACCTAAATTTTGGTTTGCTGAAAGCTAGTATCAAAACAAAGGAAATATACTTGATAATTTTTCTTAAATGCTTACTTTGCAAAATACAAAATTACATCTCATTTTGATTTTTTTTCGAATGTGACTGCCACTTGCAGTTACCATCAGTTATTTTCTTAGTCACAACAAGGTTGTAGTCGTTATGAGTCTTTACAAACCTTAATAAAGCATGTAAATTGGAAAGATCCTATAATTACAGTGAACTATGTATAGTACTGTTTACCTTGCTCCACTTAAAATGAACATCTTCACTTATTTTTACAATCTCTCTTTTTCTGGACTGAACCAAATCAATTACATTTTTGGTCATGACATATATTTATGACTACATCAGAATTATATTGAATCTTTTTCTTTTTATTCTAACTCTTAATGTCTGAAAACATACTTTTTAATGAGATTGTCCCAAGTCATACTTAAGTAGAGTGTGAATTTTTTAAGGCAGTCATTTAGAAGAAAGTTACTGGTTAATAAAAGTGTTTCTTAGGGTTTGTTTGGTTTTTTTTTTTTTTGAAGGCAATAATTCTTAAAATTTATCGCAACTCTTTTCCTTTTCCATTTTCTTGCAAAAGTTGAATCAAAAAAAATTCTGTAATCTAATACTTGGAATAATGGTTGAATTTTGTGATAATCCCAAAACTGCGGCTCATGTCAATGCTTGGCGAGGGAAGAAGGACCAGACAGCTGCTAGTCTTTTAATTAAATTGTGGAGAAAGGAAGAAAAAGAACTGGGAGTAAAACGTGATAAACACGGGATGATCATTGGTAAGTGTATTTATAACTGTTAGTAGTAGAAATTAATTGAGATATAATTGACATATAACATTGCACTAGTTTTAGGCGTACAATATAATGATTTGATACATGTACATATTACAAAATGATTACCACAATAAGTTTAGTTAACATCCATCCCACACAGTTACAATTTTTTTTTCTTGTGATCTTTTAAAATCTACTTTTTTTTTTTTTTAAGATTTTATTTATTTGACAGAGAGAGACACAGCGAGAGAGGGAACACAAGCAGGGGAAGTGGGAGAGGGAGAAGCAGGCTCTCTGCTGAGAAGAGAGCCCGATGCGGGGCTCGATCTCAGTACCCTGAGATCAGGGCCTGAGCCGAAGGCAGACACTTAACGACTGAGCCACCCAGGCGCCCCTAAAATCTACTTTCGTAGCAATTTTCAAATATACAATAAAGTACTGTTAACTGTAGTCACCACCCTGTTCTTTACATCCCCAGGGCTTATTCATCGTTCACCCATATTTTTAAAAAGAGATCTTTAGAAGATATTAGGGAAGTATGAGGACTTCCACCCCTTTGTTTAAAGTTCTTTTCACAAGAGTTTGTAAAACTTGCTATCAAATTCTGAATGAATGGAAGAAAACCAAGTAAATTAGTAGCGGGTTCATATTTTTATAGAATATTTTCAGGAAGTGATATTTGATTATATTGTTTAACTCAAAAAAAAAAAAACAAACCCAAAAAACCTAACATCATGTCCTAAAGAAGTTCGTTGAGTTACTTGCTTTTACAAATAGATTCAGTAACATTTCATTCACCAATTAACTTTGGGATGTAAATAGAGTGCCTGAAAACAATTTTTATAGTATTTTGTACATTTCTGTTGATTCATATTCATGAAGCAAGTTTACTTTTTATATAAAAGAAGAAATTGTTTTCTTTTTTTTTTTAAAGATTTTATTTATTGGGGCACCCGGGTGGCTCAGTCATTAAGCGTCTGCCTTCGGCTCCGGTCATGGTCCCAGGGTCCTGAGATTGAGCCCCGCATCACGATCCCTGCTCTGCGGGAAGCCTGCTTCTCCCTCTCCCGCTCCCCCTGCTTGTGTTCCCTCTCTCGCTGTGTCTCTCTGTCAAATAAATAAATAAAATCTTTAAAAATAAAAATAAAATAAAGATTTTATTTACTTACCTGAGAGAGGGGGAGGAGGGGAGAGAGAGAGAGCACAAGCAGGCGGAGGGGCAGAGGGAGAGGGAGAAACAGAGTCATTGCTGAGCAGGGAGCCCGATGTGGGACTCAATCCCAGGACCCTGGGATCATGACCTGAGCCAAAGGCAGATGCTTAACCAACTGAGCCACCCAGGAGCCCCAGAAGAAATTATTTTCTAAGTAAAAATAAATAAAATATTCATAAATTTTAATTACCAGCAATCTACAATTCTAGAGTACATTTTCTAAGCCCCTTAAGTTTCTTTTCATCTAAACTGTTAGTATTGTTAATTTTTAAATGAAAATAGTTCCCCTTTAATTTCTGATTTCTATTTCTATTTATTATTTCTGAGTTTTGATCTGTAACATCATAAAATTGTTTTTATATTTATAGCATAATATATAGAACTCAATAGCAAAGGAGATTACAAATTTGTTAAACTGACATTATTCAATTTCTGGATCTCAAAATTAGAAAAGTTATTTACATAAGAGTTCCACTTTTTAAAAAGTTATTTTGTGAAATTTCTATATTTTATGTATAATTAAAATGAAAGCTTTAAGTTTTGCCACAGAATGAGGAATAACTGATTACTAATGCTTTCAAAAGAATAACCATATACAATGTACTATTTTATTGTTATAATATTTTTATATATTCTATGTCTGGACTAAAATTTCAAAATTAGATATTAATTTACTAATGTTTTTATCTGTCCTTTCTGTTTTCATGATATGCAATGATTAGATACAAAGAAACCTCTATTTACCAGTTTCCAAGAAGAGCAAAAAATCATGCCATTGCCTGCAAACTGCCCGACTCTTGCAGTTATGGATGTTGCCGAGAATATCAGAGCAAAAATTTATGCTGTGCTGGGCAAGCTGGGTAAGAAGCTACTTGTCAAATTCTCAAGAGACTCTGTTTTGCTGAGTTTGCCAGGTGATTTTGCTTTGGAGTCTTTTCAAACATGATGATCAAAAGTCCCTTTATACAGATAAGTGCATGTTCCATTGTTATCCCAATGCCCAAGCTATGCCCTTGATCAATTAAAATCAGAATCTCTGGGTTTGGGGCCCAGGCATCAGCATCCTTCAAAGCTCCCCAGGCAGTTCCAGGATTAAAGGTGGTGAGTTTAGATGATTAGGCTTAAACATTAGAATTCTGAAATACCTGAGTTTTTAAAGTCCTTGCTTCCTATTAAGGAAAAAAGTTGTCAAACACTCTTCAGCAAGCCAGAGGCTCACAGAACTAACTTTTTCATAATCAAGATGAAATAAAAACTAACTCTGGGCATTAGTTTTTATGATAGATACATACATTTTGGAATCACTTGCTTTGTTACAGTAATTCTTTCTTTATAAACTTTGTTTAGATTTTGAAAATTTACCTGGCCTATCTGCTGAAGATTTTGTCACTCTTTGTATCATACATAGATACCTTGATTTTAAAGTGAGTACCTTCTTAATAATCTTACTATTAAACTCTAATATGACAAAAAAATCAATTGGGAAATAAAAGATCTATTCATAGTTGTAAGCAATCATCCATGTACTCTATAGTTTTTATTTTCCATTTTGCATCTGGTACTGTTCAAGAAACCTACAATTGATTGGGTATCTTCCATAGGATATGATTTCATCTAACTATTACTTTATAAAAGAAGATGGATGTTACTGACAGAGCTATTCAGAAGCTTAACAGAATTTTTAAAAATATAATTTCTTCTCTTTAGAGAGCATTAGGAACTATAGTTAAATGAATTATTGCTTATTAACATAAATTATTAATGTTTATTAAAGATTATTTTATCCTTAATTTATATGATGATCAAATATCAGTTAAAGGATATTAGGTTTCTCACCCTGTTGGTTATATTTTTATTGGCAAATGAATACTTTTGAAGTTTCAGCAAAGTCTTTTTAAGTACATTCTCTTCTGATATTAGTACTATGTTTTTGAATGTTATAAATGAGTAAGTCTCTATTTTCAAATGAAAACAAAGCTCAATTTTATCCCAATCCTGGATATATAAATTTTTCTACAAATATAAGCATACTCAAGCACATTAATTTACAGACAACCTAGAATATGAGATGGAGCTGTCAGTATGATGAAACCATGGAGTTAAGAGCTTAAGATTCAATTACTTTCTGAGCTAGAAGGTAAGGGGCAGGGGACAGTGCTCTGGAACCCCAGTTATCCCCATGGTAATTGCCCTACAAGTTCAGCTTGACCTAACTTTGATTTATTTTTTAAAAGCATTCCTATTCTTTTTTTATTTTTTATTTTTTTAATTTTTTTAAGTAAGCTCCACACCCAATGTGGGGCTCGAACTCACGACCCCAAGATCAAGAGTTGCATGCTCTACGGACTGAGCCAGCTAGGCACCCCCTCAACCTAGCTATTAATACAGGGCTTTTGGGAGGAATACATCAGTAGTTCAAAAGGATAAGAATAAAGCAGCAGTTTCTGCAGCTGTGAAAACGGTGTGACTATAAACCAGAGGGCAGTGACAATGGTAGTGAACTAAACCTAGGTAGTGGAGCCTCATCCACGCATATCTTATCATTGTAAAACATTTGAGAAATTACTTCCGAATACTCAACCGTAACTGGTGCCTCAAATCATTCCCAATGCACTTATTCCCAAGTAGGAAGATGAGGAGAGGTGGTTCAGTAAGTGTTAACTTTGGAACAACCACCCAAATAAAGGATTACCCAAAATTATATCATTTATTTTTGGTTAATTTAACTTTTTAAACTTAAACTTTGTTATAACAGATTGGAGAAATATGGAATGAAATATGTGAAGAAATAAAATTAGAAAAGTTAAGACCAGTCAATACAGATAAAAAAATTTTGGAAGTTATTACAACAGCATCAGAAAATATTGGAAAGATGGTTGCTTCTCTTCAAAGCGAGATGATTGAAAGCCAAGCAAACCAAGATGTGCAAAATGAACAAAAAGTATATACAAAAGTAAGTCACATATACCATTAAGGCAGGAAATAATAATTTCAATAAACAAGCTTACCATAGGATATATTTGCCTTACCTCTGAATGTTTCAGCACTTAGAGTTATATTGTAGTTTTTCTTACAATTATTTTCAGTGTTTCTGTGCAATTTTTAAAGAAACCATGGAATTAACAGCCTGAGATTCAATTACTATATTCAGTACGGGTTTATGGCATTATGATTTGATTTCTGTAGGCTTACATTTTAAAAAGTAAACAGATACCTGGGGCTCCTGGGTGGCTCAGTCGGTTAAGCGTCTGCCTTTGCGTCAGGTCATGATCCCGGGGTCCTGGGACTGAGCCCGTGTCAGGCTCACTGCTCAGTGGGGAGCCTATTTCTCCCTCTCCCTCTGCCCCTCCCCTCTGCTAATGCTCTCTCTCTCTCTCAAATAAATAAATAAAATCTTAAAAAAAAGTTAACAGACACCTGAGACACATTTTTTTAAATGTCAGAGTTCCAAAAATTGTGGTCTATTTAAGTGTATATGTTTAGCAAATTCTATCTGACAATGTTATCTCTGTGACTATATATGTATAACCTCACTGAGAAAGTTGACCCTCATCCCTCATTCTGTGATAGGTCCTTACTGGTATGCCAACCATAGGCATATTGATAAAAGCTTCAATCCTCACTTCAGTGCCATAAAACTTACAATGAATGTTCTATCTATAGATCCAGAGGTAAGCTGGTCTCTGACTTTAACTAATCAGGAAAAAGCCTGCCAGGAAAATATAAGCCATTTTCCTAAAGCTTTGTGTTCAGTCGGAAACTGAACACAACAGAAGTTTTTGAGCAAATGGGTCTTTAAGTGGCTCTAGCTTGTCCCCCAAATACAAAGACAATGCAGATTCCCCACTTCTGCTTGGTGACCCTTCATGATTACAATTAAATGTTTAAAACTCTTTAAGGTGCTTTCCAAAGTGTTTTCTATTGCCTGATCTTTCACATAGTCTATTAAATGTTTATATCTACAGCCTAGTAGGAATTCTGTCTGCGTCCATCTGTGAATTCCACTCCATCTTAGACACCAATTTGCTTGAAACTTTTATTTAAGAGTTTTTATTGCATAGATGCTGCCCTTTAAGTAATTTATTTGTTCTCAAGTGGAATAGCCCGATTGGAAGTTCTGCTGCCTCATTAGTTCTGTTGAATGGCAGAATGTCTGCTGTGTGGACGAGCTATTGTTGATTTGTTGGTTATCGTTGATTTGTTATCATGGCTTTGACCCCACTTATTTTTAAGCAGTTGTTTAATTAAATACTCTTAGGTTCATAATCTATATTTAATAACATATTATTTACTAACCAAGGGCATGTGTTCTCTGATTATATATTTAGAGAACTATATAGTCTTTGCAGTTTGTTAGTGGTTATCTCCCTAGACTGCATCACCACAACCAACTCAGCACTCTCACAAAACTGCTTATCTTAAACTGCTACAGTCATAACTTAGTAGTTTTACCAATATAACCTTCCGTAAACTATTATCAGTGGCAGCAGGAATCTCTTTATTTTCTCCTGTGAATTTGCTGTTGGGTCATTTATATAGCTTGTTCTGGATTATAATCTGTCTTCACAAGTGATAATCACATAAAGCAATCAGTCTTGCTGAGAATGATTATTGGTATTTTTATATTTAATATTTTCATAACAACAGTTTTACTTTACATTTAATGAAAAGCAGTTCAAATCTTAGCCAAATAATGCAGGAAGGATTTTACTCTAATCCTTTTGCTAGTCAGCCCTAAAATTAACATTGGTAAAATCTAGGTCTTCCTTCAAAATAAGGGCTTTAAAAACGCCCTTTGTTATCCTTTCATAGGAACTAGAACTCTTAATTATCTTTCTCATTTCAGATACAAGCCACACACAAGCAAAGAGATTTGGCTAATAAATCATGGGAAAATTTCTTGGCCAGAACATCAAACACTAAAACTTTAAAGGTAGGATTTTTAAAATATTGTGGTATCCACAACAAATAGACAATGCTGACAGGCAGATTTTTTCAGGAATAAATATTCAGTCACCTTTTCTCCTGACCTTTCTATAGAATACCAACACTGTTAGATCCTTATAAGCAATGTAGGATGAGAACTATGCATTTTCGTAGTTTCAGAAGATGCTACTTTGAGTTTTTTTGCTCTAGCAGTGGGGAGCAGGGGTGATATTCCTGGCTTGCCTAAAGGAGATGATCATTAGCCAGGAATAAGCAGGAGAAATGTGCTCCTACTTTCCACTTTGTGTCATTGATCATTTCTGTAAGAAGCAGGGTGAAGAACAGAAAAAACAACTGTCTGGGTTACCCTCTCCCCCAAGGGTATTTCCCCTCTGTGACCACCAAAAGAAACATTATATTAACACTTAAATGAGAACTGGGGATAAGCATCCCTTTGGGAAAAGGTGATAAGCTGCTTTAGGAATAAGCTGGAAACTCATCTAAAAATTTTATAATGTTGATTGTTCACTTGAAATATGTGAGAAGCACCATGTATTTTCAAAACCTCATTGCTTTTCCCACTCTTTCCACTAATACTTTGGATATGTTTTTATGTAATGTTACAATTCTTCGGCTAGATATGAAATTGTTGAATGTTAAATTAGTCCATGAAAACAGTGAAACCACATTAAGGTAGTGAAACCAAAGTTAAGAACAAAAGCTCACTTGAGATACTGTGTCTCCCCCTTCTCACTAAAAATTCTTCCCAACTCTACTTAAAAAATATCCTCACAACTGCCTGTACTTTGAAGGAATAATTAATGAAAATCAGCCATTCCATGCAGATTGTTACCACAAATTTTACATGTTCTAGTGCCTCAACTACTGAGTTTGAACAAAAGTGCAACAAATTATACAATTTATATTACTCTGTTTGAAAATAATTAAGTGTTCTGAATTAGTATTTATGCAAAATATTTTGAAAACATGTGTCACCTGAGGTAAATTTAGTAATTTTATTAAATTATGTGCTAAAATGTGATTTCCATAGGACCTGCTTTATTCCTTGGTCATATATGAGTGATACCTCTGGAAATCTCAGTAATGTTCTCAGGTGACTGGTGTCTTCTGCAATGTATAAAAGATGTAACTTACTAATAACTATCTTCATAGCCTAAGTGAGTTAAGTACAGGTTACAGTGCTACTTAATAAACAGTTCAAGTAGAAATCAGGCACAATTAAATGTACTTCACATACTTCATTGCAAGTATGATAGTTAATGTTTTAATAGTAATTCGTATTACTTTCTTTCTAATTTAAAAATCTTCAGAAAGCAAAAAGACTTCAGGAAAAAGCTATAGAATCCTCTAGATATGGTGAGCATCCACCAAATGCAATATTTCACAGGACAGATATTAAAGGCCTTAACACAACGGTAAGTTTTTTTGTTTGTTTGTTTGTTTTGCTTCATAATTTTTCTTAGTAGATACTGCATTTAGTCTCCATAGAATGATATTTCCATGGGGGTTTTTCCTCATATTTTTCTTTTCTTTGGTCAAATTTCACATAATTAAGCCATATTTATATCCAAGATACCTTTACTCTCACCCAGTACTGGTTTAGACCCGATCAGCCCTCCAGGATTCCCAAGAAACAGCTATAAGTTTGTATCTTTTCTAAAGTCAGCTGAAGGATGAATGGGTTTTTCTCCTATTGAAAAATTTTGTAAATGAACTCTTATATATACCTTTTGCTTTGTCAGGTGCCTTCTGGTCGGGTAGTAACAGTGGAAAGCACTCCTGCCCGATTACTGGGAGGACCTCTGGCTGATACAGATATTGCTCTTAAAAAATTGCCTATTCGAGGAGGAGCCCTACAAAAGGTGAAAGCAGTGAAAACTGTGAATGAGTCAAAGAACAGTGTTCCTACATAAAATAATCTACAGACATTTTGAAAAAAAGTTTGCTTATAATTTTTTAGTTAAATATATCTTTATAAACAAAGCAAATAATTTAGTAAAATACTATGAAAAAATAAAAGTAAGCACATGTAATTTATTTGTATTGAAAATATCTACATATAGCATCAGAAGAGTTGTCATTAATTTCTTTGGATAGATCACTAATTCTCTTAACTGAAATTGTAAAACATACTGTGTCAGTTCAACTCCGTTGGTTGCATGTGAACTACTCCATCTGGTTTAAGCCAATAAAAACTTTTATAGGCTCTGTAGCTATCAAATGTAGGAGTAATTAAGACTACAGGCATTGTTGGATGTAGGAATGGAACTGTGAGTAGGATCTTCTCCTTCCCTAGCAGTTCCTGGATTATATTCTCCTGAATTGATACTCAGTAGAAAAGAATACATGCCTGTTTTTCAATAGTCTCTGCAACTGCCTCTGCATCTTGGGACCCTTGATTGGCCACATGCCCACTCCTGAGCCATTCACCATGACTTTGGCCAGATCTGAGTACTGCCTATTCCCAGAGCCAAAAGTAGGCCAACTCCAACCAAAATATATGGATGGAGTGGGGGATCAGGATATCGTTATCCTACGTATATATAAATACTGGGCAGCAAAAACATTTGCAACAAATTTGTTGGTCAAAGTAAAATAAGTTATCTCTGTTATAAAAAGTAAATGTTAGTCATCAGCTAAACAATAAAAATAAAAAATAAAAATATAGATGGTTTTACTCTTAATATATAAATATGCAAAGCAAACTCTAAAGCTACTACTTTTCTTCTTTAATGGGGAAGGGAAGGGGAGAGTGAGGAAATGTTTTCCCTCCTTTGGTGGTGAAGGTATTTTGCCAAAAAATAGGAGATAGATGCCTTAATGCTGGATATAGAGCAAAGTGCCCCCATATGCTATTTAAAGATTTCCATAGCCTGTCTCCATGCCCATCAACCCCACCCAGGAAGCCACAAAGTTGAGTTCATGTCCAGCACTGGGAGAGACAAGGACCTCTTTTCTTAAATTGGGAAATACACTGGAATTTGAGTCTAGATTCTAGGCCCAAAGGCACACTCAGCAGTGTACTGGTAAATGTGTAACAATCAGCTCTTCAAGGGGAGAAGGCCCTAATTTGTAGTGTTTGCCAATTTGGATGGTGTAAATACTCCCACTGTGACCAATTACAAGCTACTAACATGATCCTACTGAATGCAAAGTTGGGAAGACCTGCATAAAATCTACTTTATCAAATAAGAGAGGGCTCCATCACCCCCTTGGGCTCACCTTCTCCTACTTCCTCCTTCATGCTCCTCTTCTTCCCCCAACTCACATTCCTCCAGGAATTTTCCATTATCCCCATCTGTGAAGTTAGTAGAATCTGTAATGAAGGGAGAAACCGCAACTGTTGTTAATGTTCTAATTAGAATGAGTTGATAGTACACCATTAGCCAGCAGCTTCTCATCCTGGCCCAACTGCCCATTCTTGTGGCCCATAGGAGTAGATAATGTACATCAGTTTACCAGGGAACTTTGCCTCTCCTGAATCTTTTCTCTGTTATCACCACCACCACCAAGATATTAGAAGGCATAATTTGTTCCTCTTCTTCACACAGGAAGCCTTAAGCACAAAGATTCCACCAAAGAGTAGTTACTGGGATACTGGGACAAGAATGGACATAGATAGGAACATGCAATGATGAGATGACCATACGAAAAGCACAGATATACCTCAAGTATATCAGATACAGAATCAAGATGAAGAGTCTATGGTTAAGAACAATAAATCTCTACCTCATTTTGTAGACTATAAGCTCCTTTCTCAGATGCTAAGCTCCCTAAGGACAAGGTAGAAACCACGTTTCATTCATCATTGAAATAAGCACATCAGTAAATAAATTGCTAAATAAGTGTGATGGCGGCCTCAGCTCCTGGCAGCCTTTCGCTTGAGCTCTGCAAGGGCAGCAAAGTCCTGAGCTCGAAAGGAAGATTCATCCAATAAAATACTATACACGCAAGGCTAAACACAAACATTATTAAAGTAGTTCAAATGCATTTACTCCATAACAGTGATAGACTTTCTCTAAAATGATGAGACAGAAATACTATTACATTAACCTATACTATTACGTAACCAGTGTGTAGAAATAGAACTGATATCATTTGGTTGAATATAATTTTTGTATGTAGTACAACTTGGTATCTCCAAACTAATTAGGACTGACTACAATCAAAATAATCTGTGATATCTGTGGACCTTTCCCCCCCTGCTGTGTAGACCTTACTCATCAGGAAGAGGAAAGGTAAAATAGGGCAGGTTGTTACCTAGCAGCAAATTTAACAGCTGAAGAAATGTAGGTGGATGAAGCGTAGTGTTGCTTAATCCAGATACTTGCCCTTGGTAGACAGACATGCATCGAGCTTGCAGATTACAATTCCAGCCACCCTTGCAGTGAGCAAGTGAATCGGTCTGACGATGTCACTAACTATAATAGGTCTCTGTCTCTCCTCACATCCAGTGCTTCCAAGGCACTCCTGAGTCCACTTAGCCTATCCAGTCTGACTGAAAGGCGGACAATATATTTCCCTTCCATGAGTCAGTTGAGACAAAATTTCAAGCTCTCAAACTGAAACTTCTGCTAATAAGCTAAATGAAAATAGAGTCAAAAGAATAAAAACGGAGTTTAATGCATGCAGATGAAATGGTTTCGACACACTTCAGTAATGAGATGTTTACCACATGAGGGAGCTCATTCCTTGGTTAAACTGTTGGCCAGTTATTGCTTATATTGGAGGAAAACCAGTGAATAATCAGGTGAATAACTCATTTATCTCATCCTCAGTCTGTCTTCTGGAACACAAAGTACATTTCATATCACAGGAAAAAAAAACTATCATGTTCAGCCTAAATCTTTTCAGGTCAAATATCCATTTTCTGTAATCATTCTTATTTAATCATTCCAGACATTATATCTGGCCAGCCCCTTCTGAAGGGCCACAATTTGTTAATATTCCTCTAAACTGTGACCAAACTGAACAAAGATTTCCAGGTGTAGTAGGACCCATGAAGGATATACTGAAACTAGTCTTCCTCATTTTTGCACACTTTCTGCCAACATAGCCTATGCTTACGTTAGTTTCATTAGCAATTATGTTTCATAATTGCTTGTATTAAATTTCCAGTCAAGGATGCTTTTTGAGAAAGAAAAAAGCAGCCCCTGACATTCAGGAACTGGCCCGGTACTATCAGGTCAAAATTCTACAGAAAAACCTATTGCCCAGATCTTGATTTCTAATTAATATTCTCCAATAAAAGAAACCAGGTCTGTTTGAAAAAATGGCTGGTTCCAGGGATGGGTGGAAATACACAAGATGAGTCTGGAGCATCCTATAGAGTTCCTAATGACCAAAGCTGGAACAATTTCAGCAACAAAATAAATAATGTAGTAGTACTGGATTATAACCCAAAGTATAAATAAAAGTCTGTAAGTCCCTACTGATATAAGTAAATAATGAAAGAACAGGAATGAAGAAAGCAGAAGAGAGGGAAGGAGTGAGGGTAGACAAATCTCCCAGTACAAAGAATTCCAGATAATTTATGTAGATATTCCCTCCTCCAGTCAGTGGGACATAACTGCCCATTCCCTTAGGTGTGGGTTATGCTTAGTGACTTGCTTCTGAAGAATACAGTATAGAAAGAGAAGAGAAAATAACATTACAGTGGAGAAACCTGGTATCTACTACTTTAGCCAAGGTTAAACATCAGTGATAACTCATGTTGATGGCATATACCCTTGATCTGAAGTATTGAGAATAATCCTTCTGAGGTCTTCATCCATAAAGTCTATAAAGTCAGTCTAACCATGAGAAATACAATCAGGCAAACCCAAATTAGATATTCTGCAACATACCTGACCAGTGCTCAAAATTGTCAAGGTCATCGAAAACATCTGCTTAGAGCCTAAGGCAACAAGATAACTCCATGTAAGGTGGTGTCCTGGATGGAATCCTGGAACAGAAAAAGGGCATCAGGGAAAAACTAGTAAAATCCAAATAAAATATGAAGTATGGTTAATAATTTATCACTATTAGATCATTAGTTATGCCAAACATACCATACTAATGTAAGATGTTAACAATAGGAAAAAATTGATGGAGTATACACGATTTCTCTGCACCATCCTTGCAAATTTTCTGCAAACTTAAAAGTATCCTAAAATAAAAATTTTATTTAAAGTTTAAAAAATGATCTTTTGACTCATCTAGTCAGATGATTTTGAATAGGGCAAAAGAGAAATACACATTATTCCCCACTCAACCACATTTTGATCACCATTTCTCTTTTTTTAACTTTTTTTTTTTTAAGATTTTATTTATTTGACAGAGAGAGACACAGCGAGAGAGGGAACACAAGCAGGGGGAGCGGGAGAGGGAGAAGCAGGCTCCCCGCAGAGCAGGGAGCCCGATGTGGGGCTCGATCCCAGGACCCTGGGATCATGACCTGAGCCGAAGGCAGACGCTTTATGACTGAGCCACCCAGGTGCCCCTTTTAACTTATATTTTGATATCATAAAACTACTTCTGAATTATTGTATTATTTCCTACTCTACCTTTGTCCCACTGCAATGACAGCTCTGTGAGTCAAGGATTATTTAGTAGCATGCTTCTAAGCTCAATGAGTTTTTGTTGAGTGAATGAACGATGAAAAAAAATAATAAATTTTTCTATATACAAATGACTTGATTTGTACCAAAAATTGCAGGGTAGGGAGGGGATTTTTAACAGAATATGATATCTAAGTACCAGGAAAAAGGCTTAAGACGAACTGCTCTAAAACCAGAATACCCATTTTGGCAAATGTCCTTATTTTTCCTATGTTTAATAATCCAATGTAGCCTGTAAATTCAATTAGGAGAACTAGAAACCAATTTGCAATTAACCTATTTTGGAAGGCTAACAAGTTTAATTGATTAACACTAAAAAGTTCATCATTGCTGCAATAGAAATTTTTATGACAACTATGGTGATGACAGCTGGTTGAACCATTTTTTAGGCTAAAATTATCTGGTTTTGCTTTATGCCATTGAACTTTTAAGCTTCGAAAATTTGCCCACAGGTAAAAGAGAGATAATCTCTAAGGAAAATCATGACCCTGTGCCTCCACCTGTAGGAAATTAATTAGGCAACTTCTTGTGTATCTTTCTGGTCATTTGAATAAGAGAACATAAGACCGACCCTCCAACCAGTTGATTTTATGAGCTTAGCGATCTGTCCTTAATTGGCAAGATAAAATATTTTCAGTGTGGAAATTCGTTAGACTTAAAACCTCATATTATCTGCAACCAGTTATATAAAACTCGGTTATATGAAATATTGGTAAAATAAAACTTGAAAGCTATGTGATCCATTTATTCTTTAATATTGAGGATTCTTTAAAAATTGAAGCAAAAAATTAAAATTAAAAAAATATATTGGAGATTCTTAACTTGGGGTTTATGGCCCCTCCCCCAAAAATCATACACAAATGATGGACACTCTGTACATATAACTCTTGGTAAAGTGTCTATAGCTTCATCAGAATTTCAAAGTGGTCCATAACTCAAAGAATGTCAGCCCCCACTCCACCCTTTAAAGTTTATTCTTGAATCAAGTCAAACCATCAGAAAGTTGCACATTTGTTGAGTATTATTTGGGGGCTTTTAAAATTATATGTAATTGAGTTTGGCTGTGCAGGCATCAGCTTGCATTGAAGGGAATCCGACATTGCCAGGAACTTGAAAACACAGTGCTGTATACCATGGTAGCCAGCATAAAAACCTATGATTTTTATTGGTTCTTAGTCCTAGCAAAGGCTGGGCTTCTCCTAAACATGTTGTTTGGTTCTTCTTATCAACAGTGTGAATCTTGAAACTGCTCATGAGTCCTTCTTCACCTTGAGAAGTAGGAAACTCAGACCAATTTACAGCTACCCTTTTATCAAAGATATAGGCTTTTACAACATGCATTTGAAAGTATTAATCTAAACTACAACTACATATTATTAGTTTCCTGTCTTCATTTCCCATCATCTCAATTTCCTCATCTACTTCATGTTATCCTATTGTTTGGTATATATTTTTAAAGCTTCATATCCTTTTTGGAATAAGATGTGAGATGTAAAAGGAAATATATTAAAAAAAGAAGAAAACCGAGCTTATAACTAAAGGCAAAAATTCTATCAGACTTCACTTTACTAAAACAAAGTTTCTCATTACGTTTCTGTTATTCTTTTTAAAAAATGAAGACAATAAAAGTGAGAACATAAAAAAAAAGTTAGTCCTTAATGCATAGAAAAACACTTTAATATATAGGATGGCTTGGTGATGAAATGCACATTTCAGAAGCCACTCAGTACACTACATCAAGATTAAATATTATTTTTTAGGACAATACTGGCATTAATTTTGGCACAGTTTTAAAGTCAACATTATGTATAAGATACCTTATAAAATTAGTTACAGCATTACTCCATTGACTGCTGTATTTAAAAATATATTGCATTTGAATTTTAAATGTTTTCTTTAAGATAAAGATGCTTTACAAAGATGCCTTCCAAATAAAAAATTGACAAGTTACCTGAAAACACGGAAATGCTAATTCAATAGCCATAAAGCATTTACACAACAACAAAAATACAACTTTCATAAATATTAAAGAATCAGAAATAACAATTTTGATAAATACTACAGGAAATATTTGACCTCGGAAATACTGACAGAATTAAACTTTCAGGTTGATGTCACCTTGCTTGAGGTCTTTTCCATGTTCTTTCTCTTATACGTAAAACTCATGTTTTGTAAAATCCAGTCCTATAATATTAGAGAGGAGAAATTGTTAATTGTCACTCTAATGTGACTCTCAAGATTTCTTACTTTTAAATAACCCTATTGAAAAAACTTTTAAAACCTAACTACATGTCCTATGTTTAAAATTTCTTCAATAAATGTAATAGGAATAATTATAGTGTTAAATAGCTTTCTTAGGAACTATTCATGGGGAAAATAAGGTAATAATTTTAATGGTCTACCAAATGTATTATGTCTCAAGATCATTCAGATCTCTGCATATCAGAGCTCCCGCAGGTTCTAAATAATACAAAATTAGTAAAAATGAAAATCAAACTCAATCATATTAGGAAAAAATAAGGCAAATTTGCTACCTTGTTGGCAAATAAGGATTAAATATTGAATTTTTAAGAACACTAAACTGCTGTTCTCTTAAGTACACATTTAAATTACCTCTTGTTATCTTCTGTGGAAAATCATACTTGGGACGCATCACCTGTCTTCTGCCCATTCCATGAGATCGTGAAAGCAAACAGTCTACATACATGTCCCAGAAATCCTGAGCTATACTTAAGAAGACATTATAATGTCTAGGCCGCTGGGATTTTTGCAAGAACAACATGAAATTCCAGAAAACATCCACATTGTGCTGTATCTTGAGTTCCTTGAGATCTATCATGGTCAAAGAGCAAGCATTCCAACACTGGAAATCAATATCTTCTGTGATGCCTGGGCTGATGCTAGCAAGCACCCCCTTTTGAAATTCAAAATCAGCATTAATCAGATTGATTAGCATCATGCAGCCCAGTGGTAGGTAGAACCATCTTCTTGTGACAAAACCCATATTCTATACAGAAGGGAAAAAAAAAAAAAACCAAGGAATATATTTTTTTAAGTTTTTATTTTTTTATTTAAATTCAAGTTAGTTAACATACAATGCTACACCGGTTTCAGGAGCAGAACCCAGTGATTCATCACCCACATACAATGCCCAGTGCTCGTCCCAACAAGTGCCCTCCTTAATGTCCATCACCCATTTAGCCCATCCTCCTACCCACCTGCCCACCAGCAACCTTCAGTTTGTTCTCTGTATTTAAGAGTCTCTTATGGTTTGCCTCTCTCTCTGTTTTTATCTTATTTTTCCTTTCCCTCCCCAATGTTCATCTGTTTTGTTTCTCTAAAAAAAAAAAAAAAAAGAGGGAATATATTTTTAAGTTAAAAAGAAAATTATTCGGGACGCCTGGGTGGCTCAGTCTATTAAGTGTCTGCCTTCGGCTCAGGTCATGATCCCAGGGTCCTGGGATCGAGTCCCGCATCGGGCTCCTTGCTCAGTGGGGAGCCTGCTTCTCTCTCTGCCTGCAGCTCCCCCTGCTTGTGCTCTCTCTCTGACAAATAAATAAAATCTTAAAAATAAATAAATAAATAAAGATAAAAAATTTATTCAATTACTTAATGATCTGTTTAAACCTAAAAATTTGTAAATACATACATATGTGGTTTTGATCAAGCCAAATTTGCCTTCTATGTATTTGTTGGTTTTCCTCTAAGTTGCTGACTCTCAGACCTTCCTTTGAAAAAAAAACAGTTAAAATTTGTTTACCAACCTTCTGATAAAGTCTTCAGGAGCCACTGAAATCCAAAACATGTTTATGAAGATGTGATGGATTCATTTCATCACAGACTTTTAGAGCTGAAAGAAATCTTTAAAAGCATGCGCTCCAACCTTCTCCCTTTACAAATTAGAAAAATTCTCCTGATATGGCTCAGCAAGTTCTCAGGTCTCCGGTCACCCTATCCAAGACTCCTACCACAACACATTCCAACTAAGGGGATCAGAATACAGTCCATTCTATGTGTAGCCATGAGAAAAAGGTGTTTATTTATTTATTTAATTTAGATGTTACCAGTCTACTAACCCAAATGGTGTTGGATGCTCAAGCACCAATTTTCAAAATTACTGATGCTTCTTACATTTATTCATTGAAAAATATTTGTTATGCACTGATGCCTGGTACATCCCTGGCTTCTCTCAGGTTGTTCAGGATCTGTTTGGAGATTGACATACACACCTGAAGGAGCACGAAGACAATAAAGGTAATATGAGCTAATATGATATAGTGCAGGGTCAATGACATTCGGCAAAATCTTGGCATTTTCTAATGGTTCTTTGCCCAAGTTTCCCTGCCAACTGATCACTCAGTAAACTGGCTACATAAGTGGACATCGAGGGCTAAATTGGCTTTGAATTGCCACGGAGCTACTATTCCAGGCTGACATTGGAAATGTCCCTGACACAACCTTGACAGCCGGGGGGGGGGGGGGGGGGGGGGGGGGGCGTGTGACAGATCAGAAGACTCACCACCTCCTTACTGATAGACCGCTGTCTGACACCTCCCCTAAATAAGTTAGGATAAAGAAACAAATCAAAAGAAACAAATTTAAACTTAGGTTATTCCGGTCGTTTCACATTGTCGAAAACTGTGCAGATTCCCCCAAACGAGCTGAGAGTGCCAATTTATGATACGAGCTCTAAAAAAAAAGGACTGGGTGGGGCCTGAGAATTTTCTTCCACAAGAATTTCAGGTTACACTCCTGACCAGTGCCCTCCTCCGGGTCGGTCATCCGGACTCGGAAGAGGGAACGCGAGCACGAATGGAGTACCTCTCCTCCGCGCCGAGGCGCGCGTCCGGCGCGGTGTTCCCGTGCGCTCAGCTCGCTCGGGGTCTCGGGCGGCTCCTACCTGGGAGGAACAAGAGGTCTCAGCGCGGGCACCGGACGACTCCCGGACCTCCCGGCTCCCACCCCGCGCCCAGCCGGACCCACCCCGGCGGCAGACGAAAGGCGGGAAGCCGTCCTCCGCGGGCGCCCAGAGCGCCTCGAACTCGCCCTACTGAAGTGCGTCGGCCCCGCGGCGCTCCGGGGCTGGGAGGCTCTGGCTCGTCGAGGGCGGAGCTTCGGACTTTGCTGCGAACCTCGCGGGTGGCGCGGTGGTCAGCCCCGCAACCCGAACCACGCTCCTTTTCTAGAGAAAGAGGCGGCAAAGAGTGGGTGGCCACGCTCCCAAGGCCCAGCCCTCGTTTCGCCCATCTTCCCTGACTGTAGACCCACTGGGCCCGCCACGCCCTGCACTGGGTCGCTGCTCCTGTCTTGTACTCCTCCGAATTTCTCGAAATTACAGCGGCTCAGGTATTCCTCGCTCTTTCCCTTCCTCTTTCTGCCTTTCTCTGAGAAAATCCAGCACAGCAGTCAGTCTACTATATACCAAGGGTATCTCCTCCCTCCACCCACCCAGCCTTCCGCCCTATTCTACTATCCGAGAAAAACTTTCCTAAGGCTATGGACTCTATTAAAATGAACCTCCTTGATGAGTTCTAACCTCTAGCTAAGTGCCATTTAAATTATTAATACTAACACATACACACTTGCAACGTATCTTCCCTGCTACCTAAATAGACACTGTTTAACGCTGAGAAGAGAGTTTTCCTTAACCTTTCGTAGAATGAAGACTCAGCTCAAGTCCCTTAAATATCTTGACACATCATTTGGACTACCTCTGTGTTTAAGTCTATGCCCAAACCCCAATAGCAATCATCACAGGAGCTGTATGGGAAATCAACCTAAAGCTAGTTGCCTTATCCCTACTTACCCTTAGGCAGGTCACCCTTTCCTCATGGGTTCTTCAGCTGGGATGGTGAGGCTATGGTCAAACCCAACAGCCCCATCTCCCAGCAGTTGTCCTCCCTAAAGTCCACTTCTCCCAGCCCTACGGCTATTCAAAGCTCCACTCTGCCCTCCTCATCATATCAGTACAGCCATCATTAGTCCTGCCCTGGCAATGCCTTCTCATGTCCCTCCCAACTTTAGGACCAGCTCTTCCACAAAACAGAACTGAGAAGTGATTCATTTACTCTGATTAGGTAGAATGCACACAAATCCATCTCACAGCAGATTTTCTGCAGCTCTATGTTTCCAGGCATTTCAGTCCACTATTAATCATGGACTCTTAAAATTAGCAGAGACATTAAAAATTACCTAATCCAACATCCAACATCCCATCTGAAACTTGAACCCCTCCCTCTCCCAAAGAATTCCTCACCCACCAAAGCTGTTGTCCAATTTGACTTGACCTTGGACACTCCACTCCTATAAAATAAGCAAAGGAC
Source organism: Phoca vitulina (assembly GCF_004348235.1). Lineage (NCBI taxonomy): Eukaryota > Metazoa > Chordata > Mammalia > Carnivora > Phocidae > Phoca > Phoca vitulina. Next base: position 65,500,515 of record NW_022589707.1, on the reverse strand, counting down.
ACAAACTAGTAATTCATAGAAGAGTAATAACCAAAATCCAGTATATATGAGAAAAGATGCTTGCCTTCAAGGAAATAATACATTGTTTTCTCTAATTAAAGTTTAACAAAAATTGAAGCATTTGATATTATACATTAACAAATTTTTGAGAAAATGAACACTTTCATATGCTTTTGAGAAGAGTGTCAGCTAGTAAGTATAATCACCATGGAAGAAAACTGGCATAATTTTTTCAATCTGAAAATGATCCAGAAATTCCACTCTTACTGTCTACCATCAAGTCAATGACAGAAAATATCCACTATACGATTGATTTCTCTCCAGGGTCCACTGCTACATTATAAATAGAACCTGTCTAAATGATGACAAATGTATTTTTTAAATCATTGTTGGATAATCCAGAAAGTGAAACCTCCAAGGAAAAAAGGTAATAGAGCAGAAAGAAGAAGAATCAAAGAGTAAGGAAAAGGGGGAAGAGGAGAAAAACAGAAGGAGGCTAAAAAAGTGAGATATGGATAGTAAATTTGGAATTTGTTAATTGATAAATACATATGGTAAAAAGTGAGATATAGATATTGAATTTACACTTTGTAAAGTTATTAAATATGTATGGTAAAATTTCTTGGGTAATTTCTAAATGACAGAAATAAGGAACACAACTTTTGAACAGGTAGAAAATAAAAACTAAGAAAAACAGATTGATATGTGAGCAGTGTAGGTGGTCTTGCTCTATGCTTCACTGCAGGCTGCAATTTTGTCCTCTGAGTCATGTGGGGTTGGCTGACTTTTCTCCTGATTCTAACACAGCCCACTGTTACAGTGAGCAGGCCACTCCAGGCCCTTCCTCCTGGAGGATCCAGAGAACTTCCAGAAGTAGAAGGCAGCTCTACTTCTCTACAAAGGAGTGGGATCTTTTCAACCACAAAGCCTATTGTTGAACCCCCACCTCTTAGGTATGGTGCTGACTCTGCTCTCTTGTCTTTATTAGACTGATGGAGTCCCTGGGGGCTTAGTGGAGAGCCCGTTGCCTGGGAGCTCCTGGACCACCAAAAGTCAACTGGCTAGCACAGAGCCCCCAAGCACCTTCCAGACCATCCATCTAGAAGGGTGTGGATAAGATCTCCCTCCACCAGCTATAACCTTGGAACATGGTACTAAGCATGTCCAGCCAGGTGTCAAATTCCTGGGCAGGCAAATTCAGAGCATAATTGTTATCAGAACTTGAAGGTCCTCTCCATCTGGATGTCCCTTGTCCTGGATAAAGAGCCTGTTTAATACACACATGTGAGTGGGTTGCCTATAACTGTGGGATGGAGTGATGTCACTCTTCTCCTTGGGTTCTGCTGTATGCTTTGCTGTCCTTGGCAACTGGACATTGGCTCTGACGTCTTGGCTCTTAGATGGGGGTTTGTGCTTCACGTTTAGCTGCTGGAAGATGGTGTCATTTTCATCCTTGCTTTCTCAACATCTGCCAAGAGTTCCTTCATACTTGGGTGTCTTATTGTCACTTTATTTGGTGTTCAGCCTCTCTTCCATGAGAACTTGTCTGTGTGCAGATAACAGTTGAAGCAATGTGTAGGTTGGCTGTAGGAAGGGGGATGATGGAGTAGTTAGTATCCAATTCTTCTTGTTTCACGTGTCAAAGTCCTTTCTTCAACATAGTGTGTATGTGCATATATTAGTCTGAAGGGGGCAGTAGAACGGCAAAGCCTGCTCAGGACATGGAATTATGGCTACATGTGGCTTAAATGAATTTTTCTCATGAAATAAAATTGAATATATATTTTTTAAAAAGAAAGAAAAAGGGATTAGCAAATAGGAACTCAATTCAGAAGGCAAGAATAGAGGGAGAAAAAAAGCATAGAGAAAAATGACAAGTAGAAAGCATATTTAAGATAGAAGAACTAAATCAATAATCACAATAAATATACCTGGTCTGAACTTGTCAATTAAAAGAGGAACAATATGGTTAGATTTTAAATTCTGCTATATGCTGTTAAGACAAGATACACAAAAAAATAAGGACAGGGAAACTTAAAAAGAACAGAAATAGATATACCATGCAAATGTTAATTGTTTTTTTAACTGATACAGTTTTATTAATACAAAATAAAAGAAATGATAAAGGAGAAAAGAGGAATACTGTATAATGATAGAAGATGCAATTCAGGAAGAAGATACAAATATTCTAAATTTACATACAGTTCAACATAGCCACAAAATACATAATGCAAAAATTGACAGAAGTAGAGGGAAAATTGGACAAACTCACCATCATAATGAAAGATTCAACAAACTTTAGGTTAGGAAAACAAATAATTTCTTAAAGTATAGATGATCTGAATGACACAGTTAACAAGTTTATATAGAACCGTGAAACATACAGTTAGAGAACACATTCCTCTCAATAGAAAATAAAGTAAGTCTCATGGACATAAAGCAAGTCTCAACAGATTTCAAAAACTGTTATCATTCAAATTTTGTTACCTGATCGTGATACAGAAAGTTTACAAATAAAAGCAAGAACATAAATTTCCATATGTTTAGAAATTTAGACAACAAATGTTTTTATTTATACAATAATTTTATTTAATAATAAATTTTAAAATAAATTACAGGAGTGCCTAGGTGGCTTTTGATTTCAGCTCAGGATCCTGGGATCAAGCTCCACATAGGGCTCTGCACTCAGGAGGCAGTCTGCTTCAAGATTCTTTCCGTCTCCCTCTACCCTTCCCCCTGCTCTTGCATTCTCTTTCTCTTTAAAATAAATCAATCTTTAAAAAAATAAAAATAAATTATAATGGCAACCATAAAATATATAGAACTGTATAATAATAAAAATATGGCATATCGAAACCTGTGAGAAGTCATTAAAATCATCCTTAGAAGGAAATTTACATCTTTAAATTCTTGTGGCAAAAAGGAAGACAGGCTGTGAATTGATGATACAAGGAACCAAATTTAACAGTTTGAAGAGAAATAACAGAATAAAGACCCCCAAAGGATAAGATATTTTATAAAACTACACATTAATGAGCTAGGGAAAAAACAGTTGATTCTTTTTAGAAAGAATAATAAAATAGACAACCTCTGTTGAAACTGATCAAGAAAAAAATGAAAGGAGGTACAAATAATATTAGGAGAAAAATGGTATATATCTTATCTATACATATAAAAAGGGATTAAAAAGATATGTGACCATGAAGAAACATGATATACCATAAATTTGAAAACATAAATGAAATTAATATATTCTTAGAAAAATATATTTGTAAAATTCATATAAGAATGCAAAACCTGAATAGTCAATGACATTTAAAGACCTTGAATCTTCCCATTGGAAAAAAAAAAAATCAAGCCCATATGATTTTACATTCAACTTTCAAGGATCAAATATTTCCTGAAAATTAAAAAAATGATAAAGCCCCTAAATTCATTTTAATATACCAAAGTAAGAACATAGTGTGAAGAGTAAAGGCACAAGCCCATCTCACCAATAAGTATAGATAAAAAATCCCAGAAACCCCTCGTTGCCTCAGTTGGTAGAGCATGGGAATCTTGATATCCCGGGTTGTAAGTTTGAGCCCCACATTGGCTATAGAGATTACTTAAAACTCTTAAAAAGAAAAAAATCCTAAACAAAATACTAGCAAACCAAATTCGGCAGGATTTATAAAAACACATGTCAGTATCGAGCTAGGATTATCCTAGGGTTGCAAAGTAGTTCCACATATGAAAAATCAATTACTGTATTCACCATATAAACAAATTAAAGGAAGAAACCACTTGATAAAATTCAACACACATTCAAGATTAAAAAACAAAACAAAATGAAATAACTCTTAGCAAACTAAGAATAGAAGGAAATTTCCTTAACCTCATATCCACCAAAACCCTAAAACAAGCATCTTTCTTACGGTAAAAAATTAAAAGCATTCTCTTTTAAAGCAGGAATTAGTCAGGGGCACCTGGGCGCACAGTCAGTTAAGGGTCTAGTTTGGCTGAAGTCTAAGCTCAGGGTTGTGAGATCAAGCCCATGGGGCTCCTCCATCAGTGTGGAGTCTGCTTGGGTTTCTCTCTCCCTCTTCTTCTGCCCCTCCCCCTGTGCTCTCCCTCTCTCTTTCACTGAAATAAATAAATCTTTAAAAAAAATTCGGAACTAGGGGCGCCTGGGTGGCTCAGTCGTTAAGCGTCTGCCTTCAGCTCAGGTCATGATCCCAGGATCCTGGGATCGAGCTCCACATCCGGCTCCCCGCTCAGCGGGAACCCTGCTTCTCCTTCTCCCACTCCCCCTGCTTGTGTTCCTACTCTCACTATCTCCCTCTCTGTCAAATAAATAAATAAAATCTTAAAAAAAAAAAATTAGGAACTAGACAAAGATGCCTATTACCTCGGCTCACATTCAAAACAATACCTACATAGAAAGGTTAAAAAAGGGGGGTGGGGGTAGTAAAAGCGCTGCGAAGAAAGACTCAGAACTGTTTAGCCTAGTAGAGAGGCAGTAAAGCTACTGGTTGAACATGAAGTTTAGACACCAACTGCCTAGTTTTAAATCCTGCCTTCTAGGTTAAAATGACAATTTGTGGCTTGGGCAAGTTACTTAATGTCTTTGTGACACTGTTTCCTTATTTGTAAAACGGGGATGAAAAACAAACCTGCTTCATAGGGCTGTTTAGATAATTAAATATTTATAAAGTGTTTGGAACAGTGCCTAGCACATAGTAACCATGCTATATATAAGCTTCTGTTTAAAAAAATAATAAAATAAATTATACCCACAGACAAATTAAATTAACAAGAGAGTTTTGTAAGGTTGCTGGATATAGGATCAATCTACAAAAATCCAATGCATCTCAATATATGAGCAACACACAGAAAATATAAATTAGAAAAACAGGTGCTATTTACAATAGCAACAAAAATATAAGGCATTTAGAAATAAATTTAACAAGGGCATATACATCGTTTATGGAAATTTTTAAAAATTTGACTGAAAGATATTAAAGAATCTAAATTTAAAAAATGCTAATATATGATGTATAAAGATATCCATCTTCCCTGAATAATATATAAAATTCAATCAAAATCAACAAGGTTAATGAAAAGTTATTCTGAAAGTTGTATGATAATGCAAAGATCCAAGATAACTAAGATTTTCCTAAAGAATCACAAGAAGGAGAGAGACTCACTAGTAATTAAACAGGGTGTTATTGGCTCAGGAATAAATAAATCAACCAGTGGAATAGATTAAAGAGCCTCAAAACAGACCCTACACATTTATGGAGACTGTGTATGTAACATAATCAGTTTTGTAGATCTGTAGGAAAACAGTGGCTTTTTCAGTAAATAAGGCTAGGACAGTTGGTTATCCATATGGAAAAAAATAAAAGTGGATTCCTACCTCATTTTATCACAAAAATTAATCCCAGGTAAATTAAGAACTTAAGTGTGAAAAGCAAAGCATTCTAACTTTAAGAGAAATTCAGAAGAGTATCTTTCTGATCTTGAGGTTGGCAAGGATTTCTTATACAAAATGCAAGTAGTGCTAACCATTAAAAAATTAATACATTTAACTACATTAAAATCACTGTTCTGTTAATCACAAGACATCATAAGCAAAGATAAAAGATAACTATAATCAGGAGAAGATAATTACACTACATAAAACTAAAAATAGATTAGAAATAGGATCCAAGATCTAAGAGTCTTCCATGAAATCAATAAGAAAAGTACAAATACCATAATAGAAAACTGAGCAAAAGGCTTAAAGAGGCATTTCATAAATAAGAAAGCATTATGAATGAATGCATAAATATATTCATAACCTCAATACAAGCAGGGAAGTGCAAATTAAGACCACAATCAGATATGAACTAATACCTATAGAACCTAAAGAAGTCTAGCAACATCAAGTACTGGTAATCATATAAAGTATCTTAGTCAGGGTCCTCCAGCGAAACATGGGAAAAAAGAAATATATGTGTGTGTGTGTAACTTTACATATTTAAAAATTTATTATAAGGAATTAGCTCATGTGATTATGGAGGGTTGGAAGTCTCATGACCTGCTGTCTACAAGCTGGTGACCCAGGAAATCTGGTGATGTAGTTTCAGTCCAAGTCCAGAGGCCTGAGAACCAGGAGAGCCAATGTGGGTAAGTCCCAGTCCAAGGGAAAGAAAAAAACCAATGTCTCATCTCAATAAGTCAGGCGAGAGAGTAAATTCTCCCTCACCGGGCCTTTTTGTTCTATTTAGGTCCCCAAGAGATCTCCACCCACTTTGGAGAAGGCAACCTTCTCTGCTCAGTTTACCAAGTCAAATGTTTATCTCATCTAAGAACACCCTAATAGACTCACCCAGAAATTCCATTTGACCAAATATCTGGGTACCCAATGTCCCAGTCAAGTTTACTCATATAGTTAACCATCACACGTAGCAACAGGGACTCTTACACAGCTAAGAGGAGCATAAATTCGTTCAATTAGTCTAGAACACAAATTGGTACTATCTTCTAAGTTTGAACAAGCACATAACTTACAATCTTTTCACTCCAAGAGTATATCTTGAAGAAAGTCTTATATGTGGGCACCAAGAAACTTACACTAGAATGGAATGTTCTTAGCACCGTTCATAAATGCGGAAAACATGGAAACAATCAAAATGACTATTAACAGGAGAATGGCTAAATTAACTGATATGTTCTCATACTGGGATGTTATTCAGTAGCAAAAATGAATGGACTCCAGGGGTGCCTGGGTGGCTCAGTTGGTTAAGTATCTGCCTTCTGCTCAGGTCATGATCCCAGGGTCCTGGGATCGAGCCCTGCATCGGGCTCCCTGCTCAGCGGGGACTCTACTTCTCCTTCCCCCTCTCCCTCTGCCCCCGTCTTGTGCTCTCTCTCTCTCTCGTGCTCTCTCTCTCAAGCTCTCTCAAATAAATAAATAAAATCTTAAAAAAAAAGAAAATGAATAGGCTCCAGCTATACTCTTTATAGATGAAAAAAAGCAATTTGCAGAAAATACCATATTTATAAATTTTAAAATTTATAAATTTTAAAGCAAAATGAAACCATATGTTCTTTACAAATACATATATATGATAAAATAATTTTAGTAGTAAGAAAGTGATTAGCATGAAATTCAGGAGAATGGTTAGGTTTGGGTATACAAGAGAATGAGATCTAGAAAGAATGTATAAAGAACTTCAATGAGTGGTGGATTCACTAGTCATTTATGATTATGGTTTCCAACATATATATGTTAGGTATATTCTTTCCTACTATGGAATAATGCATAATAAAAGTGTCAGGATAGTACAGAATAATATATTTCAAATACAGAAAGACAAAGCTGGCTGACTGGTCACAATGATTTGAAATGGAAATAAAGAGAACTTATGTTTTTAGCTTACCTGCTTATGGGGGTGACAATAATAAATATGAAAGATGGAAAGGAAGATGATTAGTGGGAAGGATAGATTTTGATTTAGTATTTACTGCATTAGAATTGACTTCGAATTTTCTGGAGTATCTAACATTTAGCTAGAAATATAACTAAGTTGAGAGGTCTCTATTTTGACATAAAATTAATTACTGCTTTGAGAATATACAATGATAAAATACAGCTGAGATGAAGATGGAGGACTATGCCTAAATTTAGGGGTCCTTGAACTGCAAATGGAATCAATGAAGGAAGGAGAGAAAGAACATCCAGTCTATACAAGCTCTAGGGTAGTATAATGTCACAGAAGCAAAGGGAGGATTTTATGGTCTGAATGTCTGTGTCCCTCCCAAAATTCATATGTTGAACACCTAACTCCCTAAAGGTGATGGCATTAGGAAGTAGAGATTTGGAGGAATGCTTAAGTCATGAGGGTCGAACCCTTATGAATGGAATTAGTGTTTTATAAAACAGGTTCCAGAGAGAGCCCTAGTGCCTTCCACCACGTGAGGACACAGTTAAGAATTAGGCAGTCTGCAGCCCAGAAGAGAGCCTTACTAGAACCCAACTATGCTAACACCCTGATCTTGGACTTCAATCTTCAGAACTGTGAGAAATAAATTTCTGTTGTTTATAAATTACCCAGTCTTTTGTATTTTGTTATAGCATCCCAAACAGACTAAAACAGAGGATATATTTCAAGAATCAGAAGGCTGCAGTAGGTCAAACACTTTAGAGAAGGCTAGGACAATTGGGTCTTGAAATACGATTTTTCATCTGGCAAAAAGGAGGTGCAGTGGTGAAACTCAAAACCACACAAACACATTTTAAAATAGCTATGATAAATTCATGCAGAAGTTTAGATTTAACAGTGTCTGTAATGCCAAGTTAACTAATCACCTAAGTTATCATTATAATGAAAATAAAACCTCTAACTAAACAGATATGTTTTTCTAGCCATGCATTATTTTAATTAAAAATCATCGTTACTACCAGCAGTATATTCATCACCATCCTATCATGAGCATCCTGTTGCTGGCATATCCCCATCATCCAGAAACTCCATCTCTGAGTTGTATTGAAAGCATCTTTCCCTTTCTGTCACTTTAGGTCCTAACCTACTTCAAAGTCCCTTCTACTTAATTCACTCTTACTTCTGCAAGGAGGTGATCATTTTCACTACATTACTTGGTATCTATTCATATTTGTATTTGTATTCAAGAAATATTTTTAGCTGATTTCTCCTTCATATCCATAATATTCCATCCATGTAGGAAGATGTGTCAGCTTTTCCACAAGGCACACCTAAGTCTTTCAGAACTCTAGTGTTGCCTGTGAGGATTGCCTGGTTGAGTCAGGCCAGTAGCCTATTCATTCCCCCCAATGCCACCATGCTTCTTCCTACCTTCCAATCACTGAGTTGCAGTTCTGTCACACTTGGGTTATCCCATTTCTACTTTATACAGCATGCTTCTCCAAGAAACACTGCCATCATCACAACCCACAGAATTTAGAAGAGCACTCCACACACAGCAGGGACATGGTGACTGACTAATGCTGAACACCTACAAAAAGAATAATTTTTCAATTCATTGATTTTCTGACTCACTATATTAAAGACATTAATTTGAAACATCTACAATTGCATTTGCTTCTAGTAAACCTTAATAACAACGTATTTATCAAAATGTGATTCAATGACCTTGGGGAGAAAGAGCAGGAAATGAAGTTGAAACAAATAAGTACCCTGCAGAGAAAACAAGCACTCCTTGACTGTGACTAATTGAAGGGAAAGAAGGCATAATTTTTTCAGAAATACTGAGACAAAGATGAACAAAATGTTGTCTCTGGAGACAAGAGAAAAAGAAAAAGTTCAGGAGAGAAGTTGAAAAAAGATCATTAATCCTTACCCTTGCCAAAAAATTAGTAGAAAATATTTTGTTGACATTGTTTAAGAGGAATAAGAAATAAAAGTGTATCTTAGCTTTACTTTATCTTTAGCTGAAACATAGAAAGTGTATAAATACCTCTTTGTATTATCTTGTACTGGTTGCTTTAAGGATCACAATATATAATCTTAACTTTTCACAGGAAAGTTAGGGTTAATGTTGAATCGATTCATGTAAAATGTAGAAATCTTGCCAACTATGAGTTCATTTACTCACCTTTGCATCCTTTTTGCTGAAGTTGTCAAAGGTATTACATCTACATACATTAGATGATACAATATTATAATTTCCATTGTTCTTCATTCCTCCTCCCTCTACTAAGATCTGAATTTCCATCTGTTTTTATTTCTCTTAACCCTGAAGAACTTTCTTAATATTTATTTTTTCAAATTTTTAAATTTAAATTCAATTAACATATAGTGTATTATTAGTTTCAGAGGTAGAGTTTAGTGATTTACCAGTCTTGTATATTACCCAGTGCTCATTATATCATGTGCCCTCCTTAATGTCCATCACCCAGTTACCCCACCCCTCCCACCCCTCTCCCCTCCAGCAACACTCAGTTTGTTTCCTCCGATTAAGAGTCTCTATGGTTTGTCTCCCTCTCTGATTTCGTCTTTTCATTTTTTCCCTCCCTTCCCCTATGATCCTCTGTCTTGTTTCTCAAATTCCTCATATCAGTGAGATCATATGATAATTGTCTTTCTCTGACGGACTTATTTCGCTTAGCGTAATACTCTATAGTTCCATCCACATCATCGCAAATGACAAAATTTCATATTTTTTTGGATGGCTGAGTAGTATTACATTATATATAATGTTACATACCACATCTTCTTTATCTATTCATCTGTCTACAGACATCTGGGCTCTTTCCATAGTTTGGCTAATGTGGACATTGCTGCTATAAACTTTGGGGTGCAGGTGCCCCTTTGGATCACTACATTTGTATCTTTGGGGTAAATACCTACTAGTGCAATTGCTGGGTCATAGGGTAGCTCTATTTTCAACTTTTTGAGGAACCTCCATACTGTTTTCCAGAGTGGCTGCACCAGCTTGCATTTCTACCAACAGTGTAAGAGGGGTCCCCTTTCTCTGCATCCTCGCCAACATTTCCTGACTTATTAATTTTAGCCATTCTAACTGGTGTGAGGTGGTATTGCATGGTAGTTTTGATTTGTATTTCCCTGATGCCCAGTGATGTTGAGCATTTTTTCATGTGTCTGTTGGCCATTTGGATGTCTTCTTTGGACAAATACCTGTTCATGTCTTCTGCCCATTTCTTGACTGGATTATTTGTTCTTTGGGTGTTGAGTTTGATAAGTTCTTTATAGATTTTGGATACTAGCCCATTATCTGATAAGATATTTGCAAATATCTTCTCCCATTCTGTAGTTGTCTTTTGGTTCTGTTGACTGTTTGCTATGCAAAAGCTTTTTATCTTGATGAAGTCCCAATAGTTCATTTTTGTCTTTCTTTCCCTTGCCTTTAGAGACATGTCCAACAAGAAGTTGCTGCGGCCGAGGTCACAAAGGTTGCTGCCTGTATTCTTCTCTAGGATTTTCATGGATTCCTGTCTCACATTTAGGTCTTTCATCCATTTCGAGTCTATTTTTGTGTATGGTGTAAGAAAATGGCCTAGTTTCATTCTTCTGCATGTGGCTGTCCAATTTTCCAGCACCATTTGTTGAAGAGACTGTCTTTTTTCCATGGGACATTCTTTCCTGCTTTGTCAAAGATTCATTGACCAGAGAGTTGAGGGTCCATTTCTGGGTTCTCTATTCTGTTCCATTGATCCATGTGTCTGTTTTTGTGCCAGTACCATATTGTCTTGATGATGACAGCTTTGTAATAGAGCTTGAAGTCCAGAATTGTGATGCCACTAGCTTTGCTTTGCTTTTTCAACATTCTTCTGGCTCTTTAGGGTCTTTTCTGGTTCCATACAAATTTTAGGATTATTTGTTCCAGCTCTGTGAAAAAAAGTGGATGGTATTTTGATAGGGATTGTATTGAATGTATAGATTGCTCTAGGTAGCATAGACATTTTAACAATATTTGTTCTTCCAATCCATGAGCATGGAATGTTTTTCCATTTCTTTGTGTCATCTTCAATTTCTTTCATGAGTGTTCTACAGTTTTCTGAGTACAGATCCTTTGCCTCTTTGGTTAGGTTTATTCCTAGGTATCTTACGGTTTTTGGTGCAATTGTAAATGGGATTGACTCTTTAATTTCTCTTTCTTCTGTCCCTTTATTAGTGTATAGAAATGCAACTGATTTCTGTGCATTGATTTTATATCCTGCCACTTTGCTAAATTCCTGTATGAGTTCTAGCTATTTTGGGGTGGAGTCTTTTGGGTTTCCCCACATAAAGTATCATGTCATTGCAAAGAGGGAGAGCCCTCTCCAGATGTTGGGCTCACATCACATAACTCAAAGCCCCAACCCCATAAATTACATGGTTAATCATTCTGGTGTGGCCAGCCTCCATCCTGAGTCATCTTATTAGCATAAACTCAGGTATGGTCCCAGGGTCCTATTATAAATAACAAAGATATTCCTGTCATTCCAAGAAATTCCAAAGATTTAGAGGTTATCTCCTAGGAACTAGGGACAAAGGCCAGTCAATTCTTTATAACAGTGTGGTTTTCTTTGTATCTATACTATTTGGGTTTGTTGTGTTCCTTGAATGTGTAAATTTATATCTTTCACCAAATTTAGAAAATATTCAGCCATGTTTTCCTTAGATACTGTTTCTGCCCATTCTTCCCCTCTCTCATCTCTTCTGGGACTCTAATTACATATATCTTAGATTTTTTTAAAAAAGATTTTATTTATTTATTTGTCAGAGAGAGAGAGAGCATGAGAGCACAAGCAGGGGGAGCGGCAGGCAGAGGGAGAAGCAGGCTCCCCATTGAGTAAGGAGCCTGAAGTCGGACTCCATCCCAGGACCCTGGGATCATGACCTGAGCCGAAGGCAGATGCTTAACCAACTGAGCTACCCAGGTGCCGTATCTTAGACTTTTTTATATGGTCCTTGAGGCCTTGTTTATTTTCAACATTCTTTGTGTTCTTCAGATTAGAGTCAGGTTCTCTTGACTTATCTTCAAGATTGCTGACTCTGTTTTGTCATCTGCATTCTGCTGTTAAGTTTATCTGGTGAATTTTTATTTCAGGTATTACTTTTTTTTAGTTCTAGAATTTCTGTTTCTTTTTTAAAGTTTTTATTTCTCTGCTAGATTTCATGTATTTCATTCATGATGCATATATTTTCTTTTATGTCCTTAAATACGTTGATAATAATCACTTTCAATCTTTGTCTGCTAATTCCAACATCTGGGGCATTTCTGAGTTGATCTCTGTTGATTGTTTTTTCTCTCAAAAATGAGTTACATTTTCATACTTTCAATACCTAAAGAATGTTAGGTTTTTTGTTTGTTTTGTTTGGTTAGCATGCAACCGAACTGACTAGGCTCAAATATCAGGTTAGTTCTTTTAGACAGGGCTTGACTTCCTGAAATTTGTCCAATTCAGGCACTGTTCAGGAGTCAAAAAGAGATTTATAAAAAGAATTTAAAGACTCCCTTCTCTGGCTCCCTTTTTCCTTTGATTTCCCTTTTACTTTCTAGCAATTGTACTTATCCCAAACTCTGTTCTTTTACTCTTCAAGCCAGAAAAGCTTGAAGCCATAAAACATGTTTGTTTGGTTGGTTTTTTTTTTAAGATTTTATTTATTTATTTGACAGAGAGAGACACAGCGAGAGAGGGAACACAAGCAGGGGGAGTGGGAGAGGGAGAAGCAGGCTTCCCACCAGGCAGGGAGCCTGATGTGGGGCTTGATCCCAGGACCTCGGCGTCATGACCTGACCCGAAGGCAGATGCTTAACGACTGAGCCACCCAGGCGCCCCCATAAAACATGTTTTGTATGACTTTTCGCCAACTTGCAGGGAGCAAATTGAGGCCTGCCCTTATGTCAGAAACCATGAAAACAGAATTCTGAGTACCTCTCTTCTTACAAATGTCAACTGCCCTTTTGGTCATTCTCCAATGTCAATGTCTTCAAGTTATTTGTTCTTTATCTTTCGCTTAGAGTTTATCTTTGTTATATGTAGGAGGATCAATCTCACAAGAACAACTCATGCCAGCACTCCTCTATGGCGCTTACTTTGTAGGTTATGAAAACAGAAACAGAGGTGTTTCCTTGTTCACTGGAATTGGGGTTTGTCACCATGAGAGTGGAATTGTAGTAAGATAGAGGTTATAAGGCAATTTCCTTAAGTGTAATAAATACAACTAGTTTGAATTCATTGGAGTGACACCCAGTGTTAGTCAAAATTCTATATTATAAAATAATGTAAAAGAAATGTTATGACTTTTCATTATATTTTAAGGAGTTTGCTAGCAAAGTGTTAAAAATGGAGGTTCTTAAAAGATGTTTTATTAAGTATCTTAAAACTGAAATTAGCATACACATATATATGCAAACAGATCATCTAATATGAATGTTTATTTCAAAAGTTAAAGTAACATATACAGGGGTGCCTGGGTGGCTCAGTTGGGTAAGCACCAGCCTTCGGCTCAGGTCATGATCCCAGGGTCCTGGAATGGAGCCCCATGTCAGACTCCCTGCTTAGCGGGGAGTCTGCTTCTCCCTCTCCCTCTGCCCCTCCCCCTGTTCATGCTCTCTCTTTCTGTCTCTCTCAAATATATAAATAAAATCTTTTAAAAAAATAAAATATACAAAAATAAACAATTATTATTACTTTTCTGGATTATAGAATTTAGAGTATTTTTTCCTTTTGTTTGTAATATTTTGAGCTATATTGCTTTGTAATCAGAAAAAAAGTGATTTTTAAAATGGAATACATTCTAAAGACATTTTATTCATATTAAAGCATTTTAAAATTCTTATTTATTTATTTTTTTTAAGTAGGCTTCTTGCTCAACATTGGGCTTGAACTCACAACCTCAGGATCAAGAGTTGCATGCTGTACTGACTGAACCAACCAAACGCCCCTAAAGCATTTTAAAATTCTATCCATGCTTTTCTCATAGACTGTGCAATTAATGCTGCATCCATATCACTAGAAATTCTAAATTATCATGGGCTCCACTGAAAATTATACTAAAATAAAAGCAAATATCCGAGTTATTTGCAATTAATTTCCTCATAAACTTATGTCCTTATACCATAAAATCTTTAAGTAGTGAAAGGATTAAAATGCTTAATTTTTAAAGGAAAAATTGTTATATGTAAGAAAAATATTCATAATAATGTAAACATAAGCAGAGAAAGAGAGAGCACTAGCAGGGGGAGAGGCAGGCAGAGGGAGAAGCAGGCTCCCCGCTGAGCAAGGAGCCCGATGCAAGACCCTGGGATCATAACCTAAGCGGAAGGAAGACTCAACCGACTGAACCACTTAGGCATCCCAAGCAGATGTTTTGAAAGCAAAGATCTGCATTAGTAGTAACCTTTTAACCTTCTACTTGTACTTAAAAGTTAACAATGATTTCTAGATTTTGAAGAAAAATTTAGGCTTTACATTTCTTCCCAATGAGGAGAATGTTTTTTGAGCTTTAAGAACAACTGTCACATGTAAGTTCGAGCCCCACATTGGGTGTAGAGATTACTTAAAAATAAAAATAAATCTTAAAAAAAAAAAAGAATTACTGTCACAGGTTGGCTTCTCCAGGAAGCAGGTTCTGTGATAGCATTTTGGAGGCAGGATGTTTATTAGGCAGTGCTTTTGGGATCAACACCTGTAGGATGGAGGGAAAGGAAGCAGGATTGGGCAGAGGGAGAAGTTGAGCTGTAATGCATATTCAGTGAAGTTCTCAGTGAACTCCATGGGAAGTGCTGAAGCTGAAATTGCCCATCAGAGTTACCCATGTTGAGTCAAACTGGTCAGCCTTTTTAAGTCCCCCCCGCCCCCCGCCCCGCCCCAGCCATTAGTCATTGGAAGACCATGCCTGAATGGATACAACCTTGGCCAAAATGGCTTTTGCAGCTGAGACAATCCTTGAAGGGGCCTACAGCCAAAGGCTATTTGTGGACATCATTCTCAGCAGGTGAGGCAACATGTTCTTCCTTGAAGGGCTCCTGGTGCTACATCTCCATATTTATCACAGTTATGAAATTTCCTTTCTACTGGAAAATTCAACTCAGTGCTAGGTTCAGTATGAAACAAGTAAATTTATAACCATATTTAAAGAAAATCAGAAATTTGGATTATTTCCCAACATGATGGGACATAGAATTCTGGGCAGTAAAGGGCTCATTTATAAAATGTAGTTGAAACATAATTATTTTAACTAAAAACAAGAGACATAATAAGAAGTAGATGGGATTATCTGGCAAAATGTCTAAGAAAGTACAAATACTGTACAAGAATAAAATAATCTTCTGGAGCCACACTTTGTTGCTAAATCTCTTTAGAATTCTAGGAGTTGAAAATAGAGTGCATCAACCAGTATTCTAGGATGTGAAGCTTCTGTACTCTGAGGGTTACAGCTCCCTTTGTGCACTCTCTGCATAGGTCCACAGTGCAGAAGCAAGAGAAGGCTGTACACCAGAAACCAGAGAGAAGGAAGAAGAATGCAAAATACTAAAAAACAAGGCCCAGAACAGAAGAAGATGCCAGGCATAAAGAAGAACTGTTCTACAAAGTCAAAAGGCAAACCAACATAACATGAATACAACTTTATTGAGGTTGGATTAGGTCATCTGGCACTCCACACGACCCAGACTAAGATACACATTCAGTGGCCAGTATTGTACGTCTTCTGACAGGAAATGCCAAAGGAGGGAGTGCTTTCTTAATAAACAATATACCTTAATAAACTACCTTCTTAGCCCATCATCATTCCTCTTACTATTCTCTAACACCATAGCTATTCCCAGAAACTCTAATTCTTCTCCATTCTGAGCTCCCTGCCCCCCAAAACTTCTCTGACAACTTCTTCATATGTCTTTTCTTTCCACCTTCTCTCTTTCTTTCTTCTGTAGCTTTTTATTATGTAGCTTCACATAGCTTTTCTGGTTTCATTTGTTTTACCTTGTGTATTTGTTTAGACCCACACTTGAATTTAGGAGACCAAATGATAGCCCCAAGGGACCAAAAAAAAAAAAAATCCTTTCTCTTATGTGTAGGGGATGTTCAAGGAGAACAGAGAGACCATGAATGTTCACAAATCGGTAATTATGACTACCCCATACAATTAATAATTTTATCTCTATTACAAATAATAAGAAGAGTACACTGTATTTTGGAGTTTCCCTATTAGATGTGGCAGATTTTGTTAGGGGTGATTGGGATCTAGACCCATTTGTGAATTCTGAAATAGATACAGAGAAGCTTTCTGGAACTATTTTATAGACTACAACTATTGATTTCCTCTAAACTCTGCTGGGTGGAGATAGAGAACAACTTGATGCTTAGTCCTTTTTAGATTAGAGGAAATATGTTTTAAAACCCATATCTTATGTTAATTTTTAGCTAGAATCCGTGAGTAATGTAGCACATTCAGCTCCCTACATCTAGTTATTTGGGAGTGTTACCATTTAAAAGACCTAAAGCAGATTGGACATCATCAAGAACACAGCCAGTAAAAAATAAAGCATGACTAATCAGGGATTACTATGGGCCAGGCAACACCATGGTGAATTTAAGGGTAGAAAAGCTAAAGAACAGGGGTGCCTGGGTGGCTCGGTTAAGCGGCTGCCTTCGGCTCAGGTCATGATCTCAGGGTCCTGGGATCGAGCCCCACATCAGGCTCCCCCCACTTGGCAGGGAGTCTGCTTCTCCCTTTCCCTCTGCCTGCCACTCTGCCTACTTGTGCTCTCTCTCTCTGTCAAATAAATAAATAAAATCTTTTTTAAAAAAAGAAAAGCTAAAGGACAGTTTTAGGGTTCAAGGGTTTAGATGTTTACCCTAATGATGGACCAGCTTCCTGAAGGGGACAATTACAGAAAGAATGAATGCTGGTATAGGAGACACTGAGAGAGCAGTTGGAAAAGGCAATTACAGATTATTGTCATTTGTAATCACTGTGATTCTAAACAATCCAGATTCACATTACAATCTAGACAGGTAATATAAGTCTTCACAGTAAATATGTATAGGTTTCTGTAAGTTTCTATAAGTATATGTTATAAAAACTAGGACTACTACTGTGACAATATCAACACATTTCATAATTTTTTATAAAGGAAAATTACCACACTCTTCATTCAACAAGTATTTGATGAGCACTTCTTGTCATTTGATGAGCACTTCTTGTCAGCTGCTGAGCTAAGTTTTGGAGTTGCAGTGGTAAACAAGTAAACAAGGCCCTAGAGGAGGGAGACAGACAACAAACAGGTAAACAAATGTATAAATAAAAGGGATTGCTGTGGATAGTGGCAAGTGTTATAAAGATAATAAAATAGAAAGTGACAGGTGAGTGCTATCTTGGAGATGGTGGTTTCAGAAGATATCTCTGAAAAGATGACATTTAAGAAAATTTTTTAAATATTAACATATAATATATTATTTGTTTCAGGGGTACAGGTCTGTGATTCATCAGTCTTACATAATACACAGCGCTCACCACAACACATACTCTCCCCAGTGTCCATCACCCAGCTACCCCATCCCTCCTACCCCCTCCACTCCAGCAACCCTCAGTTTGTTTCCCAAGATTAAGAGTCTCTTATGGTTTGTCTCCCTCTCTGGTTTCGTCTTGTTTCATTCTGAAAAGATGACATTTTATGCTGGGACTGAAATGATAAGAGTTGGCCAAGAAGATAAGAAGAACTGGCTGTTCTAGAACATGCCAAACAGAGGGACAGCTAGCAAAATGGCCTTAATTTGGGTACATGTTGAGTGTGTTCAAGAGAGTATCATAAACAAATTGTTAGTGGCCAAGTCATGTGGGACCTTAAAACTTTGGATTTTACTCTCATTACCATGGGCAGATAATGGCGAATTTTAAGCTAGAAAAGAAAATGATCTGCTTTACATTTTCAAAGGCTCCCATAGACCACTCTGTGGAGCATGGACCAAAGGGGTCAAGAGTAGAAGTAGGGTTATCAATTAGGAGGCTTTTACTACAGTCCAAGAAGTTAAATAAGGGTAAGAGTGAAGGTGGTGAGAGGTTATTGGAATTGGGAAATATTTAGGAGGTTTGGTCAAATAGATTCACTGATGGATTGGATGTGAGAAGCCAGGAAGACTGGAAACAAGATTGACTGAGGTTTTTGGCTTTATCAGTTATGTGAATGATTATGCTAATAACCAAGATAGGGATGACTGAGTAAAGATGATGTCACAGAAGTAATGGTAAGGGGGTACAAAAACTCCCTATATTTACATGAATGGGCTTTGCAGAAAGATCCTTGAATGTCCTTAAATGGAATGAAAATTTTGTGGATATGTTCACACAGACTTTAAGTGGGAATATGCAAAAGTGTCATTATATTCTTAAGAGAATTTGAAAAGTTAACTTTGGAAAGTAAAGTCAGCCACTTCTTAACATCTTGCCTTCTGGCTTTTCTTTTTCTTTTTTCCTTTCCTTTGTGTTTACAATTATGTGAAAGTAGAGAAGAAAGATCAAAGTTGTTATTAGAGAATTTAAAATATATGTAAAGAAAAGGACACATTTTGAGAGTTGGTCTTTTTTACTTCATTGAGAATATAAATATATACAGGATAGACCTAAAAATACTTCTGGATTCCTTTTTAATTTCCTTGTATATTCAAGATCTTTTGGCATTCCTTGGTATAGGCTATGCTCTGGCCTTCCTGGTCTCCCCTAAACAGACATTTTCTTTGCCATGTCCAAGGGACATTTTTTACCTCGGGTTTTTTGAGCTCTCCCACTGAGGTATAACTAAGAGTATCTCTTATAATCCTTTCTATAAATAGGCATTACATTAGTTGTGTTGAATCAAGAAAACAGAACACTATGAATAGTATGGAATAAGGGACTTATTATAGGTATTAGAATTAATACAACTGGGGCACCTGGGTGACTCGGTTAAGCCTTCAACTCAGGTCATGATCTCAGGATCCTGGGATCAAGCCCGCGTTGGGCTCCCCACTCAGTGAGAAGCCTGCTTCTCCCTCTCCCTCTGCCTGCTGCTTCCCCTGCTTGTGCTCTCTCTCTCTCTCTGTCAAATAAATAAATAAAATCTTAAAAAAAGGGGCGCCTGGGTGGATCAGTCATTAAGTGTCTGCCTTGGGCTCAGGTCATGATCCCAGGGTCCTGGGATCAAGCCCCGCATTGGGCTCCCTGCTCTGGGGGAAGCATGCTTCTCCCATTCCCCCTGCTTGTGTTCCCTCTCTCGCTGTCTCTCTCTGTCAAATAAATAAATAAAATCTTTAAAAAAAAAAAAATCTAAAAAAGAAAAAAAGAACACAATTGTGAGAGAAGCTGAGGAAAGAAAGATCTGAATGTGAATAGTTGGAGGATTAGAGAAAAATCACTTACAAAGGACCACAAAAGGAAGTGTGAAAAACTCTGTGGAAGGCTGCTGCCTTTGTGTCTAGTGGGGGGCCTGAAGTTATTGTAAATCAGCAGGTCAGAAAGAATCAGGAAGAGAAGCTGGACAGACATTAGGGTAAAGCAAGCACACGTTTTTCTTCCACAAGTACAAACTGGAACCTGTGCTGGTCACTCATTATGTCAAACTCCAAGGAAACAGACCTTGGGCCCGCAGAAAAAGTTGCTGCCTTTGACCATCTGTCAATACATGCTACAGGCCCAGGAACTGGAAAAGTTAAAGGAGGCCATCTTATGGGAGCTAGAGAAGCTGTGGGCCTGGGTGCTAATCCATATGAACAAGGTGAGCCAGAGCATCAGTAACCACACACACACACACACACACACACAAGCTCGTGCATGTGCAAGGACACAAGCGTGTACTGAGCAATGCTGCCTGATGGGAGCTAGAGAAGCTGTGCGCCTGGGTGCTAATCCATGTGAACAAGGTGAGCCAGAACATCAGTAACCACACACACACACACACACACACAGAAGCTCGTGCATGTGCAAGGACACAAGCGTATACTGAGCAGTGCTGCCTGAGGCCCAGCATCAACCCTCTGAGCATAATGGCTGCTGTTTCTCCCTTCCAAATCTCATGCAAATTTCTCTAACGGCCAGCTCTAAACTGAAACTACTAACAGGAAAGAAATTCTAGAAACCATAGTTACAGCTGAATTGACACAGTATGAAATTATCAGTCGTGCTGTTCACCAAAATACCATGAGAAGGAAGATAGTGATTCACCTCAACCCCAGTCATGGCTTTCGTTAAAAAGACATGGAGTGAGGCTGGATGTATTTAAGACTTACAAAATGTGACAGGACAAAATAATGCAATGAACTCAACTTTCTGGTTCTAGCCACGCTACCGTTTCATCTAAAATTCTCAGACATTAGGACTAGCACTTGCATAACAGTTTTCATAAACTTGGGCTACTGTTGTTAGTAAAATGTTGGCCTGGGCGGATCATAACTTTGACTCAGTCATAATTCCTATGTGCCTATGTAAATAAAATGGGTCAAGATTATTCAATTTTATGTCCTCTCTAATTCTGCTACAGCCTTTTATATCTGGCTTCAGGGTAATGTTTTATAAATAGTAATCTTTGCTTTCTTGTAGCAACACTTCAATGTCTTAGAAGGAAGTAATAGGAAATTGAGGTACTTACTGTTTTCTTTCCCCTTTGAGCCATAATTTCCATACATGACAGATCTCATCTTCTTTTAACAAAATGTGTTTGGGGCGCCTGGGTGGCTCAGTTGGTTAAGCGTTTGCCTTGGACTCAGGTCATAATATCAGGGTCCTGGGATCAAGTCCCGCATCAGGCTCCCTGCTGAGCAGAAAGTCTGCGTCTCCCTCTGCCCCTCCCCCTGCTCATGTACTCGTGCTCTCTCTCCCTCTCAAAAATAAATAAATTTTTAAAAATGTGTTTGGGTGCCTGGGTGGCTCAGTTGTTTAAGCGTCTGCCTTTGGCTCAGGCCATGATTTCAGGGTCCTTTGAATCGAGTCCCACATTGGGCTCTCTGCTCAGGGGGAGTCTGCCTTACCCTCTCACTCTCCCTCTCTGCTCTCCCTCTCTCTCTCAAATAAATAAAAAAATAAAATCTTTAGAAAGAAATGTGTTTATCAGCTATAAGACACCATTTTTCTTTGATAAAAAAAATAAAGTACCTTTTATCTATGAGAGAATTTTCTGTCAGAAATCTTACATGGCAAGACAAATGACAATATAAAAAATTTTTTCTAAGATGACTTTTCATATGAGAGATGATTTCCTTAATGAAGAGATGCAATCATTCCTAACTGTTGGAGACATAATTTACACAGTAGGCAAAGAGCAGTCCAAATTTGAAATTAATGGCATACAAGAGAGCAGTTCTCACTGTCCAAGATCAGCCCATAGAGGTTTACTTGAAGGATTGTTAATTCCTTTACATTTCAGAAGGGGGGAAAAATGATAAAAGAGGAGGTAAATATCATCCCCAAATAAATATCAGGTATTATAATAGAAAAGTTGTAAAGAGAAAAAAATTCATATTAACACAGTCTTGAGTTCCCCATAGCTAAATTATTAATGAACTGAGAAATGACAAAAGTTCATGCACAGAAGAATTGAAAATAATATATTCATGTTTTAGTCAAATTCAGTTCTAGCCCCAAATTTCATATTTCCCAAAAAAGGAATATCTCGGGACATTGACAAGTTATAGCTGACACATCAAGACGAAGTAGAAGCTTCATACTAAAGTAAGGCTCCAGACCCAAATTCAAATATTTTTATTATTATTTTTAATTCCAGTATAATTAACATACAGTGTTATATTAGTTTTAGGTGCACAATACAGTGAACAAGTTCAGATTTTAAAGGAAATGATAACAAAACTCTTGGACCTCTCAGGTCCTCCATCCCCAAAGGGTAGGGAATAGGGGATGCCTGTTCCCTCTCCTCACTTTCATTTGGATATGCAGGGGCCTCCAAGAAGCCTACTGAGAAAGCACACTGTCTTATCCCTGCAGTGGTGAGGCTTAATGACTACTCTGATTCCCTTCCAGAGAAATCAAGAAGTCAAGAGATCAGCTTACCAAATGCTGTGGTGCTAAAGGAGAAGAGGTTCTATTGTTTGGAGATTGGCCTGCACTCTCAAATTTGCCCAGGTAAAGTCTATATGAGGGTTTCCCATAGCTGGATGTGGGCCATATATATAGAAGAGCTCAACTTGGATTCAGTTCGGTAGAGCTACTGAAAGGGATCAAGGGGTCTATCCACAAGGATAGGATCTAAGTGAATCCCATATGTCTAGAGGTAGCAAGGGTGGAAAGATCAAGGCAGCATTCAAACACAAATTTATCTATCAGGGAACCAGAGGTGAGAGATCCCAGTGGTAGGACTCTTTCAAGTACCCACAAAAGCATCCATAAAAGAGTTAGCCCTAAATATCTGCCAATCCCAGGAACTCAAATCTAGCCCACCAAAGTCAAGTTCAAGTAAAAATATTCTTATCATCTTTTTCTTCCTGCTTCTCATGCTCCAAATCTAGAATGGCCTGAAGCCAAGGTTAGCAAAATGGTACCTAAAATCAGCACAACCTGAAAGAAGGGGTGAAAGATGTAACTTTCTCCCTATGCACCTCCCCTGACTCGTGCTCTCTCTCTCTCTAAAACAAATGAATCTTTAAAAAAAAAAAAAAAAAGAAAGAAAGAAAAGAAAAGCTTGGAACTCTAATTCAATAGTGGGGGAAAATTTCCACCATTGGAAAGATTTAAAGAGATAATGGAAAGCAAAAAAAAAAAAAAAAAATGTGTTTTATTAGGTCTTACGCTTAGGGCTTGTTCAATGTAAAAGTAATTTTTAAAAAAATCACTCACACATTATACCAATTCCACCCTATAAGGCTCCCGTGTAAACAACTTATTCTTTACTTGCCCGAGATAGAGACTCATCCTTTCCATTGTTCAATTACTGCCACCTCTTTTTGACTCATCAGAAACTTTCTTAGCATTCAGGGGAGCCAATGTATAATTGCTAAACTTTGGGTTTTTTTCCACTTAGTTTTGTTACACACTGGGGTTTGAGCCTCATTTTTTTTACTAATATTATATAAAAGAATTACATAAAATCAGTTCCATATTACCTTTTGGTACCTTCATTTTTTTTCCTCTCCTATCTGTTAGCGTTCAGTTTGGTCAACAAAAATGGGAGAATATCCCGTAACTGTAATTGCCTCACTAATAGACATTTCCAAATCAAATAAAATATGTACTGAGAAAAGGACCTAATGAGTATAATTTTAATGAAATACTAACAACAGTAATAAAGCTCTAGTAGGTTGAAGAGTCAAAGGGAGATAGGGAAACTGATACCAGAAATGAATACCAAGGGGCGCCTGGGTGGCTCAGTCGTTAAGCGTCTGCCTTCGGCTCAGGTCATGATCCCAGGGTCCTGGGATCGAGCCCCACATCGGGCTCCCTACTCAGCGGGAAGCTTGCTTCTCCTTCTCCCACTCCCCCTGCTTGTGTTCCCTCTCTCGCTATGTCTCTCTCTGACAAATAAATAAATAAAATCTTAAAAAAAAAAAAAAGAAATGAATACCAAAATTTCTGGGAGCTCTACATAACTAAATGAGAAATTTAGGGGCACCTGGGTGGCTCAGTCGTTGGGCATCTGCCTTTGGCTCAGGTCATGATCCCAGGGTTCTGGGATCCAGTCCCACATCGGGCTCCCTGCTCCACAGGGAGCCTGCTTCTCTCTCTCCCACTCCCCCTGCTTGTGTTCCTGTTCTCACTCTGTCTCTCTCTGTCAAATGAATAAATAAAATCTTTTAAAAAATAAATAAATAAATGAGAAATTTAGTGCTGTTGGAAGAGTTAGATTGAATGAATAAATGAATTTAAAATCCAACCAGAATTATTACAAATCCAATTTTTTAAATTATCTCTTTGAAGTGTATCAGGTCCTTAGGAAAGATTAAAAAAACTATATATTTTTTATGTTCTATACAATTCTTGAACAAAATAAGTTCTTAATTTCACTTCTGTTCACACAACCATATCCTCTAGTAAGTTATGTGTTCTTCACCTTCTCAGAGTATAATCTCTGCCATGTGTCCTATGCAGGCTACGTAATGGGTGCAATGTACACAAATGCTTTTCCATGCTAAAGCTGTAGCTTACTGTGTATGGAGTGATAGTCTAACACACATGCATAGTGTGACAGCGCTCCAGCTGGTCTTAAGGGCTAACTTGCTTCAAGTTAACATGCTCCTTGCCTGCTCACTTAAGGCCCTTGATCTGTAACAGAACTAATTTGCCTTCTTTGAGATTTGCAGACCACTGACCTTGGGGTATAAGGGACCAAAACTCCCAGGCCACAGAGGCCAGCAAGTCGGCTTGAAGCCGCCTTGGCTTTCTGATTAGCCCAGCAATCTTCTAGCAAAATGTTTTTTCTTTTTAAGGTCACACAAATGACTTTACTGACCTCTGCACATCTATAGAGCATACCCTCCTTTGCAGAAAGAACAGAGTACTCCTGCAAAACCACCCCCTGGTACCAAGGAACCAGAACTTCTTGCACAATTTCTGATTACCAAGATAACTCTGTAGTTGGCATCATCGAGTCTGCATGTGATCAAGAAGTGTCACAGACCACTGTACTCCTTTAACCAATTAAAACCATTTAAAAATCTCTGGGCCAGGCAGAAACCTCAGAGTTGGCCTTTGGACAAGAGTCCACCTTCTCCCCCAGTAGCTGGCTTCCTGAATAAAGTTCATATTCCTTTCCAATCAAAACTCATCTCTTGAGTAGTGGCCTTTTGAGCGACAGGCAGCCAAACTTGGGGTTTCAATAGGACAATGACTTACATGTTCTTACAATACCACCTTCTAGGAGAGAATATTCTAGATGATTAATTTATGATGAGGTAGTAATAAAGACTTAAAATAATACATGAATATGTTAATATAAACATTTCATTTCCTTATCTGGAATTATTATTCAAATTATCTAAGAATTCTATTTTACTGTGGGTGGAGATTGCTTTATGGAGTATCAGTAACAAGCAACAAAGAAAATGGGTTAGGTAAATGAGAATCTTGAATACATTACTGAATTTCCTGCTGTATGAGCACTCTTGTTTTGGACAGGCAGGAAGCAGCATTATCAAAGGTCCTTCTGATAATTCCACTGCCATTCTTATAGCTGTAGATGATTAAAGGAAAATATTAAAAAGAGAGCAGTCAATGACTCATAGTATAGTAGAAGCCCCTTAAAATACTTTTGTCCCTCTAGTACAAGTAGTTGACAATGGGGGTCTTAAAAACATGATTCAACCAATTCTTAGGATTTCTATAAATATTTCTAAGAAAATAACCTTTTGATGACATTCTTCAAATTAAAAACAGGGTGCATGAAAAGCAAAGCAAAACCATGTTCATTAGGAATAAGTTTCTCCACTCACTATGAGTTCAGGTATCAGAAATAATAGAATTTATTTCTTGCTTTCATTAACACAGCTACTCTGCTTAATTATTCTTGCTTAGTTATTCCAGTAACTATGGCAGTGTCTTAGCCCATATCTGAGCATGTAGGATAAATTAGGAACTCAGTAATTGTTATATGAGTGAAGGAATGAACAAACCATAAATCCCTAGGAAGAAAGGCAATAAATCTACTGTTTTTCTTCACATAGGTTTTGTTTCAGGGCAATAATTATATGACCTGAGGCCCTCACTTTGACAATGCGATATTTTAATCTAGAGAGAGAAAGTTTAGCAGGTATACGGCTCTAATTTGTTCAATCTATTTACCTTTATTACCTAGGAGAACTTGATTTAATCACTGAGTGTAAGACCCCAATTAATAATCATTTTCAGAGTAACAATATTTTTAACTGCAAGAAACTAAAAGAATTTATGTTAATTTTGGAGATTATAAGGCTAACATAACAAGTGAAAATAACTCCATGCCCCACTTCAGGTGATTCATATATCATAGGAGTTAGCAATCTAGCCACTGTCTTTCTTAAGAATAAATTAATTACAAATATTCAGGGAGTATATATTGAGTCTGAGGCTGAGCCAGATGGACCCTGTTAGGAAATATTAAAAAGTATAAGACATAGACATCTAAATAGTTGGAGATGACAATGTAGCCAGCTTATTTTTTAAAAAATCATTTCAAGATTGAGATGGCAATGAGACATAAGAATGAAACTTCCAAGAAAGCAACTTTATAAATGTTCCCACCTGGAACATGGCTATGATGGCTAGAAATACAGCAGTCATTCTGAGACCATAAGGAGATCTTGAATACACTGACATGATCAAATGCATAAGTTTAAGAGGGAAAAAAACACATCTGGAGATCATATGGATAAAGGGCTACAGTGAAGAAGACCTTTGGGTTACATTATTTTCTCTGTATATGAAAACTAGTGAAGCCTGATAACAATGCGTTATAGAATCAACAAAATAATTAAGATTAGAATGAATCTTAGAGAAGCAATGTAAGCTGCCACCTTCTGTTATACTGAGGACACCAAGAAACCTTCCTCTTTCCACGTATTCCCCCACTGGAGGATCTCCCACACTAAAGCTTGAAATTCTTTTAGTAGAAGTTAGGGCCTTTTGTTCATTTCACAAATAGAGATAAAAACTAAAAGTAAATGCCCCAAGGAATTAATGCACCTAGTTAAAATCATGTCAGCTTGTAAAATACAGGTATCATATTCATGCCTGAGATCCAGTTTTGATGGGCACTGTGAGAGGAAAGCAGAAGGGTACTTAGTACCTATAACAAAAAGTAATTATAGTGTGCAGATGCAGAAAAGGAAGCTTAAGAACACTAAAAACAAACTATCATTTCAACATTTTGTCGTTGGGGTGGTTCTAGATGAGGAAATGCAGAGAGAAAACATTTTGTTAGTAAATACTAGTAAATCCAATCTAATGATTACTTCTTGCTAACCTATAATATTCATTAAAAAACCACAGATACAAAAAAAAAAAGAACCATAGATGCTGAAAAGTATCAGAAAGTTAATCTCATAGCAAATTTTGGGATAAACTACCTCCTGAGTAACTATATGAATAGAGAGAAATGAGATGAATAATATAAAACAATAAAAATGTTTTTTATAGTACTATAGTATAATATAGCACTATACTTTCACTTATGTGTTGTAGATGAAATTTCCTGCAAATCTGAGTACAGTTATTACCTTATAAAAAGAAACAGCCTTATTTATTTATTTGGAAAATTAGTTTTGGGTGTAGAGGAGAAGGGGCAGGCAATGCAAGGAAGTTAGTCAATATCCAAGGGAGTGGTGGAAAATTGATGACAGTTTCACATTACAGACCCTTTAACTTAGTTACTTTGACTTCTCTTGGACAGCAGAACCAAAAGCATGATAGACAAAAGGTAGGAATCTAATTAATAGAAGGTCAGAAGACAAAAGACCAATTTAGATAATCTACAAAGCAGATAATCAATTTAGACAATTTTCATTTTAGTCTGCTGACAAAATTATATAGTACAAAATCATAAAATGTTAGATTTGTTAATTATATATTTGTTCATTTTATACTTAAAATAATAACTACACTAAAATATTTATCAGAATAAATCTAATGTGGTATCCAAGATTACATTCTGGAACAGAAAAATGTTGTAGTTGAAAAAGTAATGAGATCAAATAAACTCTGTAGTTTATAGTATTGTACCAACATAAATTCCCTAGTTTTGACAAATAGTTGTATGTTAACATTAGGGCAAGCTGGGAACTCTTTGGGCTATCTTTGTAACTTCTCTGTAAATTTAAATTTCTTCCAAAATAAAATGCTTATTAAAATTTTTGTATTAGAATAACTCTAGTTTATATTAAACATTTTTTGAACTCAAATTGTGAGGTATGCCAGTGGCTTATTTGGGACTACCATGCCTATTATGCAAAATTCTCTAGTGCCACTGAGTTTAATGGTTTGCCTATACTTTTATCTCCAGAGCAACCATGGGGACTAGAGTGGTGTTTTCTCAGTGGCAGAGATAGTGATATTTTTATCCAACTATGATCTCTGCATCAGGTCTGGATAATACCTTAGGTCATTTCACTTCATGTTCATTTTAGCTGCACATGTTAAAGGTGACAGTTTCCAGTTTCATGTTTCTTTTACTATCTGATAACCAGAGCTATAATAAATATCTCAGGCTCTGACTGTGTTTTGTTCAAGGAAAATATACTTTATCCTTTGTTTATAGTACATAATGTTCTTCTGTATTTTAGGATGTTTTAGTATCATTTTCTCATTTATTTTTCATTTGCTGTTATCATTTTCCCATGTATGTATTATGGGAAAGAAAATAATTTTGGCCTGTGTTCACTAATAAGAAAAAAAACTTAGAAAATAAATAAGTAGATTGGGCTTAACACTATTCTGACGGAAAAGACCTAGTAAAGATAGTAATCTAAATGGCAGCAAATATTAGCAAGATTAAACTAAGCATCTACATACTAACAGCCTAACGTCCTGACTAATCACAGGTTAAATGACAACCACAACTTTATGGACTGGTGGGGAAGAGTGAGGTTCAGTAGCAACAAAGAAATCAAGACAGAAAGGGATATTTTTCACATTTTGTATTTCCAAATAATCACTTTCATAAAAGAAGGGTAAAAATATGAAAAGAATTCTAGAAATGAAGCCTGAGTGGTTAAGAAAGATTCCAGTAAGACTGGCAGTGTGGTGCGGGTCCGCCTAACTTGGTTGTGGACTTTTTTTTTTAATTGCACGAGGCCTTGAGGGAAAGGAGGTGGGTGGAGCTGACTTCAGGGCGGCCACTCTGCTGCAGGTCCTGCTCAGGCTGAGGAAAAGTTATGCTTTTTAATTCTCACAAAGGCGCGCTTTAAATGTGAGGTGGAGAAAGACCCTTGTCTACCCACCTCCAAGAAGCTAACGTCTCACTGTTTAAGACAAATTTCCTTCCCCACTAAACACAATGAAATTGTTACAGCCCTAGGTCCTGACATTTGTGTCCCAAGTTTTAGATGCATTGTCTCCGAGCATTTACTAAAGATTACTCGTCAATGAACGAACAGCTTTTCGGGCTCTTTTTTCGCAATTGAATTTGTGACTTCTACGCGTTTGGCTTTATTGTCTGTTGGCGGTTTCTTTGGTTTGGTTTGGTTTGGTTTTTTCCACTCCGCTGCCCGGAGTGAAGACTGTGGTACCTTTGGTCACCTCGATTAGCATAAAAATTCGTGCAAGGCAGTTCAGTGTCCAGTGCCATCCCATACAAAATGTTAACTCCTCAGGTATCCACTGCGCATCCGATTATCCGGTGCCTCAGCGCGCCTCAACATTTTCTCGGTGTTTTTCGCTGTTTTATCCCTACACAGGTTAGTTTCTCCCACCTACCAGTAAGGCACACCGCTCAGCGCCTGCGCCTGCGCCTGCGCCTGCGCGTTTCGCGGGAGTTCGCCATACAGCGCATGCCCCGTCCCTGCAGCTGCGTGCGATGGAAAAAGTGCCGGCCGCCGGTGGTGACGTAAAAATTCCGCGCGTTACCTCGATGCGCACACCTTCTGCGGGAGTGAGCCCTGGCAAATCGCAGTGATGGTGCATTGCAGTTGCGTGTGGTTCAGAAAGGTCCGTGACTGGTGTTTCTCATCCTGTTCCCCAGAGCTTGGTGCCTGTAGCCCCACTTGAGAACTGTGGTTCTCCTTTCCTCCCTCCTTCCCTCCCCTTTTTCTTTCTGGGGGCCTCTTTCCTACTTGGTTCTCCTATAGTTGTCTCAGCCCTTCCCGGAGTCAGGCTTGGCCCATGAAGGGTGAGAAGAGTATATCTACCTGGCACGGTTTAGGATGGTTGTTTGGGGGCATAGGGTTTTCGGTTCTTCAGGGTAATTGTGTGCATGTGGGATGGGGAGCTGGGGAAACCTGCTTGCCTTTTAGACTTGCAATGTGGTATACATAGCGTGTAGGTTGACGTTTTCTTTTGGCTCAAATAGTCTGTTTTTCTTCTTTTAGGTAATAATATCCATAGCCAGTTCCTATATATGTTTTCCTGGAGTGCATTCTTTTTAAGAGCTTTCTAAAAACTACTTTTCATCAGGAAACGAAAATAATGTAATTGGCTTGCCTTCTTGCAAGAAATTTAGGTCAGTTTTTATGCAGTGCTCATTTTAGACATCGTTTCTGTAAAAATTTACAGTTGCTTCAAAATTAAAGAAAAAATCTTAAAGAGTCTTACTAGTAATGTTTTGAAACTTGCTGGCATCATTAAAAATGACAATAGTCAGAGACTCATTTTAAGTTTGGTTTCTAAACCTCTGAATATGATGAATCTAGAGTAGTAAGAAATGTGTCACACATTGAACGAACTTTAAAAACAGGAACTTTCTTTTACTGGAGAGAGAGGCATGGTTAGTAATATTTCTGAATTAAATTATACTTTTTTTTTTTTTGAGTTTGGAAATTTTTTGTTTTTTCAGTAAGCTCTACACCCAATGTGCGGCTTGAACTCGGGACCCTGAGATCAGGAGTTGCAGGCTCTACTGACTGAGCCAGCCAGGCATCCCAAATTAAATCATACTTCATCCAGTCCTCAATTTTCCAGAAAATAGGTAGTCAGTAGAAAAGAGACTTGTGAAAGGTTGTATTTGGGTATATGAGGTAACTAATTCTTCAGCTAAAAAGAAATTGCTTCTTCTTTTTTTTTTTTTGTGGTTCAGTTCTGAAAGGCTGCTTGTGTAGCCTTACTGCCATGAACAGTCACCTCCACTAAATGTTGTTTACAAGGGGAATCTATTCACTTATATGTGATGCATTTCTGATCTAGCCTGGCAGAATCAAATTATAAGTTCTTCACCTCCAAGAAAAATACTCTGGCTAGCCCTCAAGTTCATCTTTTATATGTTCCTTCTACCCTGTTCCCTTACAACATTCTATGTCATGGGTGTATTTGCATACTCAAAACCTGAATTTTGAATCTTTGTTGTGCTCCCATCCATTGCAATCTGAGCTCTAGACTGCATCAGGATCACCAAGGGAGCTTTTGCTAAGTGTGCTGGTTAGAACTATCCTTATCCCCTTCTCCAGAGTATAGTGGAATGGTCAGTGGACTATACATATTTTGGAAAAAGCTCCCAGATGTTTTTGATACTTAACCTATGCTAAGTGACTAAAGACCATGAATTTAAGAAATTACTCTGTAAGGAATTTTGATAGTTTGAGAGGTTAGTACATAGGATCTTTACCTGCAGAAGTTTAGTGAGGAAAACAAGTAAATACTAAATGCAGTGTAAGATTTCAAAAGGCATAATAATAAAGATATGATCTAATTGCTGAGAGAGTCCAGCAAAGTCAGTGCTAAGTGTTGACTAGAGGAATAAAGAGAGACATCAGAAAATGTGAGATTTGGGTGGGCTTATGATAGAAAAGAGCAAATGACAGTGGAGGAAAAGCATGAGCAGAGTGGCATGGAAATGTGATAGTAGATTATGTAGTACAGAGCAAAGAGAGGAAGGAGAGGTAGAGGTTGGACAAATGAAAATGAAACTGGAAGAGTAAGTTAATTTTTTTTTTAACGTTTTTTAAAAATTTTATTTATTTGACAGAGAGAGAGACAGCTAGAGAGGGAACACAAGCAGGGGGAGTGGGAGAGGGAGAAGCAGGCTTCCCGCCGAGCAGGGAGCCCGATGCTGGGCTCGATCCCAGGACCCTGAGATCTTGACCTGAGCCAAAGACAGATGCTTAACAACTGAGCCACCCAAGCGCCCCAGTTAAGAACTTTTACTACTGAGAATTTTAGACTTTATTTTATAAGCAGCCATAACAAAAAAACATGAATGGTTTTTGAGTAGGGAGAAATATAAGTAGAGATCAGATTTGTTTTCAGAAAAATATCTCAGGCGGCAGGACAAAGGCTGAGTCAAAGGAATGATTAGACATTGCAAGAGCATTTTAGGAGCCAATGTAATGGTCAAAATACTAAGGCACTTGCACCAGAAAGGAGACATAGGTAATAGAGCTTTGAGAAAAGAAGCAGGTATAGTCAGAGATTCCCCAGTGTAGACTCAATGACTAGATAAACTGTGGTTCCATTATTTGAGAGAATATTGGGGGAACAGAATTTACCTGAGGAAAAGTTTGATTTTGCCATGTTATCATGTATCTAAGGTGACTATTATCCTTTCAACTAATATCTAAGAAAGAGTTGCATATTTGAGAGGTTTCAAATATAAATTAAATGCAGATCTTGCTCTTGGTTGCTTTAGACTATTAAGCTTACTTCCTGATGGAGATGTCCAACAGACTAGACATAGATAATATCTTACCTAGGTGAAAGTTAACTGGTATAGTCTGATATCACCTGGAAGAGAAAGTCTAGATTGAAAAGTAGGACAGGGGCATCTGGGTGGCTCAGTCGGTTAAGTGTCCAACTCTTGATTTCGCCTCAGCTCACGATCTCAGGGTCATGAGATCAAGCCCTGCATTGGGCTCCCCGCTGAGCGTGGAGTCTGCTTGAGATTCTCTCTCTCCCTCTCCCTCTGCCCCTCCCCTGTGCTTGCACGCACATGCACTCTCTAAATAAATTAAGTAAGTAAATAAAATCTTAAAAAAAAAAAGTGGGACGGTGTCAGAAACCTTGAGACAGAAAGTGGGACAACAATTGACAATTGAAAAAGATCTTTTTTTTTTTAAGATTTTATTTATTTGACAGAGAGAGACACAGTGAGAGAGGGAGCACAAGCAGGGGGACTGGGAGAGGGAGAAGCAGGCTTCCCGCTGAGCAGGGAGTCCGATGCGAGGCTCGATCCCAGGACTCTGAGATCAGAGGATTAGGTGTTCTAACTTGGTAAGCATGTTTGGTATACAAATGATCTCTTTCTCTTTTTTAAGTATGGAAACTTCATTGATAACCTAAGACTCTTCACCAGAGGAGGAAGTGGTGGAATGGGTTACCCTCGCTTAGGTGGAGAAGGTGGAAAAGGTGGTGACGTCTGGGTTGTAGCCCATAACAAAATGACTTTGAAACAACTTAAAGACAAATATCCTCAGAAACGGTTTGTGGCTGGAGAAGGAGCAAATAGTCGGTAAGTATTTACTGAATGACTTTGATTTTAGAAAATTAATCCCTCCCAGAGGAAAAAAAGAGTTAGAAGATCAAAATTGAACTGGTAATTTGAAGGAAAGTATAGTCTATATTTGTAAATGAGCAAAAGTCTACAATAATTGTCTCGACTCTAGTAAAGATAAAAGGTAGATACTAAGGAATGTTTTGGAGTTTTTAAACATTTTTATCCTTTTCTTCTCTCAGTGTCTGTTTATATTCTTTTGCACTTCAGAAAAATGGTCTGAATCTTCACTGTTTTCTTCTAAAATTAAATTTTTAGCAATCTTTAGGAAACCTTTTTCAAATCTCAGCTGTTCTACCCACCCTACCATCACCGATAGTTCTACCAGGATCTTAAGATTTAGAGCCTGTTTCACTCATAAGTCCCTTGTGTATTTTCCTTTGGCTTATTTGGTCTTCTCTCTGTGACATCAAAACCTTCCGTTTATTTTTTATAAATTTTTGTTATTTTTTATGGAACATATTATGCCGCCCTCAAAATAGGAAAAGAACTTTTTCTTTCGTTACAAAGAAATTGAAGAAAAATCTTACTCAGTTATCTATTTTGGAAGTGGTGCTTGAACCAAGTCTTGAAAGGGGAATAGAACTTTGCCAGATAATCAAGGCAGGAAAAGGTGTGTTGGCAAGTGTACAACATTTATAAAGGCAGTGCATTAGGAGGGAACAAACTGTTTGGTGAAATAATACTTATTTCTAGCATAACTGTGGTACAAATGGGGTGGCTTATTTTAAAATAAAGACATTATAGTCCAGATCATGAAGAGCCTGATATGCTGTGTTACAGAGTTTGAAGATTATCTTAGAGTGATGGGGAGTCATTGAAGGATTTTAAATAGGCAAGTGACATTAATAAATTAATGTCTTAGAAAAATCACCCTAGGGTTAATTGGTTAAAGAATGAATTAGAGGTGTTGATTGAGACTAGAGACAGGAGATCAATTTGGAGAATACTGCAATATTTCAGAAATGATGAAGTTCACAGTGTCTGGCCTATACCCATCATTCTAGTTTCATCTCCCTCTATGTTCTGTGTGTTCTGCATTCCAGCCATGTTGGCTTTCTTTTAGTATCTTATACTGGTATTTGTCTTCTATCACTGGGCTTTTGTTTGTGTTATCTTTTCTGTAATGCTTTTTCCTCCCCTTCATCCAGCTGCCTCCTATGAATCCTTTAGATTTAAGCTCAAGTCTTTCCTGATCTCCTTGATTAGGTCAGGATTCCAATATGAACTCACATGTCTAAGTTCTAATTCATAAGACGTCAGTTATAATTTTCCATTTTCTCATGTATTTGATCAATGTCTGCTCTCTTGCCAGACTACCATTGAGGTCCATGAGGACAGGGAACGTAACAGTTTAGATCATCATTTCTTCCCAGATATCTAGTACAGTGATTGGTACATAGTAGATACTCAGTTAACATTAGTTCAGTAATGAATTAGATTGACAGAAATGGATGGATTGGAACTATATTAAAGAAGTAAAATAAATAAGACTTCGTGATTGATGGATTATTGAAAGAGAATGATAAATCAAGGATGACTTCCTGGTTTTGACTTGAGGAGTGGGTAGATGATAGTATCATTCTTTGAGAAGGACTGCAGTAGAAAGTGGCATCTGAGATGTAGAAAAAGGGAGTTGTGAAGGGCCCTTGGAGATGTCAGCAAGCACTTGAAATACAGGTCTGTGATTCAGGAATATGGTCAGGTCTAGAGATAAATTTATTGATCATAAGCATGGACTTGAGTAAGTGCATTACAGAAGAGAAAAGGATTGAGGATCAAATTCTGTTATTCACCAACATTTAAGGAAAAGAAACAGAAAGTGTGATCTAAAATAGAGAGTCAGGAGAGACTTAATGTCATGGGAGCTAGGGAAGAATTTAAAGGAGGAGGTAACAGTCTTATTTATCTTGTGGAGTTCAGGTTGATTAAGCCAAGAAGTTGAATAAACTTACTGAATGCCAGAATTTGAATGAACTATTTTATAGTTTTATGAATTATGCCATCATATGTCTCTATTTGGGTCCTACAAGAAGCAGGTACCAAAGTAGGATTTGATGAACAAGAGATTTCCAGGGAAAACATCTATAAAGGCAAATTGGGGAGGGACCTGAAGGAAGTTGGGAAAGTTGTCGGACCACTGTGCAAGTCTAAGCCTTATGAAGGAGAGAGGGAAGGGCAAAGTTTTAGTCCATTGTACAGTTCTGAGAAAGTTTAGGCAAAGCTGATGGTGACTCCTTAAGCAGAAGTTGCCCATCAGAGGAATCCTTGTCTCCTACAAAGGGGCTGCCATAGTAACTCTGCCGTACCAGGTAATTGGCTGGAAGTAGACTGTGGGAAGCATCATCTCTTTAAGATTTCAGAGCATACCAGCTGGGGCCATAGGTCTTTGATGTTCCCTGCAGTCACATCTAAGATGCATTTTTATGGCCCGCTATGGCATGCAATGTTCAATGTTATTTTTATAATCAATTGTTCAATGTTGTTTTTTATCAATATTCAGAAATCTACAAGAGTTTTGCAGGTTACCTTATATGACATTTTGTTTCTGGCAGTAGGACCAAAGGATGAGATTCTTGGATTGATGAAATTGAGCTATCATTTATTTTTATTTTGCAGTGGTAACAGAGATAGTGTCTATTTTGTTCAATTCAGCACACACTTTTTGAGGATCAAGTGTAAACAAGATACCAAAACAGTATCTTACATGTAGTAGACTCAAAGATGAACTCATACAATGGGGTAGGGTATATCATGCTGTGATTTTAAGGTATTGCTTTGTAAATTGCAGTGCAAAAGCATTGTATAAGTTAGTTAAAATCATAAATGATTGATTTGAAAATTGGTATTTTAACTTTTTGAAATATGTATTTGGAGTTTAATATTTAATACAAGGGAGTTTTTTTATATTACTGGTATCTACACATTGCCTCATTTATCTCCCCTTTTACCTCAAGAATGCTTTCCAACCAGGCTGTGTCCTTACCTCAAACAACCGAGCTTTCTCAGTACAGTCTCACCCCTCGCACCTACTCCCACCTCTCCTCATTTTCTGTTTTTCAAACGAAACTCACTTCCTTCCATCTACAGAGATTGTTCCCTATTGAGTATAAATCTCAACTCCCTTCTCTTCTTTTTGTTCATGTGCTTTAGTTTTTGGGATATGAAGAAGTTAATCATGGGAAAAAGAGCTCAACTATTAGACTCCCTTTTAAGTACTCTCAAGTAGTGTTTTTAGACTGTGTCTTTCAATTCTTTAATATGGTAGTTTCAAACCATTTTTAGTGCCACCCATACTGAGAAACATTTTATACTTTTACCCAAACATGTGTATTATCTCTGTTTTCTGTTCTGTGGCATATTGTACATTGTTGTTTTCCTTTATTTTGGGAAAATATACATAACATGAAATTTACCATTTTAATGTGTACAGTTCTGTGGCATTGTACTACATTCATATTGCTGTACAGCAATCACCTATCTCATTTTAAATGCTGATTATGATTGCATTTTGAAAAACATTGCCATAGGGTTGTAAAATCAATTTATTAGATTTCATATAAAAAGTAGAATAGGAAACATTAGCACATATCACGTAGTAAGTACGGTTTCACAAAACTTTAAAGTCATACATATATATGATTTGTGTGTGTACATGTATATGTATGTATATATGTATATATACATATGTATGAATGACTGTATCATTTCTTACTGAGTTGCAGTTGAAAATTGAAAACTCCTGCTCTGAAGAAGCCATGCCTTCAACATGTAAATACCTTTAAAGTGTTCAAGATCTGTATAAAAGTGTCTGTTTCTTCAACTATAAAGTAGAGATAATAATAGTACCTATTTCTCCTTGAAAAAATTAATAAAATTGATAAACCCCTAGCCAGACTTAAGAAAAAGAAAAGAGAAAGGACCCAAATAAATAAAATCACAAATGAGAGAGGAGAAATAACAACCAACACCACAGAAATACAAATAATTCTAAGAGAATATTATGAAAAACTATATGCCAACAAATTGGACAACCTGGAAGAAATGGATAAATTCGTAGAAACATATAAACTATCAAAACTGAAATAGGAAGAAACAGAAAACTTGAATAGGTTGATAACCAGCAGAGAAATTGAATCAGTAATGAAAAAACTTCCAACAAACGAAAGTCCAGGGACAGATGGCTTCTCAGGTGAATTCTACCAAACATTTAAAGAAGAGTTAATACCTATTCTTCTCAAACTTTTCCAAAAAATAGAAATGGAAGGAAAACCTTCAAATTCATTCTATAAGGCCAACATTATCCTGATACCAAAACCAAAGACCACTAAAAAAGAACTATAAGCCAAAATCCCTCATGAACATGGATGCAAATTCTCAATAAAATACTAGCAAATCAAATCCAACAGGACATTAAAAGAATCTTTCGCCACGACCAAGTGGGATTTATTCCTGGGCTGCAAGGGTGGCTCAATATTTGCAAATCAACATGATATACCACATTAATAAATGAAAGGATAAGAACCATATGAACCTTTCAAAAGATGCAGAAAAAGCAATTTGATGAAGTACAACATCCATTTATGATAAAAACCCTCAACAAAGTAGGGGTAGAGGGGGAGCATACCTCAACATCATAAAGGCCAGATACAAAAAACCCACAGCCAATACTGTCCTTAATGGGGAAAATCTGAGAACTTTTCCTCTACAATCAGGAACAAAACAGGGATGTCCACTCTCACCACTGTTAGTGAATATAGTACTGGAAGTCCTAGCCACAGCAGTCAGACAACAAAAAAATAAAAGGCATCCGAATTGGCAAGGAAGAAGTCAAACTTTACTATTTGCAGATGACCTGATACTCTGTGTAGAAGACCTGTAAGATTTTCTCTAAGATTGCTAAGACTCTACCAAAAAACTGCCAGAACTGATACAGGAATTCAGTAAAGTCGCATGATACAAAATCAATGTACAGAAATCTGCATTTCTGTATACCAGTAATGAAACAGCAGAAAGAGAAATCAAGGAATCAGTCCCATTTACAGTTGCACCAAAAACCATAAGATAGTTACGAATCAACCTAACCAAAGAGGTAAAAGGTCTGTATTCTGAAAACTATAAAATAGTGATGAAAGAAATTGAAGATGACACAGAGAAATCGAAAAACATTCCATGCTTATGGATTGGAAGAACAAATAATGTTAAAATGTCTATATTATGCAAAGCAATCTACATATTTAATGCAATCCCTATCAACATACTAACAGTATTTTTCATAGAGCTAGAACAAATAATCCTAAAATTTGTTTGGAACCACAAAGACCCCAAATAGCCAAAGCAGTCTTGAAAAAAGAAAAGCAAAGCTGGAGGCATCACAATTCTGGACTTCAAGTTATATTACAAAGTTGTAGTGATCGGTATGGTCCTGGCACAAAAACAGACACATAGCTCAGTGGAACAGAATAGAAAATCCAGAAATGAACCTACAACTATAGATGAATTCATCTTGGAAAAAGCAGGAAAGAGTATCCAGTGAAAAAAAAGTTTCTTCAACAAATTATGTAAGGAAAACGGGACAGCAGCATGAAAAAAGAATGAAACTGGACCACTTTCTTACACCATACACAACAATAAATTCAAAATGGATTAGAGATCTAAATATGAGGCAGGAAACCATTAAAATCCTAGAGAAGAACACAGGCAGTAACCTCTTTGACATTGACCATAGCAACTTCTTACTAGATTGTCTCCTAAGGCAAGGGAAACAAAAGCAAAAATAAACTATTGGGACTTCATAAAAATAAAAAGCACAGTGAAGCACACAACCCACAAAACTAAAAGGCAACTTATGGAGTGAGAAGATATTTGCAAATGACATATCTGATAAAGGGTTAGTATCCAAAAAATATAAAGAACTTAATAAAAACTAAACATCCAAAAAACAACGCAGTTAAAAAATGGGCAGAACACATGTCTTTTCCAAAGAAGACATACAGATGACCAACAGATATATGAAAAGATGCTCAATATCACTCATCATCAGGGAAATACTAATAATAACCACAATGAGATATCACCTCATACTAGTCAGAATGGCTAAAATTAACAACACAGGAAACAACTGGTGTTGGCGAGGATGTAGAGAAAGGGGAGCCCTCTTACACTATTGGTAGGAATGCACACTGATGCAGCCACTCTGGAAAACAATATGGAGGTTCCTCAAAAAATTAAAAATAGAAGTACCCTATGATCCAGTGATCACACTACTGGGTATTTACCCCCAAAATACAAAAATACTAATTTGAAGGGATACATGCACCCCGATGTTTATAGCAGCATTATCAACAATATCCAAATTACAGAAAGAGCCCAAATGTCCATTAACTGATGAATGGATAAAGAAGGTACGGTATACATATATAATGGAATATTATTCAGCCATAAAAAAGAATAAGAACTTGCCATTTGCAAGGATGTGGATGGAGCTAGAGAGTATTATGCTAAGTGAAATACATCAGAGAAAGACAAATACATGGTTTTACTCATGTGTGGAATTTAAGAAATAAATGAGCATAGGGGAAAAGAGAGAGGCACACCAAGAAATAGCAAACTGACAGTTACTAGAGGGGAGGTGGGCGGGGGGATGGGTGAAATAGCTGCTAAGGATTAAGGAGTGCCCTGATGAGCACCGGGCATTATATGTAGGTGTTGAATCTGAACACCTGAAACTAATATACTGTATGTTAATTAACTGGAATTTTAAAACTTTAAAAACATAGGGATGCCTGGGTGGCTCAGTCGTTAAGCATCTGCCTTCGGCTCAGGTCATGGTCCCAGGGTCCTGGGATCGAGCCCCGCATCGGGCTCCCTGCTCCGCAGAAAGCCTGCTTCTCCCTCTCCCACTCCCCCTGCTTGTGTTCCCTCTCTCACTGTGTCTCTCTGTCAAATAAAATCTTTACAAAAAAATAATAAAAAAATAAAATAAAGGGGCACCTGGGTGGCTCAGTTGGTTAAGCGACTGCCTTTGGCTCGGGTCATGATCTCAGGGTCCTGGGATCGAGCCCCGCATCGGGCTCCCTGCTCAGCGGGAAGCCTGCTTCTCCCTTTCCCACTCCCCCTGCTTGTGTTCCCTCTCTCTCTGTCTCTCTCTCTCTGTCAAATAAATAAATAAAATCTTTAAAAAAATAAAATAAAATAAAAACTTAAAAAAAAATAACAGTACCTATTTCATAGGATTGTCCTGAATCTTAAGCTAATATAAATAAAGCTTTTAATAGTGCCTGGTACATATTGGCTGAATAAGTGGGAGATGATTATATAATAGCCTTAATGTGGTTATCATTGTGTAATTGTATAATCTTTTTGTTTGTATATTTTTCTTCATTTTATCTCTACATAAAGGTTATTCAAGCTCATTGTAAAAATATCAGATAAAATAAAAAAATTTGAAAAAAAGTCAAATCACCTGTAATTCTTCCACCCATATATAACCACTATTAATCTTTTCTTGACTTTCCTAAGTCTTTTCTATATGTTTATGCAAAATGACTTGTAGCAGTTAGCTTGTAATTATGTGGATGTATATAAAATTGGGGGGTACAAAAATGAGAGCACAATATTTTCCAGCCTTTTCTTTTCTGTTAACATTTTTTTTCCATGCCAGAGAATTGTTCAGAATGGCTGCATACTAAAATACTATTGGAAATAACTTTTTTGGCCTTCATTTATTTAGGTAATTATAGACTTTTTTCACTGTTATAGTCACAATGTAATATATATCCTTGTATATATAGTGTTTTACATGATTGTTCAGTTATTTTTTTTAGGATAAATTTCCAGAAGTAGAATTGCTAGTTAAAGTTTGTACCAATTAATTCTATCATGAGCAGTGTGAGAGTAGCTAGATGAGTCTCTTATAACTAAAGTACTCTTATTTGAGGTCAATTTGTTAAAATGTTTGTTACTTAATGGATTTTCCATTTTTTTTTCTAGCTTCTTTGTGTTATAGCAATGATCTCTCTATTTTAGGCATATAATATTTTAGTTCATTATGAGTTAAAATGGCTTGGCAGTTAGCTTGGTAACTTACATCATTACCTATTATTATTATTACTTGTTTTTATTTTATTTTTATTGTTTTTATATGGTAGTCTAGAATGCAAATAAATAGCGATAATTTTCTTTTCCTCTGATATTTGGCCATTTAACATCTGCATTAACAAGACAAGTTGGTTGCTAGTCTTTGTAAACCATTATATTTGCTTGAGTATAGTCCATTCAATATAGTGGGTTTTCCCTATTTTAATTTAGCTTTATTTTTTTGTAGAGTTAGTGCACTGAAAGGGTCTAAAGGAAAAGACTGTGAAATTCCTGTACCTGTGGGTATTTCAGTAACTGATGAAAATGGTAAAATTATAGGTAAGTGTATTGTAGATTCTTTTTTTTTTAAGATTTTATTTATTTATTTGACAGAGACAACGAAAGAAGGAACACAAGCAGGAGGAGTGGGAGACGGAGAAGCAGGCTTCCTGCAGAGCAGGGAGCCGGATGTGGGGCTCGATCCCAGGACCCTGGGACCATCACCTGAGCCGAAGGCAGACACTTAATGACTGAGCCACCCAGGCGCCCCTGTATTGTAGATTCTAAGGTTGTGAAAAGTGTACATATTTTCTAAAATTGTTTGGGAGCTGTGGGGAATAGCTCCTCTTTAAATTTTTTAAAAACTATTTTAACTGCTAATTTATAGATTTTGAAAACTTTATATAAAAGTTGTTCAAGGGGGAAAAAAAAAGTTGTTTAAGGGGCACCTGGTTGTGCGTCTCACTCTTGACTTCAGCTCAGGGTCCTGGGATCAAGCCCTGTGTGAGGCTCCTCACTCAGCGGGGAGTCTGCTTGAGATTCTCCCTCTCCCTCTGGCCCTCCCCCTCACCCCCCAGTGTGCAGGTGCTCACTCAGGCGCTCTCTCTCTCTCAAATAATAAATAAATCTTTTTTAAAAACGTTCAAAATTAACTACTAGATTTAAGATTATTGTAAAGATACAGTTCTTGAGATTTATAAATTGGAATTTTTTGGCATCTGTTTCTGAACGAAAAATGTCGTTAGTGATTAACCTCACTTAGTAATCTTTGTTCTAAGTATCTTTCTCTGTCTTTTTAAGGAGAGCTCAATAAAGAGAAAGACAGAATTTTGGTAGCTGAAGGAGGTCTTGGCGGTAAATTACTCACTAATTTCTTACCACTGAAAGGCCAGAAACGAGTCATTCACCTTGATCTAAAACTTATAGCTGATATAGGCCTAGTGGGGTAAGTATCATTTGTATTTTTATTTTTACAATTTCAGAGAGAGAGTTCATGAGTAGGAGATAAATATAAATGGTAATTTGGGACCAGTGTTATTTATGGAATTTGTGTGTTTTTTGTATACTTTGAGGATGCTGCTAAATATAGTTATTTTAATATTGTAAACATAGAGTTTCACAATTAATATTTATTTGTAAAAAGAAAGGAAGATCATAGCAATTGAGTAGGCTAGTGGGAATGGTAGGGAATGAATCAAGAAAGAAAAATCAATCAAATGCAGTAGTATAAGAAGGTGAAAGAAAGTTACCAGATACTAAGGAATAAAATTAAAATTCCAAACCACATTTTATGAAGTGTATAGGAGGAAATAAAAAGAGAAAAAATGATTTAGATATTCTTATTCTTATAAGCCTTAATAGAGGTATCACTAAATTGTTGATCAGGTGGCTAATGGCCAATACAGACAGTCTCAACCATCAGACTTAGACACTATTGAGCACCAAGTTGGATCTCGATATGATGTTTTCCTGTCCTTCATGCTTTACTTAGGCTCTGTCCATTCTCAGTACTGCAGACCCCCCCAGTGTTGTCCTCTTTCACAGGCTTCCATTGTTTTCTCAGACAATGTTGTTTAGCTGTAGGGTTTGCAGTACTGGCACCTGACTGAGGGGGACAGCTAGCAAGATAGAAAGTAGGTAAAGGAAGGGAAGACTTCAACTTTGCATTTCTTCTCTCCCTCTCTGCCTGGCCCCCCTTCAGCATTACACAGTAGTCACATGAAACACCTAAGAAAAAGGTAGGAAAAACTGCCTTATAGCTGGCTCTACTTCAAACTTCCAGTTCCATTCCTCGCCTTATATAGCTTCTAACTCTCTTTATCTACCATTCCAGCCATCTCACTGCTTCTTTACTAGAGTCATCAGTCTGAATCCCTCACCTCTTGCCATGCCTGTCTAGCTACTAGGTCTTAACATCAGTGGCTTAGAATTCATAAAGGCCCCATTCCTGCTGACATAACAGGGAAAGATGTGATCCTGGGGTTCAAGCTTGTCATTTGCATTTAGTCTTTTCCATAAAACAATATTATCAGGCATAGTTTCTGTAATAATGTA
Source organism: Phoca vitulina (assembly GCF_004348235.1). Taxonomy (NCBI): domain Eukaryota; kingdom Metazoa; phylum Chordata; class Mammalia; order Carnivora; family Phocidae; genus Phoca; species Phoca vitulina. Next base: position 65,456,559 of record NW_022589707.1, on the reverse strand, counting down.
TATTTTTCACAACGTTGTGGGCTTAGTAAGATTTTGTGGACAAGACTGAGAATCTCGCCATTCACAGTCTCATTTGTTACAAAAATGTGTTTCAAGTTCCATAGAGACACCTCTGCAGACTAAGAAGAGCCTCACAAGGCTGAGTAGTAAACATCGGGTGAGGATGGGGGACTCAAGTGAGAGACTTTTTGGGTTAGAATCTCATATCCTCTGGAGACCACCTGGAAAATATTGGATAAATTTTGGAACGTCTCTAAGCCTTTGTTTTCTCATTTTTAATAGTGGCTGGAGATGTTGTTAAAATGTTGTTGTGAGTAAGATAACACATTTACAGCATAATACATGCCTTGGATTTATGATGCTTAATGAATGAATGGTAGCTGCTGTCATCATTACATTGCCAACTTATTGGAGAGTACATATAATGAAATACTAAGCTTTTTAGAAGTGGATTTGATATTACAGTCAATAATTAAAGCATCACTTTTTTTTTTTTAAGCATCAAGTTTCTTAAGTACAATGCTTAACGTATGTATTTTAGTGCTTTTAAATTAGGCAACTGTTCTTAAAAAGTTACTACTGTGTATACCAGCATAAACAGATACCTGTTTGCTGGTTTCAGGAATGAACTGAAATTTAGAAGAAAGGTGGGAAGAAAGAAAGATATTTGTACTGCTGTTGTCAGATCTGATCTTTGCATAGGTTGGATTTCAGCCTCTAAAATTTTTATTAAGTACTTTTCAGGAAAAATCTCAATTATCATTTCTTCAACCATTAACATCCTTTTTTTTCTCATATTTTGATCTCTTTGGAAATAGTCGCTGGCATTTTTCTGCATTTAATACTGTTATGAAAATATGAGGATAATGGAAAGAAGTAAGCAAGTCTAGTTAGGGATAATCATGAATAAAAATTATTGCAATTTGCATTTCAGAAAGTTACAGGGGCCTGGGTATAATAAGATATAAGACAATACTCTATTTCCACAGGAAAATGAGTCATTAAAATATCTCACCTAATTTTACTTAAAATTCATTCTAGGAAGATATATTTAATGAGATATTTTAATTAGATTTATTTTGAATGTTAAAAGAGCTCTACTAAGAGGTTATAAATTTTTATAGAATTTCAGATTAATATTTCCAAAATATTATACCATCAGTCCAAGTGAAAGTTTGGCATGTTTTGTAAGAAGAGCTTTCTCCAGTTTGAATGAAAGCTGTGAAGGCAGGGATCACATTTCTCTCATTGATTGCGGTATTTCTGATGCCTAGTATATTGCCTGATACAAGTTAATGATTAATAAATATTATTTGGATAAATTTAATGAAAGTATCTGAATGGAATTGAGGAAATCATCTCTTTTTTTTTTTTTTTTTTTTTAAGATTCTACTTATTTATTTGACACAGAGAGAGAGATCACAATTGGGGGGTGGGGGCAGAGGGAGAGGGAGAAGCAGGCTCCTGGCCGAGCAGGGAGCCCGATGCGGGGCTCGATCCCAGGACCCCGGGATCATGACCTGAGCCGAAGGCAGACGCTCAACCGACTGAGCCACCCAGGCGCCCCGAGGAAATCATCTCTTAAGTGACTCTCATTCCTAGTACTTTCTTTCATATATGGTGGGCCTTTCCTAAGGCAAATTTAGCAATAAAATCAAAGCCTTTAAAACAATATACATTTTAATTATATTGTAATTCAGTATTTTCTTATCAAGAAATATATCTTAAGGGGCGCCTGGGTGGCTCAGTCATTAAGCGTCTGTCTTTGGCTCAGGTCATGATCCCAGGGTCCTGGGATCGAGCCCCACATCGGGCTCCCTGCTTCGCAGGAAGCCTGCTTCTCCCTCTCCCTCTGCCCCTGCTTGTGTTCCCTCTCTCGCTGTGTCTCTCTCTGTCAAATAAATAAAATGTATCTCAAAAAAGAGATAAAAAATGTATCTCAAAAAAGAGATTAAAAGTGTATGTAAAAGTTCAAGGATAAGGGCGTGTGGGTGACTCAGTCGGTTTGGCTCAGGTCATGGTCTCAGGGTCCTGGGATTGAGCCCTAGATTGGGCTCCCTGCTCAGCAGGGAGTTTGCTTCTCCCTCTCCCTCTGCCCTCCCCCACGCCCCACCGCTCGTGTGCTCATTCTCTCTCTCTCTCAAATAAGTAAAATCTTTAAAATGAAAGTTCAAGGATAATAGCTGTAGTGTTTAAAGTTTTAAAAGTTACACAATAAATGCTAAAAGAAAATTTTCTGAAAGAAAAAAGTAGTTATCTATTAATTCTACCACTTCGGGGTGACTGTTAATGTTGGTATATGTCCTTCTAGCTGCATACAGTTTTTTTGCAATGTTCTTTATAATAGTAAAAAATTGGAGATAACCTAAATGCCTAACAATAGGAAATTAAGTAAGTTACAGTGTGCCCTTGAAAGGCGTTCACCTTATATTACTCAGTTTAAAAAGCAGGCCAACCAACTATGAAGTAATCTTCCAGAAAAAAAAAATCAAACTGAACCTGATCAAGGCTTTATCTCAAACTAACAATTTATAGAAAAACTGGGGCAAAGGAGCATGCTAAAGGACATCATGGGGATGTCAGCAAAAAAAAAAATCCAGGCTATGGGAAAGAAACGCTACAGGACAAATGACCCAGTTTCCTTCAAAATAAAATTGCAGGGGCGCCTGGGTGGCTCAGTCAGTTAAGTAGCCAACTCTTGATTTCCACTATGGTTATGGTCTTAGGGTCCTGGGATCAAGCCCCATGTGGGGCTCCACACTCAGCGGGGAGTCTGCTTGAGGATTCTCTCTCTCCCCGTGCCCCTTCCCCTGCTTGTGCTTGCAGTGCGCACACATTCTCTTTCTCAAATAAATAAATCTTTTTAAAAATATAAATAAAATAAAATTGCAAAGAGGAAACAAAATGGGGGGAGACCTTTACCAAGAGAAATTTAAGGGATACATCAATCAGTTGTAATACATGGACCTTAGGTGAGTCCCTGTACAAACCAACTTCAAAAAAAGTATTGGGAATGTGTTATTTGTTGAAGCTAGGTGATTGCTAAATGAGATTCAGTACTTCTCTCTACTTTTGTATGTATTTGGAAATGTCCATATAAAACATATTAAAGAAAAATCTACAAAGCAATATAAGCAATATTTTGTCATTGTTTGGCTAGAATTAGTGGATTGTTGGTATTTTTATTAGTTTCTTTTTGTTTTTCTATGATTTGCAGGCTTTTTAAAGATAATTGAATTATTTACTCCCAATACTAAAGCATCTCTAGTGCCCAGCATGAATATCTCTTTACTTTTTTCATATGTATATTTCATTCAAGTTTTTCAGGATTATTTTTAATTTATATTCTACTTTTATTCCCGGAAATATTCAAGAAATCTACTTCCTGAAATGTTAGAAATTCAGAGATAAGCAAGTATTATTAATAATACTAATATTTGTTTTAATATATTATTTTTTTCATTTCAGATTCCCAAATGCTGGAAAATCCTCTTTGCTAGGTCAGGTTTCTCATGCAAAACCTGCAATTGCAGATTATGCATGTAAGTATCATTTGTTGTGTGTTTTAATGTGTGGTGGTAAATTTTTAAAGACTAATCTTTCTTTGAGTATGAATAAAGTGACAACTCTGAGGGCCTTAGTTGGAAAACTCTTGGCCGCTAGAATACATGCATTTCCCATTAATCCTTGAAATCTCTTTAGCCCTCAGCAAAGTTCCTAGTACTTTTCAGACACTTGCTTTTTTGCATTTGTTTCTCCTTTGCATATTCATTTATTTGATTTAGTTGTGATTTTATGAGCACCTACCCTTTATCAAGCACTGTTCTTTCATTTAACAAGTATTTGTTTCTGTGAACTGCAGTGGGTTCTGGAGTTACAAAGACTGGTAAGCAGAAACAGATACTGTTTGGACTCTTACTGAGCTTACAGACTAGTAGGGAAAGGCACATATATCACACCTGACTGTGGGGGAATATATTATGATTCTATGGAAGAGTAGGTAGCTGCTTTAAATTTCTTTGGGAAAGTGTGATGCCAGGGCTGAGGTGTGAAGAATACATGCGTTCATCAGTGACAGACAGTGGATGTGAAAGGTGCTTCTGTCAGAGGAAATAGCATGGTACACAAAGGCTCTGTGGTGGCAGGGAGATCTGTGTGTCTAGAGAACATGTAGTAAGGGAAAGAGGGAATTGATGAGGTGGGAGATGTAAGTAGAGACCATATCATATAGACCAGGTAGGCTTTATTTGTTCTTTATGTCTAAAGAGCAGCTGATAGCCTTTTAATCAAAGGATAAAATGATTAGATTTGCTTTTCAAAAAGATCTCTCTGCATATAATATAGAAAATTGATTGGTGTGGGATATAAATGGGTCTGGAAAGAATAGTTAGGCTGTTACGGTAGCTAGATGAAATATGCTTAGGCCACGTAATGAATAAATGTGATAGAATCTCTGCCCTCATTAAACAAAAAGATACAGAAGCATCCATTAACCTGGAAAATACAATTAAGCCATTCTAAAACTCTGATGAAATAGAGTTAATTTGGGGCTAATTGCTATAAATTACATGCCCAATATTTATTGTTATAATACAGGGACTCTTGAGAAGGAAAGAGGAAGAAAAGTTCAGTCATAGGAATAGGAAGGTGGCTAGTGCAGAATTGATGAGGCTTGAGGATAAATGAATGAGAAAGGACTAAACAAATTTCACCCACAGACCCAGTGATAGAAACCTAAATTCTGTTCTACCCACCATCACCTTTATCACGCTCCTTAAAGTACAAGCAAAGAATTTTGAAGCCCACTAATTAGATTAGATCTATGCCTATGCAGATTATAATTGTATTTTCCATTCCAACAAATGAGAACATAATCTGAATTAAATTGTTTATAAAAAAGAAGTATTATTTATTTTATACATAATGCTAAGACAGTTTTGAGAGTACCAGCCTTTTTCTAGCCTTAATTTGTTATTTTCTTTTAGTTACAACATTAAAGCCTCAACTTGGAAAGATTATGTATAACGATTTCAAACAGGTGAGTATTTTTAAAATAAGACACTTGGTTAGAAGTGAAAGTACTTGCTTTTGGTACTTGGACTTTGTAATATTTGATTGTTTCTGTGGTGTTAGGGGGGGAAAAAGTACCAGAATTTTGTTTTTGGTAAATGAGACCATGATCGAATCAATTCTGCTAAGCACGATCATAGTAAAGTATTGTATAAAAATATAACTTTTTGTCCTTCCAAAGTTTAGGTCCGGTTTATCATTACAGCATAGAATCTTCTTTATCTCTTTGATCTCTGTTTGTTCTCATTGCAAGTCCATATTTTACTGCCATATTTGATTATTGATTTTTGTTTCCTAAAAACATTTTCTAAAGTTCATGGAATTGATTTTATTCCAACTTTCTTTCCTAAAAAAAGTTTTTAATTGAAGGGGATTCTGGTCTAGTTATTAAAATTTATTTTTTCTTGATAAGGAATAACTATAGATCTTTTGAATAATTAGAGTAAAAACAAATAACAAAGGAAAGTAACAAAATTTTTAAAATGTGTAATGTATGATAAGCACTTATGCTCCTTGGTACTTACCCAAATGAATTAAAAACGTACATACACACAAAAACCTGCACATGGATGTTTGTAGCAGCCTTGTTCATAAGTGCCAAAGTTTGGAAGCCACCAAGATGTCCTTCAGTAAGTGAATGGATAAATAAACTATGGTAATAATGGAATATTATCTAACACTAAAAAGAATTGAGCTGTGAAGGCATGAAAAGACATGGAAGAACCTCAAATATGTATTACTAACTGAAAGAAGCCAGTCTGAAAAGGCTACATACAGTATGGTTCTAACTATGTGACATTCTGGGAAAAGGCAAAACGATCAGTGGTTGCCAAGGATTAAGGGGAAAAAAAGGATGAATAGAAGAGTACAGAGGATTTTTTAGGGCAGTGAAACCATTCTGTATGATACGATAATGGTGGGTACATGATGATATACATTTGTCAAAGCCCATAGAATGGACAACACCTATATTATATATAACTATATAATAGTTATATAACAGTAAAAAACTTAAAAAAACTTCAGCAGTTATATAGAATAATAAGTAAAATTATAAATACAGGATAGTATGAATATGGAGAACAATATTTAGAGGAAAAGAGAACGTTGTATATTTTAAGGGAAACTTAATTCTCAATAGCAAAATTCTCAGTGGAGAACCTGCAAACAAAATTTCAGGACATGATGAAAAAAAATATTTTCAGGACATGAGACCTCTGTTGTATTTTTCTGTGTGACTGCTTTGTCACATAGCCACAATTTCCTTTAAAATTCTGAAATCCTATCCACAGGGGCAGTATATGAAGAGCAGTGCTTCTCACCCCTTACTGCACATCAGAATTAACTGGGTGGCTTCAGAACAACAATGATAAATGAAGCCTGGGGCCCGGAGATTTGAAACCAAATTCCTTGGGGTAGGGCCTGGGTATCTCTACTTTATAAAAGATCCTTGGGTGTTTATAATGTGCGGTGAGGTTTGAAAACCACAAATGTAGACTAATGGTTAATAACTTATAATTTCAAAAAGGAGTTATAAGAACCTTATATCCTTTACTTTCAAAAATGGTCAGTAGTCCTCCTGGTAGAACATAAACAGAAAAGGAATAATTATGCCACATAATCGATTACATATGGAATTTAAAACTTGAAACTACGGAGCTATACTAAGTCAATGTCTGTGGAATTAATATCCTATACTTTTAAGAATTCATAAAGTTGAAATTCTATGACAGGTTCATATTGAACAATATAATTGATGGAATTCTAAAGAGAATTTATGTGATTAATAAATGTTCAACTAATCCCTAGAATTCTTAAACTGTTAGATTAGTAAGTAAAAATGGGACTCTAATTTCTGATAACAAAGCGTTTTGATTTTTTTTTTTTAAAGATTTTTATTTATTTATTTGACAGAGAAAGAGACAGCGAGAGAGGGAACACAAGCAGGGGGAGTGGGAGAGGGAGAAGCAGGCCTCCCGCTGAGCAGGGAGCCTGATGTGGGGCTCGATCCCAGGACCCTGAGATCATGACCTGAGCCAAAGGCAGACGCTTAACGACTGAGCCACCCAGGCACCCCGATTTTGATTCTTAATACCTTGGCTTTATAAAGATGCAATGATAATCACAAATTAGTAACTGTATTTGAAATATGAAAATTTTAGGATGTAATTGTTTTCTTTTTTTCAAACCATTTAACTTTGTATTAGATATCAGTAGCTGATCTTCCTGGTTTAATAGAAGGAGCACATATGAACAAAGGAATGGGCCACAAATTCCTCAAGCATATAGAAAGAACTAGACAACTACTGTTTGTTGTAAGTCATATGTGTACCAATGTAATGTTCAAATGAATGTGAGAATCAATGTGTTTAGTTTTCCTAGAAATTTTTTATAATAATAAGATTTAAAGATAAGGTAGTTATCATATGTTACTCCACTAAGTGTTTAAATGGGGGTCAAAATACAGTAAGTAATCTTCATTTATAATACAGTGGAAATGGCATTACTGTATCAGATGTAAATTTGGCCATACTTGTCAAGGTTTAACTCCTTAAGATTGTCAACATACTGCTATGTTATATAGTATCTCTTTCCTACTTCACTAGTGGTGCTAGAGCTATATATGAGATTGTCTGTATAGTACATACAGATTGTTTTATCTATACTAGTTTCTCAATTCATTAATGATTGTAATTTTATCAGAATAATTATGGCTGTCTTGACACCACAGTTTCTCTTACTTATTTTGAATTACTGCATTACCAATAGTGTATAGATTGAGAAATTATTTTTGGCTTGAGAAAGTAAAACATTTCAAAACATTGAAATAATTATTGTTTTTATGTTAAAAACTGTCTCTTCCCATATTTTTTTTAGGTCGATATTTCTGGATTTCAGCTTTCTTCCCAAACTCAATACAGAACTGCCTTTGAAACCATAATACTGCTTACAAAAGTAGGTTTTCTGTTTTACTGTGTTCTGCATTTGGTCTAATATGTAGGCATATAGACCTGTATTAAATAACAGATAATTAGAATAAATACATATCCCACCTCTGCTTTTTGAAGCTTTGATGTCAAAGAATCATCTAAACTTGTTTCCTCCAGTTCTATATTAACCCACTCTTCAACCTATTACATCCAATGAAATCCTCCTCTATTCTAAATCCGTATTACATCTCAGACTTTATCTTGCTTGAACTTTTATTCCTACTTTTTAGACTATTTCTCAATCTTTCTTTTTTTTAAGGTTTTATTTATTTGAGAGGGAGAGAGAGCACGAGTGGGGTGAGGGGCAGAGGGAGAAGCAGGCTCTCCGATAAGTAGGGAGCCCCATGTGGGGCTTGATCCCGGGACTCCGGGATCATGACCTGAGCCAAAAGCAGACGTTTAACCAAGTGAGTCACTCAGGTGCCTCTCAGGCTATTTTTTTTTTTTTTTTAAGATTTTATTTATTTATTTGACAGAGACACAGCAAGAGAGGGAACACAAGCAGGGGGAGTGGGAGAGAAAGAAGCAGGCTTCCCACTGAGCAGGGAGCCCGATGTGGGCCTCGATCCGAGGACCCTGAGATCATGACCTGAGCCAAAAGCCGACGCTTAACAGCTGAGCCACCCAGGCACCCCCGCTCAGTCTATTTTTTTATGCTCTTTCCTGTTTATTCTTTAGGTAGCATTCAGTTACAGTTAATATGCTGATAACTGCCAAATCTGTTTCTGATACCTACGTCTTTTTGGTCTTTCTTTAGACTGGCTGCCTAATAGGTATCTTTCATTGGATGTCCCATTACATTCTCAAACTTAATATGTATACAACTGAACTTTACTAGTCTTGTAAACTAGGGTGTTTGGTTTCAATTCTATCTTTCTCACCACCTGCATTAAGCCCTGTCAGTTCTATATCCTAAATCTCTCTGCAATTCATCCACATTGTTATAATCATCAGTCCCCCTCACTAGAATGCTTTAAATATTCCTGTGCCATCTCCTTGCTTCCAGTCTCACTTCTTTCCAGTCCATTTTTTTAATTGAAATTTAGTTGACACACACAGTTACAGTATTTTCAGGTGTGTACAACATAGTGATTCAACAGCTCTATACATCATCATGCTATGCTCACCACAAGTGTAGCTACCATCTGTCACCACACAATGCTATTATAATATCATTCTCCAGTCCATTTTTTTTTTATGGCCACTAGAGTGATCTTTGTGAAAGAACCAAGCTGATGCTTGTTCTCTACTTAGAACACTTCAATGGTCCCCCACTGTTGTTAGGTTAAAGTCTTACCCTGAACATGGTTTTTGAGGTCTGGCAAGGGTTGGCTCCTACCTAGCAGTTCATCTCTGCCCTTCCTGCCTTACTTTCTATTCTCAGCCACATGATTTCTCTCTAGCACAACATGATGTTGCTTACCTCCAGGACTTTGTATATCTTATATCCTTGTCACTTTTTATCTATTATGAATAATGCTCCTGTGAGCATTTGAATACGGGTTTTTGTATGGACATGTTTTCATTTCTCTTTGGCATATATACCTAGGAGTAGAATTGCTAGATAATATGGTCAGTCAATGTTTAACATTTTGAGGAACTGCCAGACTTTTACAGAGTGGTTGCACCATTGTACCATTTTATAATTGCACTAGCAATGTATGTGAGGGTTCTAGTTTTTCCACAAGAATGCCAAAACTTGTTATTTTGTCTGTGTTTTTTATTTTTAGTTATCCTAGTAGGTGAGGTGGTATTTCATTATGGTTTTGACCTGCATTTCTTTAGTGACTAATGATGTTGAGCATCCTTTCATGTGCTTATCAGCCATTTGTATGTCTTTGGAGAAATGTCTGTTCAGATTCTTTGCCCATTTTTTAAATTGGATTGCTTGTCTTTTTATTGTTGAGTTGTAAGAGTTCTGTATATTTTGGATACAAGTCCCTTATCAGGTACATGACTTGTAAATATTTCTCCCGTTTCACTTGTCTTCACTTTTTTTTTTTTTTTTTAAAGATTTTATTTATTGGGGTGCCTGGGTGGCTTAGTCATTAAACGTCTGCCTTCAGCTCAGGTCATGATCCCAGAGTCCTGGGATTGAGTCCTGCATCGGGCTCCCTTCTCAGTGGGAAGCCTGCTTCTCCCTCTCCCACTCCCCCTGCTTGTGTTCCCTCTCTCGCTGTCTCTCTCTGTGTCAAATAAATAAATAAAACCTTTAAAAAAAAAGAATTTTTTAATTTATTTCAGAGAGAGAGAATGAGTGCATGAGCAGGGGGGAGGAGCAGAGGGAGAGGGAGAAGCAGACTCCCCGCTGAGCAGGGAGCTGGCAGCCTGACAGGGGGCTCCATCCCAGGAACCTGAGATGATGACCTGAGCCAAAGGCAGACACTTAACCGACTGAGCCACCCAGGTGCCCTTGTCTTCACTTTCTTTATGATACTTTTTGAAGCACAAAATTTTACATTTTAATGAAGTTACGTTTGTCTGTTTTTTCTTTTTTTCTTTTTAAAGATTTTATTTATTTATTTGAGAGAGAGAATGAGAGAGAGAGAGAGCATGAGAGGGGGGAGGGTCAGAGGGAGAAGCAGACTCCCTGCTGAGCAGGGAGCCCGATGTGGGACTCGATCCGGGGACTCCAGGATCATGACCTGAGCCGAAGGCAGTCGCTTAACCAACTGAGCCACCCAGGCGCCCTTGTCTGTTTTTTCTTTTGCTTGTTCATTGGTGTCATAGCTAAGAAACCATTGCCTAATCCATGGTCATGAAGATTGACTCCTAAGCACACTTACTTTTTCCAAGAATAATATAAGTATAGCATTAGATTGTCATTATTTACTTCTGAATTATATCAATGTGCTTAATAGAAGTCTAGATATCTGTATTTGGCCCTATGCACAGATCACAATGTCTCTAGGATGTCATTTGAGTTAAAATATATTAACATGTGACCTAACCAGTGAGCATTTTATGAATTTTCTTTGTCACTTAATTTTGTGGTTGTTGAGGTTTATTGCATTTCAGAAATGTGAGTGCGCTCTAGATTACCTAGGCCTACAAAGTAAAGAAAGATATTACTAAATAGATAATCTATATAGATTCTTTAATAAAATTACGTGGTTTTTCTTTTTTGATTTGAAGGAATTGGAGTTGTACAAAGAGGAACTTCAGACAAAACCTGCACTCCTGGCAGTTAATAAAATGGACTTGCCAGGTGCTCAGGATAAATTCCGTGTACTGATGAATCAACTCCAGAATCCTAAAGGTAAACCCATTTGTTCATTTAATGCCAATTTAATGATTACCTATTGGGTGCAGAGAGTGCTAAGTGGTATAATCAATGGAAAAGAAAACTGACAGTTGCTACTCTTAAAAAACTTATGTTTGAAGAAAGAACACATTAATATGAAACTTTCAATAACATTGTAACATAATACTTATCAAGTTTCAGAATTGTGATATGGGCAGTAAGTTAGAAGAGACAAAAGGAAAAGTCAGGCTTCATGAAGAAGTAAAATTTAAACTGGGCCCTTAAAGAGTTAATGGGATTTGGATCACAAAAGGAGAAAGTCAACATCTACCTGTAAATTCTTTTACTTTAACATACCTCACAAGTGGGGCGCCTGGGTGGCTCAGTTGGTTAAGCGACTGCCTTCGGCTCAGGTCATGATCTTGGAGTCCCTGGATCGAGTCCTGCATCAGGCTCCCTGCTTGTCAGGGAGTCTGCTTCTCCCTCTGACCCTCCCCCCTCTCATGTGCTTTCTCTCTCTCTCATTCTCTCTCTCTCAAATAAATAAATAAAATCTTTAAAAAAAAAAAAAAAAAAAAAAAAACATACCTCACAAGTTCTAGACCTTCATTCCCCTAATACACCATAAATTTAAAACCAGAGCAAATAGTTCTAAAGAGGTATGTATCTTTGCAATGCCAGCAAAGTACTGTGAAGAGTGCTAATCTTCTAAAAAGAACTTGAGTACCTACGTGTGTGTGACATAGAAAAATAGATGCTGTTATTGCAAAAGGATTTATTTGTTTGAAATTTGTTCCTAAATGGACCACTTTGTGTAAAGGAACTTAAAGGGACTCTCCACAGTTTTGAGTATTTACCTTTGTAGAACACTTCCTATCCTACAGTAATGATGCTTTCATTTTTCTGAGTCTAGTAGAGGACCTCTTCACAGATGAGGAAAAGTCGGGTGGATGGAAGGTGGCCAGTATGTTTTTAAATAGTACTAACTTCTCTGTTTTTATCCTTCTGATAGAAAGGGGGGAAATAAATTATAGTGTACTAGGACTAGCACACATCACCAGAAGATCCTTTCTCCCTCGAAAAAATCTTTCCCCTGCGTAATTTATGTATTGGAGCTGTCCTTGAGTTAATAAATTACTTTCAGGATATAAATACTTCTGGAACTACTGAGTACTCTTTATTCTTTAATGTCACTTGCTTTATGAGGTCATTGCTGGTTGGTCTTGCAGAAAAGGGAGTTTTCAGAGGAGGTATCAGAAGGGAGGGTAACTCTCTTGTTTGTGCCTATCTTGGACTGTCATAAAACAAAATATAGTGCCCTCAGTGATAATTCCTGAGTTAGCTTCTTTGGACTTACTTGCAGACATATGAATCTCAGAACTGAAGCTCCGTGTTGACTTGTACGGTCTCTCTCAGTCCAGCCTTTCCAGCTCATATCCATGTTAACCCATCCCATCAGTGTGCCATCTCCCTTCCCATTGTCTTGAGGGCAGGGAAGAGGAAAAATTAATATAATAGCTGTCAGCCTCTGTGGGGTGATAGATTGGACTCATCTGAAATGATCTCCCCTTGAACTGTCGCCAAACCTTTTCAATTTTAGTATGGCTCCTAACACCAGTGATAATAATCCTGTAGTTTAGGGCAGCTAAAGGGCAGCATGTACACCTGTGTACTGGGGAAAGCTACTATATCCCAGTCATGAATGATGAAAATCTGTGTTGCCTGATTTCATTGAACTCCTCCAAAAAAAACAAATTTATTGCTTCTGTAAGTAAATCATATATGATTATCTTTTATTCATACTTAATTTGGTTTAAAATACATTCATCCAACAAATATTTGCTAAGCACCTATCATGTGCTAAGAATCTTACCATTGTCATTTGTAAAAACAAGTTTCTGAGAGCTTATTAATGAGGGAAGGAAAAAAGGATTAAAAATAAGTTTTTGGTACCTTGATTCATAAATCAGACCTCTAACATAGTTTTAATTTCAAAGACAATGAAAATCAGCTTAGTTTTGTGTTCCTTGTTTCAGATTTTCTGCATTTATTTGAAAAAAACATGATTCCAGAGAGGACCATGGAGTTCCAACATATCATCCCCATCTCTGCAATTACAGGAGAAGGAATTGATGAATTAAAGAACCATATAAGAAAATCTCTGGATGAACATGCCAATATGGAAGATGATGCATATCATAAGAAACAGTTGCTTAATTTGCAGATTTCCAATACAATATTTTATAGTGAGCCACCACCAAAGAATTCTGTTACTAGCCCCAGATAGATGTAATTTAAACCTATTAAAAATGATACCGAAATTATATTCATTTGAAAGTTTTTCCACGGACATGTATTTTTTAGAAGGTTAGTTATTATTAACTTTCTGCTATAAATGCCATCATTCAAGAACCATACCTTCTTGTTTTATAGTTAAGTGTATAGATAGTAAAAAACTGAGACCTAAAAATGACAACTTAAAATTTTATGGCCAATCCACCTATAATAAAATCCTCTGATATGCCTGTATTTATGATGTCTCTAGTGAGATCATTTATATATATATATAATTACATTATGTAAATATAAATATATTTATATTTAATAATAAATAGAAAATATAATAAAATATAAAACAAAATAAAATAAAAATACATTTATATTTATAAATACACATTTTTATATGTATATATAAATATACAGAAGAGCATTCTCTAGAATATTATTAAAATGAGCAACCAGGTTTTGTTTTTGAGTCTGTCATGTATCTGATTCTACTAAATATATAATAGTTACCTTTTTTGGAAAACCTCAAAACCCTAAATTTCAACATATGTTCAGTGATAATAAAGATCACTGATAATATTTAACAGAAACAAGCAGGTAGATGTTTACAATTTCACCTTTTGGAAATTTTTCTTTCTTAAGTAAAAGTATTTTTTCCTGCTTTGGAGCAGACTGGTATATGTCTCATTTTCTTGCACTCAAATCTGTCTTGTCTATTTTCATATTTTAGTAAAGAGAAGTAATAGGAAGTGCAAAGTTGAAACAATATTATCAATCATCAATATATTAAGATTAAAATTTGTAAATTTCTGAGTTTCAAAAATATAATCGGACATTTTCTCTTCATAAGTTTTATTATAAAATATACATGTTCATTGTAGGAAATAAAATTTAAACCACACAAAATCTTATAAAGGAAAAAAAAGTCCCCATCTTCCTACATTGGGCCCTCTGGTCCTTCCCAAAGAAAATCACTGTTAATAGTTTCTTATATTCCTACAGAATTTTTTTATTCATTTATCTTTTTACTCAAATGAGTTCATCATGTAAACCTTTTCTAAGTTGGGTTTTTTTGTTTTGTTTTTGTTTTTTTTTAAATAGTAGCAAGTTAATGAGCTTTTAAAAATTATACTTCAAAGCTGCTTTTAAATTATTAGAAATTATTTTGGAATTTAAGGCTCAGTGAAGCCTTTACATAATGGTAATAAGTATTACATAAAAATGATGTAAGTATTGTTCTACTTAAATTTCTTCTGATGTGACACTGAGTTTTTACGAGCATTATTTCACTTTTATTTGTTCTGTTTTCTGTTCTCCACTCCCACGTCCCATTTGAGGCCCCAGATTGGTGGCTTTTTTGGTATTTCCTTCATTGCACAGGTATTTATTGAGTGTCTCCCATGTGTCAGGCACTGTGCAAGGCACAGCATGTACAATGTTAAAGACAGGACCTGCTGCCCTTATGGATCTCACATTCACAAGCAGAAACTGCAGGGGATTAGAATAGCCTGGTTCTGCTTTACAACAAAGAAGTAAGAGTGAGAAGAGCATTTGGAATTTAAACATCAGTACTGATCATTCTGACCATGTTTCATTTTGGGTATGTTTTACACTTACAACTTTAGTATCCTTTTTCTCTTTTACTTTTAATATTTCCTAAATATAAAGAAAGCAATGTGAGGTCAGTTTCATCAGGTGAATTTCTGAAGTTCTGACACCATAATCTTCTTTTCTGCTGTGGCAAAGGATAGTAGGTATGTGCTGAGAATTAAGAGGAATTAGATCTTACTTGCTCTGTCAGTAATGGCCAGGTTACTACTCTACAAACTAACTGAAGCATTGTGTTATGTAACTCACTAAAATGTTCCATGATTTGTATTTTCTAGTTACTGAAAGTTGATAGTTTTTATTCTAAACAGAAGGAGAAAATCTGGATCCCTTTTTATTTTACAAACAAATACATTTTAAAAACTTAAAGATTTATTTTGAAATATACTAACATCTCAGATACCATTTATTCTGTCCTTAAGCAAGATTTTTTTCATTTTCACCTTTCAAAATATATATACTTTTTGGAAGACTTAATTTTTATATTACTGAATAGCCAGGGTATCAATGTGCTATGTATAATAAATTTTTACCAAGTCCCAGTAGTTCTTGAAGAGCTTGCTATGTCAGATTCATTTACCATGATGAATTATAAGTTTATACCACCAGATGCTGTCAAGTATTAAGTATATTATACTGTGAAGTTGGATTTGTGCTTCGAAGATTTCACCTATGAATAAAAATGTTCCAGAAATATATTGTTATTTTTGCAATATATATCCATATTATTCTTATCATAGCAAAGTGAACTTTATGGAAAATTAATGTTATTTTAGATTTTATTTATTTATTTTAGAGAGAGAGCGAGCATGAGTGGGGCGAGGGGCAGAAGGAGATGAATAAAGAAGGACAAGCAGACACTGCAGTGAGTGCGGAGCCCTATCCAGGGCTTGATCTCACAACCCTGAGATTATGACCTGATCTGGAATCAAGAGTCTCAGCCGCTTAACCCGACTGAGCTACCCCAGGACCTCTAATGTTTTCTTTTAAGTGGTAAACATGTATTATCTAATGGGGGGGGTGTCTTCATAATGGGAAAAATCGGGCCAAGGGTCTTTTATTTCAGGTTTTATCTAGTTAGTTTTCTTGTAAAGTTATATGTCATTGGGAGGATGGAGTACAGAGATTCCTTTGAGAAAGTTAATGAAAGCTAAAGATTTTTTTTCTTGCCAACATGTACATAAACACATGGACTATTTTCTAAGTAGCTTCATAGGGTTTGCAAAGTTCAGATAAAAAAAATCAGTTAAAGGTAAGCTCCCTGTAGAAATTTGTAATATCATTAAGTTACATTAAAAATGTTTCTGGCGCCTGACTGGCTCAGTCAGTAGAGCTTGGGACTGTTGATCTCAGGGTCGTGAGTCAAAGCCCCACATTAGATGCAGAGCTTACTTTAAATAAATAAATAGATAGATGGATAGATAATAAGTGGCAGCTATTTAAATAAAAGCATACATAATAAAAATTTTTTTTAAATGTTTCAAAGCAGCACCATAAGTTAGCTCACAAACTATAGCTTAAAAATGAAATGAAAATTAGCAGTAGTTTAGGGGAGGGTATGTGCTATGGTGAGCCCTGTGAATTGTGCAAGACTGTTGAATCAGATCTGTACCTCTGAAACAAATAATACATTATATGTTAAAAAAAAGAAGAAGCTAGCAGGAGGGGAAGAATGAAGGGGGAGATAATCGGAGGGGGAGACAAACCATGAGAGATGATGGACTCTGAAAAACAAACAGGGTTCTAGAGGGGAGGGGGGTGGGAGGATGGGTTAGCCTGGTGATGGGTATTAAAGAGGGCACATTCTGCATGGAGCACTGGGTGTTATACACAAATAATAAATCATGGAACACTACATCAAAAACAAATGATGTGATTAACATAAAGAAAATTAGCAGTAGTTTAAATTGTAAACCTTATACAGAAGACCTCTTATTTCAAAAACATGATAACATTTTGTTTGAAGACCAAGTGGTGAATTGAATTTAATGTATATTTTTAAACCTTTGAGTATCTCAAATTTAGTTTAAATCTGTCTCTCCTAATGGAAGAGACAAGTGAAGCAAATCGAGAAACAGTACATTGTCTGTGCTGGTAATAATATCTAACAGTAATGTTTCCATATGCTGGGCAGTGTACTGAGTTGTTCACAAATATCTCTTTTAAACACTACACTATATTGCTTTTTGGTCATTTACTAAGTTGGGTCCTGGGTACATGAATGTTTTGGGGCTTTTTGGTTTTTTTATTTGAGAGAGAACGAGAACAAGCGGAGAGGGGCAGGGCAGAGGGAGAGGGAGAAGCAGGCTTGCTGCTGAGCAGGGAGCCCAATGCAAGGCTGGATCCCAGGACCCCGGGATCATGACCTGAGCCGAAGGCAGACACTTAACAGACTGAGCCACCCAGGCACCCCTGTTTTGGGGTTTTTTAACCTTTTGGGGAGTCTACTGTATTTTATAATTTAAAAAATGTCTTTCCCTTATAAGAGTTTATACCTTGGGAATAAGGCATTTAGATAAACATAGTTAACAAATGTTGGCAGACAACATGCTGTAATATTTACTGCAAAGCTAAATAATAATGAAAAATTTATTTTTTTTCTTAAATAGCTATGTCAGAGAAGCATTGTGTTTGTTTTGTTTTGTGATTGGAGCTTGGCAAGTAGAGGGAAAGTATCAGAGGAATCTCTTTAGCTGTAAGTGGGTGTCACAAGCCAGCTGAAGGAAAAGCAAAATCAAGCAGGTAATAGAAATGAGAAAAGGAGAGAGAAAAGAAAGAAAAGCATGTATGTTGGAAAGTTGTAGTATTTCCCTGTGGATAATTCAGGAGTGATGTGGGTTATTGCCTCAGTTGTCTGTCAGAAGGATGAAAAAGCCAGGCGCAATTTCAACTACCATTTCTGACCATAACCAATCATTAATTTTAGGCAGTTCGAATTTTTGTACTTTTACTGTTTCTCATTATATGACTGTTGCTTAATTAGTAGTTGTGGAAGACTTCAGAGAAGCAGTCACCTTTGTTTATATTATTAACGTGTTTGTAGTAGAGATTAAATTTGTTGGGTTGCCCCAGATACTAAGCTATGTGAAGCACAGCTATTATTTGAATCCAGTCCTCTGAAATACTTAGAATTTGAAGAACAGCATGTGCAGTTTATATTATAATTAATTTTGGAGCAATATATGGCAAAGTTGGGGGTTTTTTTCTATTTATTTTGTAAACTTTAAGTGATTGAAAGTTGAAAGCGAAGAACAAACCTTCCTTTGTTCATGGCACATATTTCAATATATTTTTCTGAAACTGCCAATATCTTCTGACCAGTGCCTTCATTTTCTTATTTGTTATCAAACATTATTACCGGTATTATTCCAATATGAAAGGCTTTAAGAAGACCATGGTGTAATTTTCTTAAGAAAAAGGGTATGATTATAAATCTAAAATATGCCTTCAGTTTTATTTGTATATGGTTTGCTACAAATTGAGGAGATTGAAAATACTTTAAATCAAGAGCAGGCATTGAGTAGAAGCTTCTGGCTTTCAATGGATTTGCAACATGATTAAATGACAGTAGATAAAAGCCTCTGGTCAAGCAAATCCTAAAGGGGAGAAATAAGAGTAGTATAGAATAATTGAGCCTCAGTTTCAAAAACAAATCTTAACATGAACCGGTACTACCTTGAGGTCAAGAGAAATTATAAGAACAATATAATGTGCACGCATGGCCTTTCCTATAAAAATAGAAACCAGAAAAACTCACCTGCTTTAAAGAATCACTAATGGTGTAATTCCAAATTTGTAACACATTCATCAAAAGTTTAACATACAGGTTTATCTGTAAAAACTAGATTAAAAATAGTGGCAGTGGAAGGAGAGGGTAATAGGCATGGTAAATGACAAAGATTTACAACACCTGAATGCAATTACAGGCAAAAGCCTTCAGTTATCCTACTTTAAGCCAATTCTTTTGTACAATTTCCTTCCCTGGGGCACCTGGGTGGCTCAATCCTTAAGTGTCTGCCTTTGGCTCTGGTCATGTTCCCAGGGTCCTGGGATCAATCCTGGGATCGAGCCCCGCATTGGGCTCCCTGCTCAGCGGGAAGCCTGTTTCTCCCTCTCCCACTCCCCTGCTCGTGTTCCCTCTCTCGCTGTCTCTCTCTGTCTGTCAAATAAATAAAATAAAAAAATAAATTAATTAAAAAAAATAAAAACTTTAAAAAAATTTCCTTCCCTCCCTCCCCTATTCACCAGTAACTTTATTAAAGAAGATTGGAAACATGTGCGGTCATCCTACCTCTTTTACAGTAGACAACAAAGTCCTAACCATTTTTAAAGTGACAGCTCACTGCTTGATTATCCAGAACCTTCTTCCCTTATTTCTTGTATTAGTTTGCTAAGGCTACATTAACAAAGTACCACAAACTGAGGGATTTGAACAAAAGAAATATATTGTGTCACAATTCTTTAAACTAGAAGTAGGAGATGAAGGTACTGACAGAGGTGGTTCTTTCTGAGGGCTGTTGAGGGAGATTCTCTTCCGTGTCACCTGCCTAGCTTCTAGTGGTTTGCAGTGTTCCTTGGCTTATAGAAGCAACACCCCAGTTTCTGCCTTCATCTTCACATGGCATTCTCCCTGTGTGTGTGGTTGTCTCCAAATTTTTCCTTTTTATAAGGAAATAAGTCATGTTGGATTAAGACTCAAACTAATGACCTCTTTTTAACTTGATTACCTCTATAAAAACCCTGTCTCCAAATAAGGTCACATCCTGAGGTATGTTGAGAGAGTTAGGACTCCAACATTGGAATTTTTGAGGAACACCTTCTACCCATAACATTCCCCTACTTTTCTCTCTATACTTCCCAACTTCCCAATTAATAGTTATTTATTATTTTTTATTTGATAGGCTCCTCTAAAAACTAGTATATGGGGAGGGTTTTTTTTTTTAAAGAGGTATTTATTTCAGAGAAAGAGCGTGCATGGTGTGGGGGATGGCCAAAGGGAGAGGGAGAGAGAGAATCCTAAGTAGACTCCCTGCTGAGTATGGAGCCCGTTGTGAGGCTCAATCTCAAGACCCCGAGATCATGACCTGGGCCACAGTCGGACACTCAACTGACTGAGCCATCCAGGCGCCCCCAGAGTTTTTAAAATTAATCTGAATTTGTTGAGTTTCAGTCAGGGACTTGGAAATACTATGGTGAGATATGACTAACACATAAAAAAGGAATATTATGTGCCAGTTAGTTTCCATTTGGACTTGATGTGTGTAATTTACAGAAGATAAAATTATTCAGAAAAGGGGGAAGGTAGGTAGGATTTGGGTGGGCAGAAAGGGTAGTAGAAAGACATTCCAACTTCAGGAATAGCTTCAATAAGCGTTTAGAGTAAGTAAAGTTTTAGCTACAGAAATCCAAAATAAGGAAACTGCCCTGAATCTGAAGAGTTCTGACTGGTGACAACAACATTTTGGGAATATCCTCCACTTACTATTTCTTGATTTTGAGCACATTATTTAATCTCTCTGCATCTCAATTTCTTTGTCATTAATATAGATTCATTGTGATTAAATTAGATAATTCATAGAAAATATCCTTGGAATGTAATAAATATTGAATGTTCTCTATTATTTTTAAATCGACATTAATATATATGTAAAGAAATTATTGCACATATCTTAATGTGAAGAGGTAAGGGCTTAATTTTTTTTTAAAGATTTTATTTGAGAGAACATGAGAGTGCGTGTGAGTGGGGGTGGGCAGAGAGGGAGGGAGAGGAAGAGGGAAAGAATCTCAAGCAGACTGTGAGCTGAGGCTCCACACGGGGCTGGATCCTATGACCCTGAGATCATGACCTGAGCCAAAACCAAGAGTCCAATGATTAACTGACTGAGCCATCCAGTCACCCCAAGATGAGGGCTTCAAATAGGATTGTGACAATTCTTTGTAGTGAATAAGGGACAAATGGATATTTCAAAGAAAGAATCAGGATGTGGTTCCTAATTTGAGTAAAAGATATGAAGAAGATATCAACAAACAAAAGATAAGAAAGAGGAAACCACTGACAAAATAAGGAATGATGGAAGACATAAGCAGAACAATCATTATTTTTTATTTGGAGAATGTTGAAATTAAAGTAATAAGTTAATCATATGAGCTGGTAATTAGAAACAGTACTGAAGTTATGAAAAGTCTTAGCCAGATGTGGATTTGGGGAGATAAAAAACGGATTGCCCTCTGAAGAAGTTTTTATTGATAGGGCCCCAGGACAGAGCCTTTTGATAATTGGGGAGTGAGGAGGAGAAAGTGAAAGCAACAGGTAGACAGGGAACAAATCAGGTAAACTAGAAGAAAAGTAGAAATGTTGGTGTTTCCAAAAATGAGAAAGCAGAGTTTAGGAAAAAAAGAGGCAATCAGAATTGTGCAATGTGGACCTAAAGGAGGTGGAAGAGAATGAGGACCAGAAAGAGACCCTTGGATTCAAATAGAAAGAAGTGATTAGTGACTGTGGCAGGCAGAATAATGGTCCTGTAAAGATGTCTTCATCCTCATCTTGAGAATCTGTGAATACATTCAGTTACATGGAAAGGGAGTATTACAGTTGCTCATCAGATGACCATAAAATAAAGAAATTATTCGGGGTAGTCCGAGTGGGTCAAATGTTATCACAGTGCTCTTGAAAGATGAGAGATGCAGAAGAATGTCAGAGTGATGTGATTTAGATGTTGAAAGATTCAAGCAGCTATTGCCAAGTTTGAAAATGGAAGGGGATCATAAGCTAAGGAGTGCAGGTGTCCTCAGGAAGCTGGAGAAGACAAGGAAAGTCTCCCCTGAAGCTTCCAGAAAAAATACAGCCCTACCAGCACCTTTAGTTTAGCCCAGTAAGATCTGTGTGAGGTTTCTGACCTCCAGAACTGTAAAATAATAAATTTGTGGTTGTTTTAAGCCACTGAATTTTGTGGTAATTTGGTACAGCAATAATAGGAAACTAATACAGTAAGTAGATATTTGTAGAATTTTGGTGGTGGTATATTGCAGTGAATTTGTTTTAAGATTTGACTTACTCCTTAATGAGTCTCTGTTGAGAAAAAATGGAAAGCCAGGATTGTTAATTGCTGATCTAAAGTCTTACCTAGGGGCATCTGGGTGGCTCAGTCAGTTAAGCGTCTGCCTTCAGCTCAGGTCATGATCTCAGGGTCCTGGGATCTAGCCCCACATTGGGCTCCCTGCTCAGCAGGGAGCCTGCTTCTCCCTCTCCTCCCCACTTGTGCTCTCTCTCTCTCTCGCTATCTCTCTCTCAAGTAAATAAATAAAATCTTAAAAAAAAAGAAAAAAATAAAGTCTTACCTAAAGTACTTCTGAGAATGACATTCTAATAATCTAGTCCCACTAGGGTACATAAGTATTTTGTTCTATCTTTGCTATACTAAAGGCCAGGCTAACCATAGATGTGAACTTACCAATAAGTTTAGAAATAGTCCTTCACTTCCTTTTGGTGCTGTTATTTTTTTTTTTTATCATTATAATCAACTACATATTCATCCCAGCTAAAATCTGCTAAACCAAGTTAATTCATCAGTGATTGGGAACTAAATTATAAAATGATTTTGTATACAGTTATTGGATTCAATTCAGTTTTATAGATGAAAGAACTGAAATTCAGAGCAAAGAAGTGAGATACGCTGTGTCATATTGCTGTCATCCCTCTGGCTGGCCTGCGCTCAGAGATCCTTTTACCCCCAATCTTTCTTTCTCATAATTACATTTCTAGGTCTAACTTTGGGATTGGATTGCTTCAGGCCTTAGATAACTCTATCCATCCTCTGAAGCAGTATGGAAGATTAGAAGGTGGTTATAATGGACAGATAGTGAGTGGCCTTTTCCCCTTTTCTATCACTAACAAAAAGTTCCTTGAGCAACATAAAATGAAAAATGGTAAAAACAATGTCAGACACTGTTGTAAACTTCTCTATGTATAGTAACTCATTTAATCCTTACCATTATTTTTTTGATGTAGATAACATTATTACTACAGGTAAATCCTGAGCCAGAAGGGGGTCACTTAACTTGCCCAACTTAAATACAGGCAGAGTGGGATAGGGATGGATGCAACCCTTTACTTTTGTTTAAAACTGTGATGCTTTCTACTGGGTATTTACCCCAAAGATACAAATGTAGTGATCCGAAGGGGTACGTGCACCCCGATGTTTATAGCAGCAATGTCCACAATAGCCAAACTGTGGAAAGAGCCAAGATGTCCATCGACAGATGAATGGATAAAGAAGATGTGCTATATATATACAATGGAATATTATGCAGCCATCAAAAGGAATGAAATCTTGCCATTTGCAACGACATGGATAGAACTGGAGAGTGTTATGCTGAGCAAAATAAGTCAATCAGAGAAAGACATGTATCATATGACCTCACTGATATGAGGAATTCTTAATCTCAGGAAACAAACTGAGGGTTGCTGGAATGGTGGGGGGGGGTGGGAGGGATGGGGCAGCTGGGTGATAGACATTGGGGAGGGTATGTGCTATGGTGAGCGCTGTGAATTGCGCAAGACTGTTGAATCACAGATCTGTACCTCTGAAACAAATAATACATTATATGGTAAAAAAAAAAAAGAGAGAGAAAAGAAGAAGATAGCAGGAGGGGAAGAATGAAGGGGGGGAAATCGGAGGGGGAGATGAACCATGAGAGACGATGGACTCTGAAAAACAAACTGAGGGTTCTAGAGGGGAGGGGGGTGGGAGGATGGGTTAGCCTGGTGATGGGGATTAAAGAGGGCACGTACTGAATGGAGCACTGGGTGTTATATGCAAATAATGAATCGTGGAACACTACATCGAAAACTAATGATGTAATGTATGGTGATTAAAATAACATAATAATAAAAAAATAAATAAAACTGTGACGCTTTTCCTCAAACTTTTTATCTTGAAAAATTTTAAAGATACAGAGAGTTGGAACAGTAAATGAACACCCATACACTGCCTTTCTCTAGATTCAGCAATTATCAACATTTGCCACATTTACTTTATCTCCATTTGGTGTGTGATCATTTGAAATTAGTATGCAACGTGACACTTCAACATCCTTTTTTTTTTTTTTAAAGGTTTATTTATTTATTTGACAGAGAGAGACACGGCGAGAGAGAGAACACAAGCAGAGGAAGTGGGAGAGGGAGAAGCAGGCTCCCGCTGAGCAGGGAGCCCGATGCGGGGCTCGATCCCAGGACTCTGGGACCATGACCTGAGCCTAAGGCAGAAGCTTAACGACTGAGCCACCCAGGCCCCTCTCAACATCCTTTATACATATAAAATACATCAGTCCTATACAAGACTTCTGAAACCTTTATTTTAATTCAGATATTCACTAATGCAGTACTTCATATTTAGAAGCCACAAAGAAAGGGCCAGGATAGTTGGAATTGTGCAGAAGAGTAAAGTTACTTTAAATATCTAATAGCTAGTTATGTGCTCAGTGCTTTGCCTGTATTTAGTTCCTTAATTTTCAAGACAATTCTATGATGTAGGTGATCTTATTATCCTCATTACAGATAACCACAGAGAGAGTTACACTTGCCCAAGGCCACCCAACTAATAAAACCCCATATTAAACCAGGCAGTTAAATATATTTTTAAATATTTAAAACAAAGGATGCTGAAGTGTCATGATGCCTATCACCTTAATGATCACACACACACATAAGTGGAGATAAGATAAATGTGGCAAATGTTGATAGTTGTTGAATCTAGAGAGTAAGCATATAGGTGTCCATTGTACTATTCAAGTTATCTGTATCTTTTAACATTTTCAAAGTCAGTTCTAGAGTTTGAGCTTTTCTACTTTGTGCCTTGGTAAATACTTTGTGGAAAAAAGTATTTAAGGATTTTTGCTAACAAACCTTACGGGGAGATCACATTTAGTAGTAAATATTTACTTGGGTACCCAACCTGAAACTATTTTTAGTTTTGTTTCGTTTAACTTTTTTTTTTTTTTTAAACACCTGTAACCCAAATCTGGAAGGAACTGAAGGCGCAAGGGGAGTAAGGGGGCCGGGGGCCAGGGAGAAAGAAAGGCAGAAGGTGATCGCAGGATGTTGCCTGCGGCCGGCGGCCCAGTGGCTTCTGGGAATTGTAGTCTCCCAGTCATCCAGGGCATTCCTGATTAGGGCCTCGGGAAAACCTGACTACGCTCCCAGAAGCCTCCGGTGCGGCTCGCTGGGAACGCACTTCCTGGGACGCTGCGAGGGAGACGCTCTAAGAAGCTCCTCAGTGTGGGCGAGTGAAATGTCTTGGATGTGAGAAACAGGTAGGTGTGGTCAGGAATCTGATTTTTTGGGTCTTTTGCATAAGTTGTTGAGGATTTTGTGTAAAATAGCTAAATCGAAGGGAATCAGGGACACTGAAAACTGTTGACCCCACATCTGTGGACGTGAAAATTGAATGAGGAGGTATTTGATCAGGCTTTTAAAAAACTGTGTACACCGGAGTGTGGGAAATGTCGAGGTGTCTTGCCGGAGCAGCCGAGGGCTTGGGCTTGGCCAGCGGGGTGTGCGGTGTGGAGCTGCAAGTTGCTATTTTTGAATCACCAGTTGGTTGTGTAATGATGACCTGCTCGCGGTTCAAACCCACTCGGTGTTGCAGGGATGGGTTTGTTCTGAGAGCGGTAACAGTCACTGTTGCGGTCTCCTTCTATTGGCTCTAACCAGGAGAGCCCCCCCCCTTTTTTTCCTTTCTTTCTGCTAGCTCTGTTGCTCCTAAGGACAGGGCTCGAAGAGAAGGAGAGGAGAGGAGGGGGAGTGCGGTTTGCTCTGGAAGCTTGGTTTGCTTTACTCTGAAGCCCAAGTTGTGTGTAATAGGCCTTGGAAGGGGCCGGTTACCACGTTAGAGAAAGGCCAGACTTGGTGACCCCACTTAGAATGAAAGCTCAGGGATCCTAGTGTGTGTTTTTAATTGAAAACGATTTTCCCTTAATTTGGAGTGAGCAGTTATGCTTGATACCAACTTAAGAAACATACATTTAGAAAAGAAAAATCATAATTTGAAATCTCCTCTGTGCAGACTGTTGAGGACAACATTCTACATAATAATAATGGGGCTAGTGATAAATGCCTTAATCCAGGAAGTTCTCTGGCATTTATAAGTTTGCATCCTGCCTATTGTAATAAATAGTATTTGAAAGGAAGTTGTTGGTGCCTAAAATAGATCTATAGAAACATATTTAGATGGCAGGTTGAGCCATTGGTGGAACTGTAAACTCAAAAAAGCATTCTAGTTGCAAATTTTAGGATGCACAATGCAGATCAACTTAGCCTAGTTTTGTTATCAGTGTCCTTTTAAAAGGTACAAAAGAAACAATGAGTTTCTTTTACTTCCAAGACAACTAACTGCACAGTGTTTCCTTGGGCCTCCTTATTCTTAGTTGTGAGTAGGATCTAAAAAATCCATTGTGTGTGTGTGCACGCTCGCGTGTGTGTATAACACGCACACATATATATATAATTTAAAGAAGTATTATATTAATTTAGGACATTTTCCCTATTTCTTTAGGCCCAGATCATCTCTACTGTCTATTCAGATGTGCATATATTTCTTCCCTAAGTTGATTGAAGTTGTTTTACACCTGTCAAGTACCTCAAAGAGTAAGTACATCCTTTGATTTTACTCCTTTTCCTTTTTCCACCATATATCAGATGGCATGTTTTTCTCTTGTTCAACAAAATGAAGTTATAAGATAGACTTCCCTTGTGAGAGCAATGATTGATAACCTGTAGTTTCTAAGAAAACTCCAATTACAGGTGGAAGGGACTGCTAGTCTTACCTTCAAGAAGTAATGTAGCTGCTGTTACACATGTCTTCTATAGCTGTTCCTGGGATTGTCCCAGAAGAAATTACATAGTGATGGGTCTGTGAATTCCTAAAGCTGTTAGCCATTATTCCTGCCTCGGACTTCTTTGAATGCTATTCAAAACCACAAAACAGCTATCTTTTTGAAAATACTTTTAGTTGAAAATGATATATTTGATAATTTTAACTGTGTACCGGATTTTATCCATCTACTTCTGAAAGTCACCATGGAACAGATAGATGACAAATGTGAAGTGCTTGTTTTGAAACAGAGTCCTTATTTGATTTGGTCAGTAACTGCTCCATAGAGAATGCTCTGTTATTATTGTTACATGGCTGTAATCATCTGTGATTGATTGCTGAGACCCAGAAGAAAAGCACATTCCTGGCTAAAGAAAGTAAATAAGCCTACTAATAATCATTATAAATTTAAATTTCTTACCATACTCTGTTTTACAAAAGGCTTTACTATTCATGATCTTATAGATACCTTGGGGGACACTTTACTGTTGAGATATTTGAGGTTCAGAGCACATAGATGACTTGCCCAGTTTGTAAATGGTAGGTTGTGACTGGCATTGGGTCTCTGGTTGCCTGGATGGTAGTACCAAGTTGCCTCTCACACGGAAACAACAAGCCCAGACATCTATATATTTGACCCAGCTTGAGGCTGTTGCCTAGTTAGTGTTCAAGAGTACTACTTAGATTTGTTGGATTAGTGTGTTCTTAACCTGGCATATTTTCTACAGTCCCTAATAAGGGATTTTCATATGGCAAAAAGATGTTTATCTTTTTTCTCCATTGCTATATTAAAAAGAAAATATAAATACAAATATAGTAAATTGTTCTGCTTTAAAAAATAGTTTTGCTTTGATAAACAGGCATTAATTTGATATATTAACCTGTTAATAAAAAGGGGTATATCCAGAAGTAACAAGCCTGTTGAGTTGAAAACATGAGGATCAACACAGGTACAATTGATTGACTCCTTGGCCACTGTGAAAGTTAACCAGTGTTGCCAAACTTAGTTATGTATTTTTGGAAGAATAGTCTTTATGTAAATACTTGGGAATCGCCTCAGTTTTAGGGGAATTTTTTAGGGGAAGAAAATCACCTTTGTTTTAAAAAATGGGAGAGACTGGCCAATAAAGTGGAAAGTGGAGGGCATGGTTTAGAAGCAGCTTGGAAGCTTCAAAACGTAAGATATGAATGAATGAATGAATGAATGATAACAGAGCAGATTTGTAACTTTCTCTCTGGATCCTGACCATACCCATATGGAGCTTACATTTGTTTCTTTGTTCAGTTATTTAACAAATAATCGAGTGCTTTCTGTGTACCAGTGTGGGACACAGTGAATAAAAGAGAAGGCTTTCTGTCCTCCTGGAATTCAGACTAGTGAGAAAGATAAATACTGAACAAGGAATTATAAGCATAATCACTGCTCCCAAAGAGAAGGTGCAAAGGTGATTTCAGAGCATTTAACCAGGGCTGGGGAAGGTAGGGGATCGGGGAAGAGAGAACAGGTTTAGGGCCAGCCTCCCTGAAAATTAGAAAAATGAATACCTTTTGGGTAAGCAAAGGATAGAATGGAATTAAGAAAGTTCTAGAAGGAAGAATAGCATGAAGTAAAGCCCATAGCCAAATTTAAAAGTGCCAAATTTGAAGACTGAAAAGAAAAGTAATATGACTACATAGTCTGTAACATGTTAGATGGGAGAGTGACACATAAGGAAATTGAGAATTTGACAGGAACTGATGGTGGGATTTGAAACTTTGGAAGCTGTAAAGTTTTAAAATTTAGAAACTATTCTGAGGGAAATAAGAAGGCATTGAATGTGAGAAATGTAGTGAATGTGAGAAATGTGGCTCAGCTGGTGGAGCATGCAACTCTTGATCTTGGGATTATGGGTTTGAGCCCCACGTTGGGTATAGAAATTACTTAAAAATAAAATCTTAAAAAAGAAATATAGTGAAATAATCAGATTTGCATTTGAAACAAGTTATTTTGGATTAAAAATTAATTGGCATAGGACAAGAGTAGAGATCTTTCACCTTCTTAATATGAACAAATCCTAACCTGAGAGCATTATTTTCAGTTTTAAATCACTAAACATACTCCATCTCCCAACTATCCCTATAAAATGATACTTCATCCCTCTAGTGAGATATATGACTTATCAAATCATGCAGATGTGGAGTTAAGAACAGATCATAAAAAGGAAAGTAGCCAAAGAAGGTTAAAAAGAACAGGGACATTAATTCCAGCACTGAGGTTGAAATTAGCTAAAGAAGTGAGGTTAATAGTATTTCCCTTCTGAAAAAATGCCATGGTATCCTTGTTGACTGTGTAAATTAGGATTTTAGTCAATCTCTGGGCTCTGAGCTAAGAATGCTTCAGTAAAAGCAAGTTCAGGGGACTGATAGGACATTTGTGTTGATTGGATGCAGGATAAGTTCGAACACACTTGATCCTGATGTAAATATTGACCCACCTCTGTTCATTAGTGTCATTTGATAGTCTATAATTTAAGAACTACAGGAATTTATTTATAATAAGTCATTCATTCTGATCTTGTTTCTCATTCCCTTTTCATTGTAGGAATTAGTGGTACAAGGCAGCTTGATTGGAGAAATCTCAGTATTTCTGATACTCCCAAGTTTTTTACCCCTATCTGTGAAAGCAAGAGAAATTTATGATTGGGTTAGGACTCTGAGTACGTCGCCTGAAGGAGTTCTGAAGCTTTGAGAGAAACAGAGGGAACCTTTTTCTTATGTCTTTACAGCTTTAATCAAATCATCATTCTCTTTCCTTGCTCAGTCTTTCTCTAACCCTGGGTGATACATTTTTTATGAACAGGTACCTTATTGGTTCACTTTGCTTAATATCTAACAATTATCCTTTGACATGTAGTGATCATACAATTGATTCACTCTCAGCATATTGACTTCTCATAGAACAGCATATTCTTTCCCTCAGTCTGATTGTTAATACATTGGAGCAAGGTCCAGATCTTAGTGGCTTCAGTGTCCCTCCAGGACCTAACAGTATTTTGCATGTGCTGGATACTCAGTAAATACCTGAGTTGAATGAATTGATTCATTGAATGAATTATTACTTGGTAATAGCTACTTCCTTGCCCGATTCTACATTATCAATAGCCTACCTTTGTGAGTTACTGTGGTCTTGGAACAGTGCCCAGTACTCATTTATTCAAATATCCCTAGAATGACTTAATGTTGGGCACTGTGCAAGTTGCTAACAGTGTATGGGGGAGACAGACAGGTAAATGAGCAAAAGCCAGTAAGAAGCTGCATTTTGGAGCTTGACATCATTAGTAGCCTTTTCCAGTGTAAACATCCTCAAACCTGCACCACAGTTTCCATTGCTGGAACAAGGTAGTTTGATTGCTAAAATTAAGCAAGACAGTTTTTCTCCCCATTTTGCATGAAAAATATAAATTAGGACTATAATTATTTTGTTTTGTTTTCATATGTAAACAGTGTATTTGTAAGTAATTGCTACTTCTGGTAATATTGACAGAAGACAACATGATAAACAAGTAGTAAACTAATATTAATGGAGAAACTTAGAACTAATTATGCTTAACTTGAGGCCTTTGAAAAATGGTTCACTTGTGCTTAAACTGATTTTATATTGTACAGTTATATAGATATGTATGTGTAACTACATATTTTCTGCTAGTAAAATTTTTCCTAGTTTACATGATCAGATTAAATATGCAAATAGGTTGTTTTCTAAAGAAAAAAAAATGTGCCTTCCCATTCAGACACATTTGATCAAGTCCTAACCCAGTTTAGCATTTTGATCTTCTTTCTGGCCCCTGAACTCCTGGAAATGCTATTCCACCATCGCAGCAGATAATATTTGACTCTGCAGAGGATCATGGGTACTCTGAACACATACTGTATTCAGAAACAATAATATTCTCAACCTTGCCCCTTCATCATGATCTGACTAAAAGAAGTAGATGTGCTACCTTAAGTAGTCTGTTGTGTTGCCTCATTGGGGGCGTGATAGAAGGCAGAGAAAATATACTTGGGTGGTGTTTGGAGAGTGAGTTTCAAACTCTTAAACTAAAGCTGAATAAGATATTGGTCTTTATACTTTGTCATATGCAGAAAAAGAACAAGCAAGAATGAGAGAAAGGCCTGGCTACTTTTTTTCTTTTTCTTACAATAGCGTTAATAGAGATAGGTTGTCGTTACCTCAGGAATGTGAGCAGTAATGGTATAATAACCAATAAGCACAAGTGTAATAACCGGAAAAGCATGCAAGTCATGTTGAATCAGCCAGGAAGTAGTTGAGTAGAATCATTTCAGGGATCTTTGTTCTCTTCTTTTCATTTGACTAATTCAATGGAGAGGAGTTCATTTACCTTTTGTAATTATCCAGTATGCCTAGTATATAGGAATGAGATGTTGCTTTTTCTTATTTAACATTTATTCAGCAAATGTTCTTTAAACTGCTCCAGTATGCCAGGCACTGAGCTGGTCACTGAGTGCTAAGAAGTAGTTAACACTTGAAGTGCTCTTAAAATGTGCCAGACATGTTTTAAGCAGTGGACAGTATATTAACTCACTCAATACTTAACTCTGTGAGGTAGGTACTGTTATTTTTCCCATTTTACAGATGAGGAAAAGGAATCACAGAGTTCTGTAGCTGATCCAAGGTCACTTGGCTAGTAAGGGAGGAAGTGGGGATTAGAACCCTAGCAGTCTGGCTCAGGGTCCTCCCTCAGCCAGTCTGCTGTCCTGTGATCCTTCTTTCTCTACGTCTTTGTCTTTTATGAGCCACCTTCACCGCAGCTGCATGCTAGTTTCATTTTCCATTTGCATGAGCACGGGGGGCTGAGTTTGTGTTGTGTGTTGTTGACGGTTGATGAGTGCTCTGACCTTATATATTTGAGTGGCTGACACATGAAAGAAAGTATTTGGTAGATGTGTGTTGAATGAGTGATTATTGACAATTGAGAGACTTTCATATGTGATGTTAAAAGGATTTGAAATTATTTTGATTGTTCCTCTGCTTTGCTGGGAAGTAAAATACTCATGTCCAAAGACTTTAGTTCTTTGGTCGCTACCTGGCCCGGCCACTGGTAACCAAGCATAGGTGAGTGCACCTGCGCTCTGGGGTCACAGGCACATGTGTTTATGTGCCTTCATATTGTACGTAGGAACCAGGGACAGACTTCCCTCTTTGCATTGACATCATTAGTTGTGCTGCCAATCAGCACCACCCTTCCTGCTCTGCTCGCCTATTGTCCCCTCATGATTTGTCCTCTTGTGTGTCACCCCCCAGTCTGACTGACGGTACTGCACAAGCCTACCTGCCATGGGCTGTCGGGATGTCCATGCAGCCACAGTCCTCTCCTTCCTGTGTGGAATCGCCTCGGTAGCAGGCCTCTTTGCGGGGACTCTGCTTCCCAACTGGAGGAAATTACGACTGATCACATTCAACAGAAACGAGAAGAATCTGACTGTGTACACTGGCCTGTGGGTGAAGTGTGCCCGATATGATGGGAGCAGTGACTGCCTGATGTATGACACTACTTGGTACTCATCAGTTGACCAGCTGGACTTGCGGGTCCTCCAGTTTGCCCTGCCTCTCAGCATCCTGATTGCGATGGGTGCCCTGCTGCTCTGCCTGATTGGAATGTGCAACACGGCCTTCAGGTCCTCAGTGCCCAACATCAAACTGGCCAAGTGTCTGGTCAATAGTGCAGGCTGCCACCTGGTGGCCGGGCTGCTGTTTTTCCTGGCAGGTACTGTGAGCCTCTCCCCTTCCATCTGGGTCATCTTTTATAACATTCATCTGAACAAGAAGTTCGAGCCAGTCTTTACGTTTGACTACGCAGTGTATGTCACTATGGCCAGTGCGGGGGGCCTGTATATGACTTCCCTTCTGCTGTTTATTTGGTACTGTGCATGCAAATCTTTGCCTTCTCCTTTCTGGCAGCCACTGTACTCCCATCCTCCCGGTATGCATACCTACTCACAGCCCTATTCAGCACGCTCCCGCCTCTCTGCCATCGAAATTGACATTCCAGTAGTTTCACACACCACCTAATGGGGAAATGGTTAGTTCTCAGAGAAGACTTGTAGCCTCACATTTCCCTTGTACAAGGACCCGTATACATTTTCCTTTGTTTCTGACCAGTCAATGAAGCCAAATTTGTATGTCCTGGTAGAATGAAGTGCTGCTAGTTTTATGAAAAGTACATTATTTTAAATGTGAATCATTCCTTTTATCTTGCTTCTTATGCTAGAAAGATTTTTAACCTCTATATTGATATCTAATCATTTATTCAAGTGGAAAGGGCCTGTGTCTCAGTTGAGGTAATTTAGAGCAACATGATAAAGTAAAAAATAAAGACTAAGAGAGGCTGTTGTACATGATCTTTATGAGTATTTTAGAATGTGTATTGTCCTCTTTCTATAATACCTTACACTGGGAAAAAAGGGCAATTTCAAATATAAGAAATTTCTTTCAGGTAAGAGTAATATTTTAACAGTAGTCAGTCTACCAGCTTAAGGCTGTAACTTTTCTTACTTCTCTCTCGGGGCTAATTATATAAAACAGAGTTTCATATTTTGAAGATACTTTTCTTTTGTGCGTTCCTTATCTTCTACCTCATGGCAGTGTATAAAAATAAAATGCATTTTAAGTGATGTCAGAGAGAATAAGTCTAATATTTTCAATAACTACTAGTATGGATACCATTTAACATAATTTTAAAAGTTAATGATTCTATAAATTGTATTATTAGAGTTAAAATGGGCCATGTGATGGATCGGTGCTTCCCCTCTGAGGCAGAAAAGCCTTTTTTTTTTTTTTTTTTCCAGATAGCATCCACCAAGTAGTACTCAAGGTCCTGTATAATCTCTTAGTGACAAAGAGAAAGAAAGAGGCCCAAGTGGTGTATTCTCTTTGAGACAGTGGTAGGGGACAAGCATCTCTTCTTCATTGACAACATCAGAGATTCATTCTGGTGGACTGCCTTTTGAATGGTGAGTGAAGTAAGTTATGGCTTCACCATGACCACATTCACTCTTGATTCAGTTCCTGCCCTCGTCACTGATTACTTCCTTGAGCATGTATCTTTGCTCCACACTTTAGTGGGTGCTATAGAGGATACATGAAAAAAGTATGAGATCCGGTCCCATCCACTAAGAAATTTTAATATAACAAAGAAGATCAAACTGTTATCTAACAATAGGAAACAGTCTGACTTTATTGGCAGCTGGTCTTAATTTCTCAATCATTGATCCAGGAATATATTTCAACATGGCTTTCTGACAGACAGGCTTATTGTACAATACCAGCAATATTCTGGAACTTAGAAATTC
The DNA here is from genome assembly GCF_004348235.1 of Phoca vitulina. Classification (NCBI taxonomy): domain Eukaryota; kingdom Metazoa; phylum Chordata; class Mammalia; order Carnivora; family Phocidae; genus Phoca; species Phoca vitulina. The sequence goes on along the minus strand of NW_022589707.1, from coordinate 65,422,141 downwards.
AATTCATTGGATCCTTTAGCACTTACCTTAGCCTAGACACTGTAATAACACTATATCAGATTCATGAGAATGGGCAAAAGTGGTAAAGAAATTAAATTGTTCCCTTTTCACCTCTGAAAGTATGATGATGTATTGAAGAGGGAGGAGTATTTAAAATCTCTTCTAATGGGGTAACATTTAGATGCACCTGCATTAACACTGAGATGAATGCTTAGAAATTCAGGGATATTGGGTCTTTACCCTTATGAATTTGAGCTGCTGACTTACTTGGTATAATTTGCTATATATTAGTATCATGTTCATAAGGATATTGTTTTATTAACCATTACAAATTTCACAAACCACTAGTTGCATGGTAAACAGATTATTCCTCTTTGCAAATCTGGATATGATTCTGGTACTTCTGTGGATGTAAGTGCTACTTTCCTTTTTTTCCTAATTACAGCACTGGTTTATGTATATAGCAAATAAATCCAGTTGTAGAATTTTTAAATGCCATCAGTATAAAGCATGCAAAACTATGGTTTTTTTATTTACAGCTTCTGATTACCTTCAGTTCCATTCCTTTTTACTCCTCTCAGATGTAGCTGAATCTTGATCACTCCAAGACAATGGCAGGTAGAATTTTAAGATTAATATTAATTTCCTCCTTTGCTAATTAATATCAGTCCTCACTCTCACTAAATTTGTCCAGAAGTGTCAAGAATTTACCATCTTCCTGTTCTTAGTATCAGCAATGTTAAAGAAAAGTTGACTCAGCCATTAATACACTAGACAGGTTTTAGTCCATGGGATCATAAATGTAAATGTGAAGCTTTTTCTGTAAGCATCTTTTGCAGTCTTTTCATAATCTGTAGCCTCAAATTAGTATTTACTATGGCTACATTAGGCAAAAGAAACAGATGTTTCCCTTATTGTCTTTAATATTTCAGATTTGCTCTCAATAGCTATTCTTCAAGGCCATCAAAGGAAAACAAGTATTTACAGTTCTTTTTAGTAATTTTTGAGCACTCATCAGGCTATCATTGTGATGGGGGATATGGATTTTTTTGTTGTTGTTGCTGCAAGTTATTAATGTTAAGGGCCTTTTACAGAAGCCAGCTTGAAACAACCTTAAATGTGGTATCGTGCACCAGATTTGGTTTATCCAGCCATGAGAGAAAAAAAAAAACAACAACTCTGAGTTTACTTTACTTGTAATTATACACTATAAGAAATAATGTTTGTTGTAAGCTGCAATGTAAAACCTCAGTGAAACTGCACTGTCCTTCTTGGTGTTTATTAAAAGATGTATTTTTACAAGTTTTTGTTTCTATCCTTTTCCTCAATGCTTTAAGGTAAAATATTTTAAGGGGCGCCTGGGTGGCTTAGTTGGTTCAGTTTCTGACTCTTGATTTTGGCTCAGGTCATGATTTCAGGGTCATGAGATCGAGCCCCATGTCAGGCTCTGTGCTGGGCGTGGAGCCTGCTTAAGATTCTCTCCCCTTCCTCCTCCCCCCGCTCACATGTGTACTCTCTCTCAACATAAGTAAATCAATAAATAAAATATTTTGAGAAATGTTTCTCAAATATATGTAAATTGAAAAAGATACAGCCCCATTTAAAGCCCTACAGAATAGCAATTGGAAAGGAATTAGAAAACATGATTTATTATTCCAGAAGCATCAAGACCTTTCATCCATTTCTAAGAGTAGTCCTAGGAATTCACTGGACTGTTTGAACATTCCACAAAAAAACACTGAGTGAAGTTGGTGTGCCAGATTTGCCTCATCAATGGGGTTTTCTAATGGTCTGTGTTCTTGAAAATTGAGAGTTCTCAAATGGTTAGGTGGGAGGACCTTTCCTTACTCTTCAGAACATGAGGTTTCCAGGAGAAGTGGTCCTGATAGGTAAGTCACCTTAAAATTTCTGAAGCTTGGGAGGAGCTTTTAGTTTTTTGGATTGCAGCCTTCTCGGATAGTTCTCACATGCACTCCTCACTGAACCCCTGCTCTATGGTAGCACCTTAGATGGAAGAGCCATCCATTGCACTAGAAATCTGAAGCTGCTTCAGGTTGGACATCCCCAGCTGAATACGCTAACAATTCAGAGTCTGCCCCTCAGTTGGACAGGTTCATTGAGGGTGACTATGTGCTAGAGAATCCCTTCATGCTAATCAAATTCAAAAGAGACTGATTTACCAACCAGAAATGATGAATACAGATTACTTACAACCACTATCCAAGAACTGTTTTTAAAAATATACCATAGGGGCGCCTGGGTGGCCCAGTCATTAAGCATCTGCCTTCGGCTCAGGTCATGATCCCAGGGTCCTGGGATTGAGCCCTGCGTCGGGCTCCCTGCTCAGCGGGAAGCCTGCTTCTCCCTCTCCCACTCCCGCTGCTTGCGTTCCCTCTCTCGCTGTCTCTATGTCAAATAAAATAAAATCTTTTTAAAAAATAAATAAAAATAGACTGTAAAACAGATTTCCTTCAAGAAAAAACTGATTCCAGTCCTGGGATAGGGAAAGTACAAGACAAGCCCAGCATATCTTGTTCTTCCAGAAAGTAAGGAAACATTCAAAGAATGATGGGGAGTTATCAAATTACATAGGAGCCAGCTTGAGGTTCCCACTGACCAAATCTGACAATCTGAGCATCAAAATAAACAGTAATGGGTTATAAGCTATTGAATAAAGCAAAACTCTGTGTGTCTATACTGATAGAAATGGAAAGAAAGAAAAGCTGTTTGTTAGAGTAAAATACCAAGAAATAAATATAGAAAAAAAAGATGGAGTTAGGAAAACATCAATAGAACTAAAGCTGGTTGGTGAAAGTTTGATGAAAAATGGGATAAATATCCTGTAAATACTTAGTCTCAAAATTCTGCTCCACAAATGACTTGTTAATTTCAAAGGGAAGAATAGTAACTTTATAGTGGGTAAACTTGCCAGACACAGCTTTAACCAAGTGATCAAATTTATCACCGATAATAAGACCAACACCATTCACCTCCTGATAATGATGCAGTAAGACCACACCATTGCTTTTGTGGTGTTTCCATTAAAAAAATCCAAAAACATAGCTTGAGGGGCGCCTGGGTGGCTTAGTCAGTTAAGTGTCTGACTGGCTCAGGTCATGATCTCAGGGTCCTGGGATCGAGCCCTATGTCGGGCTCCCTGCTCAGCAGAGAATCTGTTTGTCTCTCTTCCTTTCCCTCTGCCCCCCCCACTCCCCCCGTGCACATGTGTGCACGCGCATTCTCTCTCAAATAAGTAAAATCTTAAAAAAAAAAAAAATACATAGCTTGAGATTAATTTTGAGGAAAGATGTGCAGCTTGTCAGTTCCATTTTTGCTTTTTGCTTTCTTCTCTTTATCCTGCTGTCACTCTTCTTCAATTTTATAAAAAAGCATAAAAACGTCTAAGTTGTCTCCAAAATACTGTATACAGTAACTCTTTTAGGAGGGATTTTGAAGAGCTTGTGTTAGGTCTTCTGAAAAACTAAAAAGGAAAGATCCCTTGCAGAAGAGCTGTAAATCAAAGTCACAGAACCACAGGACTCAGGTCTTAATTAGCTGTCCCATTTCCATCGATTAGGAAAATATCTTCAGTCCTAAGATATACTGACCTGTTAGCCTACGAGTCTCCCCTTGCTCCCCCTCCCCCACATTGGAGGAACCTTTCTAGGCGAAGGTCATTCCCCCTATACCTGCTGGATGTCTCCCCGCCCTCTAGAAGGGCTGTGGAATTTGGGTAGAAAAAGCACAACTGTAGCCTGCCTAGTATTCATATCCAAATCTGCTCTTAATGGGGAATTTGGGTTGGTTTGTTGTATTTTGTTTGGAAATATGCCAACCTTCAGACTGTTCTATAAAACAAATTCTTTTTTTTTAAAGATTTTTATTTATTTGACAGAGACACAGCGAGAGAGGGAACACAAGCAGGGGGAGCGGGAGAGGGAGAAGCAGGCTTCCCGCCGAGCAGGGTGCCTGATGTGGGGCTCGATGTGGGGCTCGATCCCAGGACCCTGGGATCATGACCTGAGCCGAAGGCAGACGCTTAACGACTGAGCCACCCAGGCGCCCCTATAAAACAAATTCTTAAGCAAATACTGAGGAAGAACATGAGATGGTGGATGAGAAAAAGAGAAAATTTTCCTTATTTTGTATGAAAAACCAATGTGACTGGGTACTGTTAGCAGGAATCTGGTAATTGGAATTTTGAGTGGTCCTTGTTCATTAAAATCCTCTGTAGAAAGAATGTATCTTCATGTCTCCAGAGTTTTACTTTATGGAAAAAGGTAACAGCCGCTGCTCATTAAGAGAAAAGGTATTATTGATACTTTAACTGTGTTATAACTAGTGGCCTCACTCCAAGATTCACTCTCAACAGTTTGAAAGGATACTTAGGGTAAATAAATCAAGATAATTCACTTAAATTTAAAAATAATTTTTGCCTCTACCCCCATGTTCCTTTTCTTGCCTTCACTCTCAGAACCTACTCCTGTGATCTGGAAGGTCCAGGTGGGAATTGTAGCAACAGAAGTTTGCTGTAGGATAGGACCCCCAGGTCCTATCAGCCCCCTCTAGGATAAGCAGGTGTCTAGGAATCCTGCCTTCCCCCTTGCTGGCCATGTGGACATGGGCTTTGGCTTAACTGGTCCCTCATGTCCTAGAGCTGCTAACCTGCTCCTGACTACTTCTGTTTTAAGAACTCAAAGATCCAAGGGGATGCTGGAGCCAGGTGATACCGGCCAATTCTGCACATCTCTTCCCAACTCTCTATCCCATGACATCATGTTGGTGGCTTGACACTGGCCATATTGGAAGTATGTATGTCACAGAAATTAGCAAATGCCACAAATTAGGGCTTTTCTTTTTTTTCCTTTCTTTCAATTCATTGAACTTCAGCCTAGTTGATTAAGAAATTTGTGATGATAGTGAGTGCTGAGAGCTGTAAAACTTCACCTGCGATAAAAGGACTCTCTGAAATAGACTTTTTTTTTTTTTAAGATTTTATTTATTTATTTGAGACAGAGAGAAAGAGAGAGAGCACATGAGAGAGGGGAGGGTCAGAGGGAGAAGCAGACTCCCTGCTGAGCAGGGAGCCCAATGTGGGACTCGATCCCGGGACTCCAGGATCATGACCTGAGCTGAAGGCAGTCGCTTAACCAACTGAGCCACCCAGGTGCCCTGAAATAGACTCTTAACAGGTCTATCTCCAGTATTGCACTGTCTTCCTTTGCACCACCACTTCATCCTGTACACAGGTAACAATGAACCTAATAAAATGCAAATATGACCTAGCCTCTCCCCTACTTAAAATAATTCAGCAGCTACCCTTCAGAGCAGAATCTAAGCTCTTGCCTTAAGTCCTAATGGAAGGTCTCATACAGTAATACAGGGTACACCAAAGAATATAGAGCCAGCCAAAGTGAACTCCCTGGCATAGCACAATGACACAAGAGTTATCTGGAAGGGGATTTTATCCCCATGCCCATAGCTGATCAGACTTCTAGCGATTGTTTACACTAACAATATCTCCCAAGTCTAATGTGTAACAAAGAATGCAAATTCAATAATAAATAATAGGAAATACCCCTTTTCAGTGACTAGATTGGTCACATGCTTTATTCAAGGAACTTATATTTTGTATGTGACAGAGTAGCATGATGATAGCTATCCTTTAAGATGGCCCCTAATGATCCTTATCTTCCAGCATTCATACCTTTTTGTGGTCCCATGCCACTGAGCAGGGCTGACCTATGTTTCCAGTAACATTTTGCAGAAATGATAGTGTGTGATTTCTGAGGTTAAAGTCATAAAAGAGGGCGCCTGGGTGGCTCAGTTGGTTAAGCGACTGCCTTCGGCTCAGGTCATGATCCTGGAGTCCCTGGATCGAGTCCCGCATCGGGCTCCCTGCTCGGCGGGGAGTCTGCTTCTCCCTCTGACCCTCCCCCCTCTCATGTGCTTTCTCTCTCATTCTCTCTCTGTCAAATAAAAAAAAAAAAAAAAAAATTAAAAAAAAAAAAAAAAGTCATAAAAGACATTGTAGCTTCTGGCTGTCCCTCTTGGATCACTTTCTCTGGGGGAAGCCGGCTGCCATGTTATGAAGATGTGGAAAACCCTATGGTTAATATAGGAGGATATCAATAGCCAGTACCAAACTGGCAGCTCTTGTAAGAGAGCCATGTTGAAAGCAGATTTCCTTAACCCCAGCCACGCCTTCAGATGACTGCATTCCTGGCCAACATCTTGATTGCAACCTGATTGAGAGACCCCAAGCCAGAATCACCCAGCTAAGCTGCCCCCAACTTCCTGACCCACACTAACTGAAATAATGCTTATTGTTGTTTTAAGATGTTACGTTTGGGGCCTGTTATACAGCAATAGATGACTAATACAAAAAACATAGAGCAAATGCAGAGGACCAGTCTTTAAGAGTATTTGTTTTTATGCTGTGAAAAATATTGTGAACTTTCCTTGCTCACTATTAGAAAAAAATCTCTGTCATGACCCCAGATGCCCTTGACAAGTGCTGAATGTTGCCCAAGTGTGGTAAAACAGTCTAATCTGAAGTGTGTATATAGGGAGTGGGAGGTGAGAAAGATCTGAGCTTAGTTTAGCAGAGCTCCTTCTAATTTTGGTTAGGTTGTGAGTGGCTACATTTGTTACCAGAGAAATAAACTGAAGAATAAACATACACAGAGTTTGGAATAGAAGTTAAATACATTTATAGTCAAATTAATCTGATGCACATAGTGGTTATGTTGTTTTATGGTTACCAGGAATAAATAAGCCATACTTATGAAAAATACATAACTTGTTTTTATCTAACCATCCAATTACATCCAGCTCTACTGGAAGAATACAAAACAGATAGTTGCCTATGTAGAAGAGGAAATAGCTGATTCTAAGACTCATCAGGCAGTTGAGATGACAAGTAATACCTCCCTCTAGTAAAAACAAATAGCAAGACAAAGAGCCTGTGGCAGGAGTCCTGAGAGAAGGGTTGCTAGAGGGAAACTGAATTGTAAAGACATTTCATTACAGTGAATATAATCTGATTGCTCTCAACACTTGCCCTGAAAAGGGCAATCAGCCTAAGGACACTGAGCTCCTTGGTTGGGTAATAAAAGGGATTCCAAGGAGACACTGTGACCTGAGCGGAGGGATGGCTCAGCAACGCAAAACGTCAAAAGCTAAATTTTCCTACTCTTTTTAGGTTGCTTCTCTCCCCACTGAGCTTGTCAAGCACTGAAGTGGAGAAAGTCATAAATGCTAAAGTGGATTGGAGGAAACTGGTAAATTTTCCCCAGGTAGAACCACAATGCCCGTGGACTTAAGAGCGCTTTGACAGAGAACAGAGTAGGAATTAAGGGAGTCCTAACACCTTGTGGTAGAATTACCTGTAGTTTAGCTCAAGTCAAGTGAAACTCTGTGTCCTTAGAAATGAAGCTGCAAAAGAATGATGAACAAAAATTCAGTTTGTTCAGAGAACAAAAGTATATGAGTGTTAAGGAAGTAAAGGAATCAAACTTTTAAGATTCTCCAAAGAGAAAAATGGCAAATAAAAAGAAAATCATCTCAGTCTTACATTTTACTTAAAAAAACCAGCTATTGTCAGTCGCATATCAAGCAACTGGCAGCCTGTCTTTTTGTATTTATATATTTGCTTTTGTTTTTACAGATGCCTCTGAAATTTTTGTTAGAAGCAAAGTCACTAAGGTTGCCAAGAGAAATTTGCAATGCTTCCATGGTGGCATAGACATGAATCATGCCAACAGGGACAAATAAGAACACCCCTTTCCCCAATTCCCACTACATCTGTGCTTTTGGAAGGCATTGTGACATAAGGGCAGGACAGGCTTCATGGGCATGAGACCTGTGCCGCACACAAGGCCCTGTGCTCAGAAGGGCCCTGTCCCTGGTTTAATATTCTGTGGTCACTGTCTTGAAATTCTTAATTTTTGAACAAGGGGCACTACATTTTTACTTTGTGCTGGGCCCCAAAAATTATCTAGCCCGTCCTCCATGAGGTCACTGTGGGAAAGGCAATGCACCAGTTTGGGGGCATGCAGATTTGGGATTAGACATCATTGTGAAAGAATGCAGATCAAGCACCTGGTACAGTATGCCTGGTTTTACTATGAGTATTATTCATGAAAGCCAAGTCTAGATCTCAGATCCCAACTGATGTTAGTGTTGGCCATAAAAATAAGTATCTTTATAAAAACATAATTCTATTTTTGCTTTACATTTTAGAGGTGGTTATGGATTTACATTACCACTGCTGTCACTTTTGCTAGGATCCTCATGCCTTCTTATTACTTTACTTGGAGCCTTTAGTAGAGACTAAAAAAATTAATAATTTTCTTAAGTATTAGCTACTTCATGTAGGGTAGTTATGTTTTTCATGATTCTACTGAGAAACAAGGAATTCAGTGATTCCTGATTCTCTAAGAAAACATGAAGATGACTATATATACCATACTATTATGGTGTCATTTCTGATAGTCTGGAACAAAGGATTTTTCTACTCTCTCCACTATCAAAGCAGCAGGCCCCCTCTCTGGTTGAAGGGAATATAAATTTGAAAACGTATAAAGTGATCAAACAGGGCGCCTGGGTGGCTCAGTTGGTTAAGCGACTGCCTTCGGCTCAGGTCATGATCCTGGAGTCCCGGGATCGAGTCCCACATCGGGCTCCCTGCTCAGCGGGGTGTCTGCTTCTCCCTCTGACCCTCTTCTCTCTCATGCTCTCTGTCTCTCATTCTCTCTCTCGCAAATAAATAAGATCTTAAAAAAAAAAAATTAAAGTGATCAAACAAATTGTTCATCTTTTAAGCCAGCCCCCAAATAACTGCAATCAGGGAAACATACTTACTCTTTACTTTGGAGAAAAGAGTGATACTGGAGCACCAATCGAACCTTAAGTACTACATTGAGCAGCCCAAGTTGTCCTTACTGTGGGGAGAGGACAGGGAGCCAAGATAGGTCCTGACATTACACAGGATTGAGATAATGTACCTCAAACCAACACATATGAGGTTGTATCTAAATATAGTAAATTCTCATTATTCATGGTAGTTATATTCTATCAGATCACAGTGAACACTGAATTAGTACTGACTCATTGCTCCTGGGATAAATAGAGAGTTAGTTTCCTGGAAACTTCTGGCCATAACATTTTCATCAGTCAATGACTACATAACCTTGTTTTGTGTGTATGTCTGTTTAACACCTTATTTATCATTGATTCATTAACATTGAATTCAAGGCCAATAGCACTATAACTCATGCCTGAGCAAAGCTTATCTAACACATGTGTTTTCTCCCTAAAGCATATAAGAACTGTCTTGTACTTTGGAATATTAGACAGCACTTAAGCACTATGTTTGAGGGTGCTTTTAAGCAGTAAAATCACCAATAAAAAACCCCAAAATGTGAAAAACCTGGCACTAAATAGATTGCAAAAAGGACACTTGTTTATGAGAGCTGTAACAAGAAGACAGTGTTATGCTTTTTGACCTCAGCTAGGAACGAGCAAGATGGGTCATTTGAATTTTTTGCTGCTCTACTTGTGTCCAGGAATGACCATGAAAGCTCATGAGTATTGATTTGGGGGTTACAAATAAATTTTACTGAGTAGGCAAATTTATAAATATGGAATCCATATGGAATCCATGTGTATATGGAAATTGAGAGGGAGTGATTTCACTACCTTAGTGGACTTGAGAAAAAAAATCCAGTAGGTTTGTTAAGAGATGCACGCAGATAGGAGATCCAGCCGTCTCTCTCATCTCCTTTTCCAGAAAGATGCAGCAGAGAGCACCCTGGACATGAAGTCAGGAGAACTGAGATCTCCACAATTCTTCATCTTTGTCTTACCAGCTGGGCAACCTTGGGTAGGCATCTGAAACTCCATGTTCTTATTTCTCAGTTTCCACATCTGTATGTTGAGACCAAAAACATCTGTCTTCCTTCAAAGGGTGGTTGAGAGGGTCCAATGGATTTTTAAGTTCTGTACCATCTGTACCATAAACCATAAGGTGTCATATTATGTATCAGAATCTTCCTTTGTAGATGGTTTATCTTCCCAGAAAAAACAAAAGCCAAGTCTATGCTAATGTTTGGATTTGGATAATAAGTATGTTTCCATTCAAAATGCATTATGAGGGCACCTGGGTGACTTAGTCGGTTAAGCGTCTGCCTTCGACTCAGGTCATGATCTCAGGGTCCTGGCCAATTGGAGCACCAATCGAACCTTAAGTACTACATTGAGCAGCTCAAGCTCAAGCTCTCTTGGCCTGTAAGAGAGAAAGGGTCTGTTTTTGCACAGTTCTCCAATAATGTGAAGTAGTAGATTGAGTCCCGCATCGGCCTCTGTGCTCAGCGGGGAGCCTGCTTCTCCCTCTCCCTCTGCTCCTCCCCCTGCTCATGCTCTCTCTCTCTCTGTCTCAAATAAATAAAAAAAATCTTAAAAAAAAGAACATTATGAATCTAAGGGGATATAATATAAGTATATTTCGGTTAAATTGTCCTTTCTAAGTAAGATAAAGTAATTGAGCCAATAGTTTTAAGACCTACCCCTACTTCTAGGATTTTAGGGACAAATATGGGAGTGAAAATACTTGTGATGTAGCAGTGTTGGGATGGGGGCAGTGAAAAGTTGACCCTACTCTGATGTGCAAGAGTTGGGGTGGATGAAGGAGACACTACAAAGGACCAAATCCTTGGTGATGGTTGCAAAACATTTTTTTTTTTTTTTTAAGATTTTATTTATTTATTTGACAGAGAAAGACACAGCCAGAGAGGGAACACAAGCAGGGGGAGCGGGAGAGGGAGAAGCAGGCTCCCCGCGGAGCAGGGAGCCCGATGCGGGGCTCGATCCCAGGACACCGGGACCATTACCCAAGCCGAAGGCAGACGCTTAACGACTGAGCCACCCAGGCGCCCCGATGGTTGCACAACATTAAGAATATATTCAGTACCACTGAACCACTTAAAAATGGCTAATGTGGTAAATTTTTTATTATGTGTATTTTACTATAATAAAAAATTAGAAAAAATAAAAAGTGAAAAACCAGTGGTGGGCTGGACTTGGCTGGCTGGAATTTGCTAGCCCCTGCCCTAGTAGATCATCATGGCGGGCATTCCACTTAGCAGACTCTTGGTCTGTAAGAGAGAAAGGGTCTGTTTTTGCACAGTTCTCCAATAATGTGAAGTAGAAGAAATTTTTTTTTTTTTTAAAAAGGATCCAGCCCAGAGCTACTGTACTGTTCTTCCATCACATTAGGAAAAAGATGCAGCCCTAACCCTTGAGTTCTAGGGCAGGACATATGGAATATGCCGTGGTCCATGAAGAATCATTCCTATTTCATCATCTGTAAGCTCTGTCCATCTGAAGGAGATGGATGCCAGAGCTGTGAGTGGGTCCCCCCAGACAGGGGACTGGGCACTGATGTCATTTCTAGCTTTTACAGTTTGTCCACAAACTTAATAGGTAGATTTATTTTCTTCTTTTTAAAGTGGCTAAGGTTAAAGATATTTAATTTAGTTGAATTATAGATAGGCTAGAGAAAGTTGATAATAAGCTGTTAGTATTTTTTAAATGAACACCAAAAAAAGTAATTCTTCAGGAGAAAAATCAAATAAGGTATGTAAACCTGTTTTGAAAATTCTAAAATGTACCATGACCAGAAAGCATTAGGAATTGACTGGTATCTCTAGATAAATATGCTTACAAATATCACTTTGTTACCATAATTCCTTTCAAATGAAAGATGTTTAAAAAGTAGTTGCATCTTCAGGTTTGGTATGCCTGGCAATGCCAAACACATTAGTTTGCCAAGACGAGATTTTCTCAGCCCTTTTCATTATTATGCTTTTATTTTATACTTGATATAAACCCAAATAAATGAACAGCTATTTCTGAAACTTATCACCTAACACTGTTGATTCACTTTCCTGTTCAATTGGCATCTCCTGCTTCTTTCTTTGATGAAGAAATTCTCAAACATTTATGTAACCCTGTGTCTACATGCAATTTTTATATTTGGAGCGCCTTAATCAGAAAATAAATATGGATTTCATTTCAATATTTGCCTTAGTAATTAGTTTATGAGAACATAAACAAATAAGTGACATCTATTGCCTAATACATTTGTGCTTATTTATTTTAGATCAACATAAAATATGTCACTTGAAGAAGAGCATTAGGAAATACTTGTGACAACATGGATTTTGATAAGCTGAATATTGTATAAGGTCTTAGGTTTCCCCGTGTATTCATACTTCTCAGTAGTAAGATTGCACCGAATTGTATCATCATTAGCTTAAAGGACAATACAGGAGACATACAAAGCCCAGATTAAGAGGCACCTCTTCCTAGTGTGCTGTCATCCCACCCGTCTCTTTCTAGGCGAACCCAGTGAATTTTTAAAACTATTCAACAGTAAGTCCTTGAAGGGTCACTCTATCCAGAGATATTTTACAGTTAATATGCCACTCCTAAAGATTGGAAACTGTTTTTTTTGTTGTTGTTTTTTTTTTAGATTTTATTTATTTATTTGAGAGGAGAGAACACACATGAGCAGGGAGAGTGGGAGAGGGTGAAGCAGGCTCTTGACTGAGCAGGGAGCCCGATGCGGGGCTCCATCCCAGGACCCTGGGATCATGACCTGAGCCGAAGGCAGACGCTTAACCCACTGAGCCACCCAGGCTCCCCAAGATTGGAAGCTCTTAAGTTCTTCAGAATTAATCAGCAACAGTGGAATTTTAGGTGTTATTCATGCTAGAAGTAAGATTCTTTGGGGCGCCTGGGTGGCTCAGTTGGTTGGGCGACTGCCTTCGGCTCAGGTCGTGATCCTGGAGTCCCGGGATCGAGTCCCGCATCGGGCTCCCTGCTCGGCAGGGTGTCTGCTTCTCCCTCTGACCCTCCCCCCTCTCATGCTCTCTGTCTCTCATTCTCTCTCTCTCAAATAAATAAATAAAATCTTAAAAAAAAAAAAAAAAAAAAAGAAGTAAGATTCTTTGAAGCCTGAGTTTCTCATGGAAACTCGCAAGTCAGACCATGTGAAACTACCCAATTTTAGTGCATTTTAGGCTAAAGCCTAGTCAAAGCATATGAAAATTTGTTGAGACTTCTTTATGGAAAAAATATTTTTTTAAAAGATAATTTGAAGATCATTTTATGAAATGCTGTATTTTGCAGAATACTTTGTGATATGCAAAATAGTTCTTGTTTTAGAGCTGCACTGGGAAGCATGTATAAGTACCAATTATTTTAAAGCGAAAGGCCATATATGGAAAGTTTTTTCCAACCTTCAAATTCTCTTGAGCTACCTGGCTATAGTTTAATTTTTCTGCAACAATTGTGACATCTGGTGGTTAAACTAAGTAATTCCACTGAAGGGTTTCACATGCTGTTTTCCTTAGTTAAATTCTTTTAATATGGGATCTTGCTATTCATACAATACTGTACAAATATCTTTGCATACTTAATCATAAGGGACAAAGACCATAAGGGACAAAGACCAAGTAGTGGAATTCCTGAGTGAAAGGATGTATGTATTTAGAATGTTAATATTGTTAATTCACCATTCAAAGAAGTTTGTACCAATTTACACTTCCACTATGACTGGGAGTAGTTATTCATATCATCCCAACAATGTGTATTACCAAATGTGTTCATTTTTGTTTTATTTTTAACTTCTATATAAATGGGGCAGTTCATCCTCTTATGGCTTTTTTTTCCTTTTTCTTTCTTCTGTTTTTTTTTTTTTTTTTTGGCCACTTGCATTTCATTTATCAGTGAGGTACCAGCCCACATCTTTATCCCATTTTTAGAAATGTACTGGTTCTTGAGCATGTTTTCTGTGTGCATGTGTGTAAAAGGTTTTTGCGTATTGAGGAAGTTAGTCATTTATCTGTCATTTGCACTGAAAACATTTTTCTCTTTTGTCATTTATTGTTTATACTTTGTGATTGTTTTCTACTTTGTAACATTTAAAATTTTTATGTAGTCAGATATAACAATTTTTCCTTTTATAATTTTAATTTTATGTCATATTTTAAATGGGATATTGGCAAGATACGCAGAATTTTGCTTTTGTTTCTATATAATTCTCTACTACTTGAAGATATTAATATGAATGTGAATTATATTATAAAAATTATTTTAAGGGAATATTTCATACCATGGAAAGATAATTAGGATCTATAGTTAGCTGAAAAAACAAATTGTAAAATATAATCCCACTTTAGAAAATAAAAGAATGTTTATGCAAACAAAAAAGACTGTATGGAAATGCACCTAAATGTTAATGATCTCAGAGTTGAAGGATTTGAGTAACTTTTATTGTTTTATTTTTTATTAATTTCTATTTTTTAATCACTCTACAATGCACTATATTACTTTATGATTATAAAAAGTAAAAAAAATTATCAGAATTAATTCCTGTATATAGATTTCTATACAGTACTTTAAGTATGATTTCATATAGCTTATGTTTTATTCACGCAAAGGCCTAGCACTGCCCTTCTCTCTATTCCCCACTCCACGGACCTATTTCATTCTTAAGAAGTTTGATTCATCAGACATTTCTTATAAAATAAGATGATATACTCCATTAATACCTTTAAAAAGAGAAATTTCTGGTTCCTGGAGCCAGAAGATAATTGGATACAAAAATATCTGACATGAAGGTTATTTCTTCCACCAAATTTCAGTCATGCAAGACCCTTAATCCTTAGATTTCTCTTCCATACTTGACTGATTTCATCTATATCTTATGTGGGATAAGTAGCAAATATTTCTGTTCTTTGAATTACTTAAAAATTATTTATATAATTATACTCACCCTGTTCCAGAAATAATTTAAAGTAGTAACAACTCACAAAGTTTAAAGCTAAATAAAATGTAGCCAGATGACGTAAAATATAAAATAAACAAGCAAAGAAATCAGAACAAAGAAAATAAGAGATAAAGAGTGATAAGATGAAATCTAGCCCTTAAGGATCAGGGCTCTTCTTGAGAGTGAAATTAACGTTTCTAAGCAGCTCCCTCACCACTACCACCCACCCCCTGTGAAAGAGACTGGAGTTTGAAAAGGTCATGGTGTCCTGAGATTGAGGCCAGAGGGAAATTATTCAGGTGCAGGAGGTTTACCTGTGACAATAGCATAAACTGGGGCTTCCTGTGGGTCAAGAACAAAGCTAAACTCTTTTTAAGTCCTGGTTCTGTTCAATCTTCACAATAACCCCATTGTTAGTGGGGAACATTTATTCCTGCTTTCCAAGTTTCCACTTGACTCCCTGGGAGGGAAACCCAGGGGAGTAGTCCTTTGGGCTTCTCAAATCTGCCCCCTTAGTAACTTCTTCCTCCTCTGGACCAGTTTGGGAGAATTGGTGAGTTTGAGAGAAGGAAGGGCAGCTGCAGCGCCTTCCCCGGGGAAGGCTTGTTCTCCTGACTGGGAAGGTGGGGGTTTTCTCTGGCCCCCTGCGTACTAAGCTTGCTCTGGAGAGCTCTGTCCTTATACTTGTGGGGTTCTGATGTAGTTCTCAATTCAGCTTTGTCCGTAATAAATGCGACACTGTCCACAACACTTTATCTGAAACTCCTGGGACCTGGTGGGTGGGTTCCAAACTTCAAAAATTTTCAGATTTTAAAAATGTTGTATGGTTCATTTATGGTTTCTGGGACAACTCTCCCTTATCAAACATTATTATTTCTGCACTAAAAGGTATGAATATTCACACTGAGTGGGATAAATTAAGGCCATATCACATCAATTCAGATCAGATTTTACTGTCAAATGAGTTCAGATTAAATTGGATTTTTCTGCCAAATGAGTTATGAAAACACTTTTGGCTTTTAGAACTTTTTGGATTTTGAATTGTAAATAAGAGATTACTTGACTGTGTTTTGATCTCTAACTGTGACTTTTGTGTCTACTTTTTCAGTTGGTTCCTGGCCTGCAGAGCAGAGGAAAGCAGAGGTAGGTATACCAAGAAGCTAATAAAGCTTCAGGACTCCTTCTGTGACCTCATAACTTACTTTGTATTTATAATGTCAAATTCTTGCGCTTAATGAGACTCTTCAAAAATATAAGCTTCAGGTCCTACAAAACCTAGGTTCATCTCTAGAGAGAGGTATGATTGTCTTCCCTAAAAGCCCAGTAGCCTAAAGGTAGGTAGCATTATCATCCCCATTTTACTAAGGAAGAGACTGAAGCAGAGACATTAAATTATTTGGCATCCAATGGTAAATGGCAAAATCTGGATTCAAACCCAGTGGAACTCCTGAGTTATTGCTTTTAACCATTGCGTTTCTACATCTGTGGATAAAAATAATACCTGACATTCTTTTTCCAATTAAATTTCAGAGGTTAGCCTTTATCCCAACAAAAATAACCTATGGCATCTTAATTTCTATCAAATGTCTTAGTCTGATAAGAGAAAAATGAAATTTTTCAAATAAAGTTCTCTAGTAACTACGGAAAAAAGCACTACAATAACAAACACTTTGGTACATTTTCTTCCAAAGATAATCCACAAGATTATGTCCTGTTTACAAATTATCATTTTCCTGGGGCGCCTGGGTGGCTCAGTCGTTAAGCGTCTGCCTTTGGCTCAGGTCATGGTCCCAGGGTCCTGGGATCGAGCCCCGCATCGGGCTCCCTCCTCTGCGGGAGGCCTGCTTCTCCCTCTCCCACTCCCCCTGCTTGTGTTCTCTCTCTCGCTGTGTCTCTCTCTGTCAAATAAATAAATAACCTTAAAAAAAAACAAAAAAAAAAAACAAATTATCATTTTCCTGATAGCAAGCCTTTAATGTTAGGCAGAATCTACTCCTTTTCTCCAAAATGTAATTGTATTTGCACTTCCCAACAACTATATTTGGCTTTTTGTGAAATTCAATCCAGAAATCAGTGAAAACTGTGTACACAGAATCCTCTGGCATTTCTATAACAGTAAACGGTTTTGTGAATATATGACCTCATTTCTCTGCATAACAAGCCTCGAGAAAGGGAAACTGAATACCCACATTTTACAAATGCAGACAAGAGAAAGTAACTTCTCCAAGGTCACCAAGTAGTGGTAAAATTGGCACCATGACTCAGGACATTTCCTCTCCCCTTGTCCAGGGCCAGTATTACCACCTCTGTTTTATAAAAGCCTGAGGGAGAAGTTTCTTCCTAAGGGGAAATGTAGAAGGATGTTTATTTAAAGAGCATTGACTCTGGTCATAGAGGCTCCAGGTAGTCTGATGTATAACTTCATCTGCTGGCTAATTGTTAACTTCACGTTTCTAAGAACAACAAACCCCACACATTCAGACTGATTTTTATTTCGTTCTCAAATTGTGTACTTGGCGTAAGAGAACAATAAGGAAAATGTTCTGTTCCTCACAGTTACAATACTATTTTAAACATTTTGTTATGAAATATAAAGTTATAGAGAATAATGATGATCTTTTAAAGAGGATAATAACCCACCTACGATATGCCTTAACATTTTGCCATATTTGCTTTGGGTATTTTCTCAAGCAATAAAGTCTCAGTGTTTTCCCAATCCCATTCTTTTCTTGCACTACCCAGAGGTAAAACCAGAAAACTAAATTTTGTATATTAATCCATAAATATTTATATAATACTTTTGCATTTACATGTTCTAAATACAGGTTTTTTTGGTATTTATATAAAAAGGTAAATTTTATCATTTATATAAATATCTTGTATCTACCATTCTGCAATTTGTTTTTTTACACTCAGTGTTGCTTTGGGATTCATGCTGGTTTGAAAGCTAATAGATATATGCCTTTAGCTTTTGTGATATTGTGGATGGGATCTTCATTTCAACATTTCCTATTTGGTTGTAACTGGTATATGAGAACACTGTTGGTTTGGGATCAAGGAAACTTTGTGAACTCATTTATTAGTTTTAATAACTTGTAGATTCTCTTGGCATTTCCATGTGGGCAATCATCTGAAAATAAGTCCAGGCAAGCATTTTTAAATGATCTTATTTCTCAGTGTGACCTGCTACTTTACATAAAAAAAGCTCCCAGGATATCTGATTTCTA
Source organism: Phoca vitulina (assembly GCF_004348235.1). NCBI lineage: Eukaryota > Metazoa > Chordata > Mammalia > Carnivora > Phocidae > Phoca > Phoca vitulina. The sequence goes on along the minus strand of NW_022589707.1, from coordinate 65,404,078 downwards.
AAATAAAATCATTCTCCAGTATCTACAAGCATATGTTCAAGTGCAGATATTCAGGAAATGCCTTCTTTCCCCCGTCCTGCATGTTTTTCAAAAGGTGTAGTTATAACCATATTCTTTTCTTGCTCTGTCACCCTAAGACTTTATTCTCAGACATTATTGCTTGGTGTGACTTCAAATGGAGCACCAGAAGTTTCAAGAACAAGAAGCAAATGGGTCACTTTTATTTCAAAAAGACCATATTATCCCACTTAACATTATCTGTGATTTTATAGAACAGTGGAGAAATATTTTGGAGAAATAGTCTTTAGCTTTAAGAAGCTCCTAATCAGATTTCTCTGTAAATTGAAAGAAAGGTGTTCTCTTTTTATTTTTTAATAAAACAAGTTGGAGATGAGATGTGAATTCAACATCATCTGTTCCCATTGAGAAGAAAAGTTAAAGAGTCAGATAATGAAAATCAAGACCAAAGACCCATTATCTTTGTGGCCATTTATTCTGACCACCTATCAGTACTGGGCAAAAAGACCAGTTGTCTTAATAAAGCAAGTCTCCTGGGAAAGCATACTCTGGTTTCCATGTGAACTGGGAGCCAGAGTTTTAACTTTATGTCTTTTCTCATTATTTTGAACTGACATCATTAAAGGACATTTTTCTAAAACTCTGCTCAATAGAAGACATTATTAAATACACACTATGTGTCAATTAGGCCTCTTTGGATGCAAACAATAGGAACTGATTACTTAAGCAAAAAGTTATTGGCAATAGTCTAGGTAGCTCAGAGAGTCAAAGGGAATGTTGATGAAGGGAAAGGGATGAAGGCACTTCTGGGAATCTAGGCAACTAGGAATGAGTGGAGAGTCTCTGCAGAGAACTGCCGCTTGTCAGCCCTACACATAGTCCTGTCTGTGTTAACCCACTCAAGATTCAGACTCCTGGAAGAGAGAGACTGGTTTGCCTGACTCATGCTCTGTGGCCCCTCCTTGGTGTGTGTTTTTGGTGGACTGAAGAAGGGTGGCAGGGAGGGCACCTTCGTTTCCATGTCCTTCCAGGAAATCAGGGTTTTCTTACCCAAGTAAAGGGGAGAATTGCTGTACAGGAGGACACAATAGATACTTCATTCCTCCTCCGCATGCTTTTATCAAAGCCCAGTGCAGAGGTTTCCTGGCAGAGCCTCTTGGTAGTGGCACAAAAGGGGTCTCAGAGCCCGGAAGGAGATAGCGCCTCTGAAAGTGGTCCTGAGAATGTATGGAGGGGAGCCTCCATCAAGTCCACCAAGGACAGCAGGCTGCCAGCGTGGATCTGAGTCCTCTTGAAGAAAGTAGCCTCATCACACACACGAAAAATGGGCTTAAGCCTTTTAAAGATTTGTATTTATTTATTTTTTTTTTAAAGATTTTATTTATTTGACAGAGAGAGAGAGAGAGAGAGAGAGACAGACAGCAAGCACAAGCAAGGGGGAACGGCAGGCAGGGGAGAAGCAGGCTCCTGGCCGAGCAAGGAGCCTGATGCAGGACTCCATCCCAGGATCCCGGAATCACGACCCGAGCTGAAGGCAGCCACTCAACCGACTGAGCCACCCAGGCGCCCCAGATTTGTATTTATTTTAAAGAGAGAGCGTGGGTGCCAACAGGGAGAGGAGCAGAGGGAGAGGGACAAGCAGACTCTGCCCTGAGTGCAGAGCCCAACCCAGGGGCTTGATCCCCGAGATCATGACCTGAGCCGAAATCAAGAGTCAGATGCTTAAGTGACTGAGACACCCAGGGGCCCCGGGGCTAAGGCTTTAGAACTGAGAAGTGTCTGCTTGGTGGACACTTATGGGTAGGTTGACCTAGATGGCTTCCAGGAAAGCAAAAAGGTCCTCTAAAGGGACTTTTTTTTTTTTTTTTTTTTAACTTCAGACTATTGTTAGAGCAGTTAGCTAGCTCTGCCACGGGGGTTCTGTGGTGCCTGTCTCTCTGTTTGATGCCTCGGCTCCACTCCATAGCCAGGGAGGTCTCTCCCTAAAACATCTCTCCCATCATCCTTGTTTTGCTTCTGTTGCTGCTCCCGTTGCCTTTGCCTATAAAGCAGGTAAACGTGCAGACTCCAAAGTGGACCACCTTAGTTCAAATCCTGAACCTTCTACCTACTTTCTGGTGACCCTCTATATCCCTATCCTGGCTAATCCGAGTGACCGTTGTTGCTAATATCTAATCACTTATAGCTCTCCAGTCTTCCCTCCTTCTTTGTAACATTTATTAAGATACCCAATCATAGTATTACCCCCTTCTCCTGAGAGCATCCAATGCAGAGGAAAGTCTTACTTCCTTAAGCCCTTCCCCAAGCACAAGGCCAAATCCTTTAACAACTCCTTTCAAACACCCTCTTACTGAGATACCCCACATTTTCCCATGTTGTGCATCTTCCTGCTCTGTTCTAAGAAATACACCCCGTGTGTTCAACTTCAGGTGTGTTCCTGGTGGTCTTTAGCTGGAGGGTATTGGCACAATCATGGGTTTTGAAATTTCAGTGACCTGGTTTAGCATTCTGGCTCCATTAACCAGCTATATGAACTCACAGGTCTCTTAACCTCTCTGTACCTCAGTCTCCTCATTTGTAAAATGGAGGTAGTTGTAGCACTTTTCTATCTGAACTGTTATAAGTATTAACATGTAAAGAGCTTAGCACAGCGCCTGACACGTAAGTTATCAATAAATATTTGCTATTTTTATTTGCTCAGCAATAGTAGAATTTTCTTACTTTAACAGAATACTAATTCCAAGATTTGCATTTGATTTTGTCCTTTGATTTGCATTTGATTTTGTCCTTTGATTGGTGGAATTATCCTTGATTTTATTCCATGATTCTTGCCAAATTACATAAATTTGAATTCCAGTGTATGTGTGTGAATGTGTGCATGCATGCATTTGCTGAGAGGATGAAAGGAGGGCCTAACATTTACTGAACATTACATACCAGACACTTTGCTGGGGTTGTTTATTTTTTGTAATGAACAAAAGCTAAGGGGATTTTCATGAAAAACTTTTTGAAGCTAGATGCACAATTTTCCAGCAGAGCTGCAAACAGTTCTGCTGAAAAAAAGGGCCATTTAGCCATCCTCCTGAGGAGTTTGAGTCTGATTTAAGTCTGAAGCAAGGATTTAGATTTAATTTTCCTGCAAGGGGTAGAAAAATTCTCTGCCAAAGACGTGACCTTCAATTTTTTTTTTTCCCCACAAATGCCTTTCAGAGCCTGCAGAACAAAGTTAACTCACATGAAAATGTAAATCAAGTTAAGATATGAAATCACATATGCTATTTACTGGCTCTATAGAAGTTTGACAGCAGAGTTTAGGTTGCGACAAGCTTCAAGATATCTGAGAAGACCTTTCATTTCAGGGTCTGGAATGATTAAATGATTAAAATTGCTTTTTAATAATTAAACGTGCCATCTGTATAAGGTAGAGCGTGACCTTTCACCCAGGTCTCTCAGGCTGTTCTAGAATTTCTGCATTTGGCACATATGGTATCAGAAATCCATTGCTATTCTTCCTTTGAAATATTAGAGGAGCAGACTTAGAGCAGCTGTTTTTGGGCTGCCAGATTTCATTGAAATGTGGGTTTTAAAAGCCCTTGGCTTGTCATTTTGAGTTAGCTTACCTTAATCACAAATTTCACCATAATATAATTCAACTGATGCCTGAAACTCAATATAGCAGAACATTTGCTGAACAATGCACTTAACAACACTAACCAACCAGAATGTATGTTTTCCTTCAAAATGTCCCTTTCGGGGCACCTTTGTGGCTCAGTTGGTTAAGCGTCTGCCTTCGGCTCAGGTCATGATCCCAGGGTCCTGGGATAGAGCCCTGAATCTGACTCCCTGCTCAGCGGGGAGCCTGCTTCTCCCTCTCCCTCTGCTGCTCCCACTGTTTGTGCTCACTCTCTTTCTCTGTCAAATAAATAAATAAAATCTTTTTTTTTTAAGATTTTTTTAATTTATTTGTTTGACAGAGAGAGAGATAGTGAGAGCAGGAACACAAGCAGTGGGAGAGGGAGAGGGAGAAGCAGGCTTCCTGCCGAGCAGGGAGCCCGATGCGGGGCTTGATCCAGGACCCTGGGATCATGACCTGAGCTGAAGGCAGATGCCCAACCGACTGAGCCACCCCAGCGCCCCATATAAATAAAATCTTTTAAAAAAAAATGTCCCTTTCATGTTATATGTGCCCTCAAAAATGTCTAATAGCTTATAAGCATTCCTTTTCTACAGCAACAAAATACAAGAAAACAGTCTCCACCATGCTGTCTTTCCCCTGGTGGGCCATGTAAAAGGGAATATGACATTTGGAGAACTACCTGCTCTACTATTGCAGTACTACTGAAAAATTGATGCAACCCAGTCATTAAGCCAACTGTAGTAATTAGATAGCAAGCAATGAGTACACTTGCATATTTGTCTCAAATGTCATTTCAGACAATTTCCACAGCTCAGAGATTGACAGATATAGCGGTCAGAACAAAGGAATATCAGTCACCATAAACATAATTTCTGTGTGTTGGGGTTGGCTTTCATAGTGCTCATTAATTAATCCGTAGTATCCTGGAGACTTTTCATCTGCTGGCTTTCAACAGGCTGTTTAGTTATTAAAGTTCAGCTTTGAGACTCCATTTGAATGCTTTAAGTACTGACTTAGTGCTTCCTTTGGAAATAAACTCAATTCAACATTTACATTTAAAAGTGTGGATTTTTAATCTAGAAGCAAAGACAAAGGAGCTAGTCTTATTTTAAAATATGCTGCAAATTTTATTTTTAAAAGCCAATCCATGGGAGAAACTCTTTTAGAATCTGCTATTTAAATTTATTGCTCACATAAACTTATAGCTGGGGATCAAGAAAAATTATCGTGTTTGCCTTATTGTATTCAGGAACGAGAGGAAATTCACTGGGTGTTAAGACATAAGATAAAATAAGGTACATTTGCCCTTTTTACCCACAGCAAGATTTTTAAGCCAACGGACAGATAATAAGTATTCATTCATTTATTTATTTATTTTAAAAAATGTTTATTTCTGAGTTCCTCCTATATATATATATATGGGTACTGGCACACTTACCACTATGAATGAGATTTGTAAGAACTCCATCTGGGTTGAATATAGAGAGCGAAATACATAAAATAAGTATCCATAATACTAGGTGATTTTATATATATACATAGACACAGACATGTGCGCTTGCGCACAAGGATTTATAAATCAAAGGAGAGGACATTTCACTTTGTGAAGGAAAGGTATGCTGGTTATTTACCAGCTCACCTTCCAAATCCATTTTTGACCCTTCTCTTCCCTGCCCTGACCTCTACAGATCGCCTTACCCGAGTTTCTTTGTCCGTCTGGCTTTGGGAAGGTAGATAGTAGAGAGAGCTCGGGGTATTTATTCCCTCTGCTCCCTGAGCCAAACTACGTTTCCCCAACTTTATGACCGCAGCTCTTATCAGCCAGTCCCTCTCCAGTTCTCTTCAGATTGTGGTCTCTCAGGCCCCACTTTGCCCCTTCAGTTCCAGGACTGGTAAGAGCTTCCCTTTGGTGGTCGGTCATCCCTGGGTGCTCCACCATCCTTTGTTCTTGTCATTCCTGCCCATGCCTCACTATTCAGTCCTCTGCTTGACTTCTCTTCATTTAACTCTCCTGCTGGTGTCTTGACTGACACAGAAAGAAGGAATACAGAAAGTCAAGAAAGGTAATATGGAGGTTCCTATACCTTTGAATGTTCTACAGATACACTTTGGTAAATCGGAGCAAAGTTATTATCCCAGCTAAAAACATGTTTCTCTTGCCACCAGCAGGTGGCATTAGCAATCATATCAGTCATGTAGGGCTGTGCATTGTTCTTTTTTTTGAGTCTGTTGGCTATTGTGATACTGTGATTTATAAAAAGAAATATATATTTGGTCTTCATCCATATTTTTGGCTTGGAGCTCCCTAAAACCCTTCGAATTTCCTGAGTGAGAAGAGCAATAAAGTTGTCTTTTGTTATGTTCATGAGGCGACTTTTAGAAAGCACCTAGGGATGGGGGCTGGTAGCCAGAACCAACCCTGTGATTTGAGGGTTGGAACTTGTACTTCTATTTCCCCCCTCCCCCACCTCTAGGGAAGGGAAATGGGCTGGAGGTTTGAATCAATTGCCAATGGCCAAAGTTTAATCAGTCATGCCTCGTCATGAAGCCTTTGTAAAAACTCAAAAGGACTGGGTTCAAAGAACTCCCAGGTTGGTGAACCTACGGAGATTTGGGGAGAGAGGCATGCCTGGGGAGGGCATGGAAGCTCCGTGTTCTTTCTCCATACCATACGCTGTGCATCTCTTCATTCTGGCTGTTCCTGACTTAATCCCAAGTGGTCTAGTAAGTAAAGTGTTTCTCTGAGATCTGTGAGCTACTCTAGCAAATTAATCAAACTCAAGAGGGAGGTCATGGGAACCCCTAATTTATAGCTGGTTGGTCAGAGGCACAGGTGATAGCCTGGGTTTGTGATTGGTATCTGAAGTTTGTGGGGACAGTCTTGTAGGACTGAACCCTTAACCTGTGGAATCTGATGCTACCTCTGGGTAAATAGTGCCAGAATTGAGTTGAACTGTAGAAACAGAGCTGATGTCCAGAGTATTGTTTGCTGGCGTTGGGGGGACTACCCTTCCCCCACCACCTACACATTGAAATTGGTGACCAAAACCTAAAAGAGCTATTTTTCTCTATTTTTAAAATGTTATACAAACATTAATTCTATCTACCTGAGAAAAGCAAAAGCTGTGAAAGAGTTGAAAAACTATTTTAATAGGCACACATTTACTTTTGATAAAGGCAAGAGTAGATGATTTGGAAAAAATGCAAAGGAGAAAGAAAAGAACAAATTTTGCATGTGCACAAGGAATGAAATTCTTATGTACTGACAAATAGACAGTAATCCACAAAAGACTAATCCAAGAGGCTGAGGCAATGAAAAAAATGTGTGTGTGTGTGTGTGTGTGTGTGTGTGTGTGTGTGTGACTAAAGGATCATAATTAACACAATTAATGCTTGTTAGCATTAGGAAAGGGCTAGGAATTTGTTCCAAAACTTAAAATGAGGAATGACTTTGAGGCTTCTCTCCTGGGTGACTGGATGGATATTAATGCTATGAATCAAATTCAGAAAACAGGAGGAAGAACAAATTTGATAGAAAATGTCAGGGAACAAGAATTCCTGTCCCCTTCAAGGGTCGTTCTAGCTGGACTAGGAATCAAATTGACATGAGAAAGATTAACAGGAGAAAATCGAATGTGATAGTGTATGCCCAAGGAATCCATGCAGACATGGAAGTTCCAAAGATAGTCAGGCAAAATGAGGAATATATGTCATCCTACCCCAAGTGGGTAGGGGTCTGGGACTTCAGAGGAAAGGAATGCACTTCACAGAGTGATAAAAAGAGCAGATGTTTGGTAATTAGATGTTTGCTCTGCCATACAAATGGGTGACTCAGATAAAATTTATCCCTGCTATTAATCCTTATTCTGGGAGAGACTCCTCAATTTAGATTCTTCTATGTAGTTAAGGGAGAGGCAAAAGTTTCTCTTGAGCCTGTAGGGTCTTGATTGCTGATTGCCTTCAGTTCAGAATAATCTTCATGCCCAAGTGGCCCATCCTGGGGTGGCCTGTCCTTGGCCCTACTGGAAGATGCCTCTGACTTTGGGCATACTGAGTTTAAGGTGTCTGAAGGACATTCAGGTAGAGATTTCTAGATGGAACTTGCAGTATAAGACCAGAACTAAGGTGATAAATGATTTTGGGATATAGCTTTAATTTTTAAAAGTATTTATTGAGCGCCTACTATATGCTAGGCACTATTGTTAAGGTTGGGTTATATCAGTAAACAAAGGAGAAAAAAACGCCTACTCTGTGGAGCTTATATTCTGGTGGACAGGAGAAAGGAAAATAGCAATAACATAATAAGTAAATTATACAGTGTTTTAGGTAATATGATACCTGGGAACAATAGAGCATAGTAAGGGGATTGGGATTGCTGATATGAACAGATGTGGGTTCCAATATTCTCTGAGGTGGTTCAGATTAAGCCTCATTGAGAAGATGCCATTTAAGCAAAGACTTGGAGGACCTGAGGAAGTTAGCCAATGGGCTATCTGAAGGAAGTGTGTTCCAGCCACCATAAAGGTTCTGAGATGACAGCATGTCTGATGTATTTGAGAAACAACAAAGATGCCAGCATGGCTGTTGCCTAATCACACAAGAGGAGAGTAATAGTAGATGATGCCAGAGAGGCAAGGTGGAGAAGTGTCAGATCACATAGGCGTCAGCTTTTTGTAAAAAGCTGGGGTATTACTCTGAGTCAGATGGAAGGTTCTGAATAGAGGTGTTCCCTAGCTTGACTGACTTCCTTCCTTCCTATTTATTTTTATTTATTTATTTACTTATTTATTTATTCTTTTTATTAAGTTTTGAATTTTAATTCCAGTATAGTTAACATACAATGTTATATTAGTTTCAGGTGTACAATATAGTGATTCAACAATTCTACACATTGCTCATTGCTCATCATGATAAGTGTACTTTTAATCCCCTTCACCTATTTCACCCATCCCCCCACCCACTTCCCCCGGGAACACTCAGTTTGTTCTCTATAATTAAGAGTCTGTTTCTTGGTTTGTCTCTCTCTTTTTTCCCCTTTGTTCATTTGTTTTGTTTCTTAAATTCCACATATAAGTGAAATCATATGGTATTTGTCTTTCTCTGACTGACCTATTTCACTTACCGTTACACTCTCTAGCTCCATCCATTTCATTGCAAATGGAAAGATTTCATTCTTTTATAAGGCTGAGTTTTATATATATATATATATATATATATATATATATATACACTACATCTTATTTATCTATTCATTAGTTGATGGACAATTGAGCTGCTTCCATAATTTGGTTATTGTAAATAGTGCTGCAATAAACATAGGGGTGCATGTATCACTCTGAATTAGTGTTTTTGTATTTTGGGGGTAAATACTTAGTAATGAGATTATTGGATCATAGGGTAGTACTATTTTTAACTTCTTGCGGAAACTCCATACTGTTTTCCACAGTGGCTGCACCAGTTTGCATTCCCATCAACAGTGCCAAAGGGTTCCTTTTTCTCCACATCCTCACCAACATTTGTTGTTTCTTGTGTTTTTGATTTTAGCCATTCTGACAGGTGTGAGGTGATATCTCATTGTAGTTTTGATTTGCATTGTACTGATGATGAGTGATGTTGAGCATCTTTTCATGTGTCTGTTAACCATCTGTATGTCTTCCTTAGAGAAATGTCCATGTCTTCTGCCCATTTTAACTGGATTGTTTGTTTTTTGGGTGTTGAGTTTTATAAGTTCTTGATATATTTTGGATACTAACTTTTTATCAGATATGTCATTTGCAAATATCTTCTCCCATTCTATAGGTTGTTTTTAGTTTTGTTGGTTGTTGCCTTTGCTGTGCAGAAGGTTTTTATTTTGATGTAGTCCCAACAGTTCATTTTAGCTTGTTTTTCTCTTGCCTCAGGAGACCTATCTAGAAAAATGTCACTATGGCCAGTGTCAGAGCAATTACTGCCTGTGCTCTCTTCTAGGATTTTTATGGTTTCAGGTCTCACATTTAGGTCTTTAATCCATTTTGAGCTTATTTTTGTGTATGGTATAAGAAAGTGGTCCAGTTTCATTCTTTTGCATGTAACTGTTCAGTTTTCTCAGCACCATTTGTTGAAGAGACTTTTTCCCATTGCATATTCTTGCCTCTTTTGTCAAAGATTAATTGACCATATAATCGTGGATTTGTTTCTAGGCTTTCTAGTCTACTCCATTGATCTATGTGTCTATTTTTGTGCCAGTATCATACTGTTTTGATTACTATAGCTTTGTAGTATAACTTGAAATCTGGAATTGTGATACCTCCAGCTTTGTTTTTCTTTTTCAAAATTGTTTTGGCTATTCTGGGTCTTTTGTGGTTCCATACAAATTTAGGATTATTTGTTCTAGTTCTGTGGAAAAATGCTGTTGGTATTTTGATAGGGATTGCATTAAATCTGTAGATTGCTCTGGGTATCATGGGCATTTTAACAGTATTTGCTCTTCCAATCCATAAGCATGGGATATCTTTCCATTTGTTTGTGTCACCTTCAATTTCTTTCATCAGTGTTTTATAGTTTTCAGAGTACAGGTCTTTCACCTCTCTGGTTAAGTTTATTTCTAGGTATTTTATTCTTTTTTGGAACAACTATAAATGGGATTGCTTTCTTAATTTCTGTTGTTTTATTATTAGTGTATAGAAATACAATGGATTTCTATACATTGGTTTTGCATCCTGCAACTTTACTGAATTTATTTATCAGGTCTAGTAGTTTTGGTGGAGTCTTTAGGGCTTTCTATATAGAGTATAATGTCATCTGCAAATAGTGAAAGTTTTATTCCTTGCTTACCAAATTGGATGCCTTTTATTCCTTTTTGTTGCCTGATTGCTGTGGCTAGGACTTCAGTACTATGTTGAATAAAAGAGTGTACATTCTTGTCTTGTTCCTGATCTTAGAGGGAAAGCTCTCAGTTTTTCACATTGAGTATAATGTTCGCTGTGGGTTTTTCATATATGGCCTTTATTATGTTGAAGTATGTTCCCTCTAAACCTACCTTGTTGAGGGTTTTTTCATAAATGGATGTTGTACTTTGTCAAGTGTTTTTTCTGCATCTATTGAAATGATCATATGGTTTTTATCCTTTTTCTTGTTGATATGATGTATTACATTGATTGATCTGTGAATACTGAACCACCTTTTTGCCTCCTGGGAATCAATTCCACTTGATCATGGTGCATGATTTTTTAAAATATATTGTTGGATTTGGTTTGCTAATATTTTGTTGAGGATTTTTACATCTGTGTTCATCAGAGATATTTGCCTGTAGTTCTTTTTTCTTGTGTCTTTGTCTGGTTTTGGTATCTGCATGCCTTATAGGATGAATCTGGAAGTCTTCCTTCCTTTTATATTTTTTGAAATAGTTGAGAAGAACAAGTATTAACTCTTCTTTAAATGTTTGGTGGAATTCACCTGTGAAGCCATCTGGCCCTGGACTTTTGTTTGTTGGGAGTTTTTTGATTACTGATTCAATTTCATTGCTGATAGGTCTGTTCATATTTTCTATTTCTTCCTGATTCAATTTTGGGAGGTTATATGTTTCTAGGTATTTATCCATTTCTTCTAGGTTGTCCAATTTGTTGGCATATAATTTTTCATAATATTCTCTTGTAATCCCTCATATTTCTGGGGTGTCAGTTGTTATTTCTCCTCTTTCATTTCTGAATTTGTTTGAGTTTTCTTTCTTTCTTTTTTTATGAGTCTGGCTAAAGATATCAATTTTATTGATTTTTTCAAAGAACCAGCTCCTGATTTCAATGACCTGTTCTTTTCTTTCTTTCCTTTTTTTTTTTTTTTTTTTGGTTTCTATTTCATTTATTCTGTTCTAATCTTTATTATTTTCTTCCTTCTATTGGTTTGGGGTTTCATATGTTTTTCTTTTCCTAGCTCCGTTAGGTGTAAGGTTAGGTTGTTTATTTGAGATTTTTCTTATATCTTGTGGTGGGCCTGTATTGTTCTAAACCTCCCTCTTAGAACAGCTTTTGCTACATCCCAAAGATTTTGGACCATTGTGTTTTCATTTCCATTTGTCTCCTTGTATTTTTTAATTTCCTCTTTGATTTCTTGGTTGACCCATTCATTGTTTAGTAGCATGTTATTTAACATCCATGTATTTATGCTCTTTTCAGATTTTTCTTGTGGTTGATTTCTTTTTTTTTTTTTTAAGAGACACAGTGAGAGAGGGAACACAAGCAGGGGAAGTGGGAGAGAGAGAAGCAAGCTTCCTGCTGAGCAGGGAGCCCAATGTGGGTCTGGATCCCAGGAACCTGGGATCATGACCTGAGCCGAAGGCAGATGCTTAACAACTGAGCCACCCAGGCACCCCTTGTGGTTGACTTCTAGTTTCATAGCGATTTTATCAGAAAACATTCATGGCATGACTTTGATCTTTTTTAGTTTGTTAAGACTTGCTTTATGGCCTGATATATGATGTATTCTGGAGAATGTTCCATGTGCACTTGAAAAGAATGTGTCTTCTGCTAACGTAGGATGTTCTTTTTTTTTTTTTTTAAAGATTTTATTTATTTATTTGACAGAGAGAGAGACAGCGAGAGCAGGAACACAAGTAGGGGGAATGGGAGAGGGAGAAGCAGGCCTCCCGCCGAGCAGGGAGCCCGATGCGGGACTCGATCCCAGGACCCCAGGATCATGACCCGAGCCGAAGGCAGACACTCAACGACTGAGCCACCCAGGCGCCCGACCTAGGATGTTCTAAGGGCACCTGGGCAGCTCCATTGGTTAAGCGTCTGCCTTTGCCTCAAATCATGATCTCAGGGTCCTGGGATCGAGCCATACATTGGGCTCCCTGCTCAGCAGGGTATCTGTTTCTCCCTCTCTTTCTGCCCCTTCCCCCCCACTCATGCCTCCCCCCCCCCGTTCAAGTAAAAACAAAAAAAATTTAAAAAAAAAAAAAAAGGATGGGATGTTCTGAATATATCTGTTAAATCAAGCTGGTCCAATGTGTCATTCAAAGCCACTCTTCCCTTGTTGGTTTTCTGTTTGGATAATCTGTCCGTTGATGTAAGTGGGGTGTTAAAGTCCCCTACTATTATTATATTACTATTGATTACTTCCTTTATATTTGTTATTAACTCCTTTAAGTATTTGGGTGCTCCCACTTTGAGTGCATAAATACTTACAATTGAATCATTATATAAAAAACTAATGATGTTCTATACGTTGGCTAATTGAATTTAAATAAAAAATATTTACAATTGTTATATCTTCTTGTTGGATTGTCCCCTTAATGATTATATAGTGTCCTTCTTTGTCTCTTGTTATAGTCTCTGTTTTAAACTCTGTTTTAAACTCTGTTTTGCCTGATACAAGTTTTGCTACCCTGGGTTTCTTTTCACAGCCATTTGTATGATAAATGCTTCTCTATCTCTTCACTTTCAATCTACATGTGTCTTTAGGTCTGAAAGGAGTCTCTTATAGGTAGCATATGAGTGGGTCTTTTTTTTTTTTAATCCCATTCTGTCAGCCTAAGTCCTATGATTGGAGTGTTTGGTCCACTTACATTGAAAGTAATTATTGATAGGTAGGTATTTATTGCCATTTCGTTACTTGTTTTATGGTTGTTTTTGTAGTTTTTCTCAGTCCTTTCTTATCTTGCTCTCTTCTCTCATGATTAGTTGGCTTTCTTTAGTGATATACTTTGATTCCTTTCTCTTTATTTTTTGCATATCTATTACTGGTTTTGTGGTTACCATTTGGTTTGTATATAACATCTTCTGTATATAACAGTCTATATTAGGTTGATGGTCGCTTAAGTTTGAACCCATTCTTTACTCCTGTCCTCCTCACGTTTTAGTTATACGATATCATACTTTATATACTTTTATTTTGTGAGTCCCCTTGATTGGCTTTTTACAGATACACTCATTTTTACTGCTTTTGTGTTTCCTACTTTTTATTACTCTTCCTTATGGTCTTTGCTTTCCACTCTAAGAGTAATGTAGGGCTGGTTTAGTGGCCATGAATTCCTTTATTTTTTGTCTGGGAAACACTTTATCTCTTCAATTCTGAATGATAAACTTGCTAGATAGAGTTTTCTTGGCTGCAGAATTTTTCCTTTCAGCACTTTGAATATGTCATGCCGTTTTCTTCTGGCCTGCAAGATTTCTGCTAAAAAATCAGCAGGTAGCCTTATGGGGTTTCCCTTGTATGTAACTGCTTTATTTTCTCTTGTTGCTTTTCAAATTATTTCTTTATCACTACTTTTTGTCATCTTAACTACTATGTGTCTTTTTTTCTTTTAAGATTTTATCCATTTATTTGAGAGACAGCAAGCTAGAGAGAGAGAGAGCATGAGCAGGGGGAGGGGCAGAGGGAGAAGCAGACTCCCTGCTGAGCAGGGAGCCCAATGCGGGGCCTGATCCCAGGACCCTAAGATCATGACCTGAGCCAAAGGCAGACACCCAACTGACTGAATTACCCAGGTGCCCCCCCCCCCTTTGTGGCTTGATGTGGACCTCCTTGGGTTGATTTTTTTTTTGGGAGAAAGATCATAAGTTTTGAACATGTAGAGATGAAATGTTTGTTTGACCTTGTTTGAAGATGTTGAATAAGTATTTTGAAATATTTGACTGGAGACAGGAAAGGTCCAAGCTGGAGATATAAACTTAGGAGTCAGCAGCACATGGATGAAGAGGAGTAGAGGAGAGTTGTTGGAGCAATGCTATTGGAGAGATGTGGAAGGTGAGATCTAGTGCCCTTGGGGCAGGTTTGGTTTTGAATAGGAGCATGAATAATTCCTCTATAGCAACAGGCAGAAAGGCAGAGAATGAGAGTGGAGGCACTAGGGTAAATGTGGAGGTGGAGTCTAGATTTCCTCTTGACTGGTTCTATTTTGCCTGAGATAATAAACAAAGTCATCAACTAAGGTTGATTTGGGAGGGTGATGAATAAGGGACAACTGTTATGTCAGGAGTGTGTGAGATTGCTGATTCCAAGTCAGCGAGAGTTGGGGCTACGTCTCTGGGCAAATTTCTCTCTGGGCAAGATGAAGCAATGAAACGTCATTCATAAAGCACCAAGATACTGAAGTCAGTGTAAGATTTTCAGGCATGATGGGTGGTAACATCACTTTCTCAACTCTCTGCCTGAGGTGGGATGTTGCAATTATCTGAACAGATTCAGGGACTCAGAGCTGGTGAGCTATACATTTGGGCAAGGGGAGGCTTATAGTTAGGGACAGCAAAGTGACGCTCTGAGGGAGGGAGTGTCCTGATCTCTTCTGCTGTTCTGCCCTGAAAATTATGGGTTTTCTGTAACAGGCAACAATCACAATCTTCTGTTCTTAATTTGGGACAATATCAAAGAAGTTTCCCTTTATCTTTTATTTATTTGGATAAACAGATAATTTTTGTTCATTTTGTAGTATGTGTATATAAGTATACATACCTGTATGGAAATGCATATATGGCTAGAAAGAGCAAGATAGCAAGCTTGATTTATGAACAAAGGAGCTTTATACATGGGATTTGTAGACTTACATATTTCCCTTCCTCATTGCAGATATTCAGATCAACTCTAGGAAAGAGCACAGGGACCTTGCTTAAGAACAATAATCACATCTGTTATCATCATTTTTCCTTCCTCTGAGGAATCTTAATATGTTGCTTTCAAGGAAGGAATGCTCAAGAGACGTAAGAAAACATAAGTTAAACTGGCTTAAGCAAAAGGGGAATTACTGATTCAGATAATAGAACAAATTGACTCCAGGGTCTGTCTGATCTAGTTTCCAGATAGATCAGCAGGATTCTGTTTCTTCTTCTGAAATGACTCCATTCTCATGCTGGCTATTCCCTTATGAAGCAGAGTCCTTTGAGAAGCAGATGCCGACACAGAATTAGACATGGTGATTCAGGTCTCCATGAATCAATGTCAACTTGGGCCCTGTGTATAAAAGTCCTCAAAAATGTCAGGTATTCCTCTTTTTACACTTTACAGCCACTCTGGTAAATAATCGTAGTGAATGGGGAAGGACTGGAAGAATCATTATAGTATATTTTTGATGCAGTTGTTTGTGGAGTCCCTTCTAGGACCTGGACACTTCTTCAGTCAATGAGTTCTGGATTTGAAAATTGGCTCAGGTTTGGACACTGAGGAAGGGATTGTGACTTTTTATTGAAGCTATGACCTCAGCCTCCTGCTCTTCCATTCCTGCCCTTTTCTGATTGTGGATGTTAAGCAGCACCCTTGATTAATGCCTCTATTCTACCCCAAGGAATGCCATGTTCTTTTAGCCATCTCCTATGATTCAAGCCCCCATTTGCCGGCCCTCTGACTTTGGCTGTTGTTTTGATTATTGTGGCCTCCTGAATTCTTGTGTTTAAGTACCACCACTTGACCATTATAATTTGGGAGCTCCATCATTCCCATTGGCTATAAGCAAGCCCAGTTCCATGACTGCTTCTACTATCAGTCTTGGCCTACATCACTAAACACTAGCGCCCTCTTAGCAGCATGTTTCTGATGGCCTTGATGTTTTCTCTGGACCCTCTCCTGGGACATAATCATCTGGTGGTTTTTCTAGCCTCACATAATGCATCTATTTCAGTAAGCCCAATTCTCTCAGCCTTTCTATTCCTTCCTCTTCCTTCTGTGTAGGCAACTCAGGCATTACCACTTTCCTCCAGGTTGGCCCTCACTTTCTTCAGACTTCTAAAAGTCAGCCTAACAATGAATTTGCCCCATGCCCTGGGGTCTTGCTAGGGTATTAAATCCCATGTCCCATGAAAGTACCCCCAAGTCGATGAAATCTCACTTATCCAGTTTAACATTCTAGTGCCTGGATAAGCATCTTCAAAATTCAGTATCAGTGATACTCATTGACTCCTTCCAATACAAGCTAGTTATACTATGGAATATAGTTTTTTTCCTCTCTTATCAGCCACAGTGTGTCCTCATCTGGATTCTACTGAGTTTAACTCTAGTTATTGGCCTATCAGCCAGGAGAAGGGGTAGTAGGGACTCCCAGCATATGGGTAGTCCACCTCCACAAGCTCTGAGGTTTCAAGGGGACCTGTAGAGTCAACATCACATCCTCAGGAGGATCCATCCATTTACCAAGGCCATCAGGTATATGGTGGTAAAAAGAAAACTGCATCACTAAGAAATTCAGTAGCTCTCCTCCATAAACCAAAACTGACAGTAGAGATAGTCACAGAACTGGGCTCATTAATATCCATGGAATTAATGAGGCTTCCAAAGTAATAGAGACCAGGTGGTGGTACTTAAACACTGAAGCCATGTTTCAGTCAAGCTTTCCCAGCCAGAACTTTGGCCTTAGCATGAGACCTGCCTGGCTCGACACATAAATGTCTCTGGAACTCTGTCACTATCAGGTCATCATTCTGCTGCTTAGCTGTGTCCATTCCCACTACAGGAGATAAAGGCTACCAACAAGATCCTCTGGCTTTCACACTTAGTCTTTAACTGCTAGTCAGTAGCCCTTGGTTTCTCATTACCCCTCTGAAGGGCATCAATACAACTCTATAACCAACCCATTCTGCTGTCCTTGTAGGCACCACTCCCCTTTATCTTTCAAATGATTGAATCATTACACCTGCCAGGACATTCCTCTCCACCATATCATTTTCCTAGATGGAAAATATTTTACCACTAGTGAATTTTTTTTAGCAATTCAGCTGTCGTCTCTCTCCAGGGACTATTCATACTCCACATACTGCTCAAGATGGCATCATTTTTACCCATTGAATAGTAACTGAACCAGTTTCAAAGCTTTACCTTACCATTTGTTTCCTCCAAAATTTCTAGTGGTGTTTGTATTAATTTGTATCCTTCATGGATCAGCTGCCAAGATGCTACTAGAAGTGCAAGAGGTTTATTGGGGAAACAGTTGGGAAAGATAACAGAAAGGGAGCTAGTGAAGGTGAAGAGAATCTTCAAACAGTGATACAGGGATGACACCTGTAAAGGTGAGGTGAAGGAATGGAGATTTGTTTGGAAGGATTTCAGAGTACAGCCTAGTTCTAAGAAAATTTCAACCAGATTGATGCGGAGTCCTCAAGCCAAAATCTTCCATTAGAGGCATTCTGGATTAGTGTTCTTACCATGTTTAGTCTTGGCTGAGAGAAGCCTGTAGGAAGCATGGCTTTGGCATGAATATGGTGGAACATCTATCTGAGAGACAACAGCTGAGGCCATCAGTCACTTATGCTCTAAACTGGGCATTTTCACAGCCACACACTACAGGGTTTCAAGCATGGCTTTTAGCAGCTACAGGGATTAAATCCTTTCAAGTTTGAATCCAGAGAAAGATAAACATCTTTGTCCTAGCATTTCTAGCAGAAGCCCTGAGATTAACTTGGATTGGACCAGCGTGGGTCATGTGCCCACCTATCTACCTCAGTGTGGGTCATGTGCCCACCTATCTACCTCAGGGAAATAGCATGTTCTAATTTTTTTCAGGTCTAGTTTTCACGCCCCACTTCCAGGATAGATTTTGGGGCCCCATTCATACCATGAGAACTGAGCAGTGGTGAAAGGCAGATTCCCAAACAAAAACATGCACATAAAGAATATATGTATTTTTAATTTTAAACGCTATTGCCAGGTTGCTTTCCATAGACATTGTAACAATTCAAAGTTCCACCAAAAAGGAAAAAATGGTACTTTTTCTCCATATCTTCACCAGCAATATGTGTTAACTTTGTTTTAATATTTTTGCCAACCTGATGGATACAAAATGCTAGCTCATTATTACTTCAGTTTACAATTTCCTAGTACTAGCATATTTTGAAATATTTTTTCACACATTCATTGGCTACTTGGATTTACCTTTCTATACATAGTGTCTTTACATCTTTTGTCCATTTTTCCATTGTTTTTCTTTTTTTTTGTCTTTTTCTTGTCAGTTTATATTTTTCATATTATAGCTAATAACCCTCGGTTGGTCTGTCCTCTGCATTGCAGATAGGCAAGGAAAAAGCCTGAAACTCTGCTTATGTCTTGCCCATCTCCATCTTTATAGTCAGTACTAGATCATAGGCCTCAGGGTGCAGTTTAGATCAATATGCCAAGCCTTGGGACAACTGCATCATTCATTTTTGAAAAACAAAGCAAGATAGGACCCAGTGAAGCACAAGTTTCCATGCTCCATCCTTGCTCAAATTTCAGTAATTCTGGAACCACCTTAACAATTTTGTTGTATCCTTTAAATTTTGTACTACTATTTATATTTCTGAAACTTGGCATTTTAACATAGATTTATTTTAAAAGTTTATGTTGTTGCCATTATATCACTATACCCACTAGTTACAGTTTTCCAATACACATTAAAAATAAATTCACAGGGGTGCCTGGGCTGTGCAGCCAGTTAAGCCACCCACTTGGTTTCAGCTCAGGTCTCTGCTCAGGTAGTGATCTCAGGGTCGAGATGGAGATGTCCAGCTCCACGCTCAGCTCAGAGTCTGCTTAAGTTTCTCTCTCCCTCTCCCTCTGCCCCTCCCCCTTACACTCTCTCTAAAATAAAGAAATAAATCTTTTATTAAATAAATTCACAACTATGAAAGTAAAGGATCTCCGTCTGCATACCACTTAGAATACACCATACTTTGGGAAATGACATCAAAGCGTACCCTAGGTCCACAGACCAGTCAAGGAGAAAATCAAGGATTTACAGAGCTATCAGTTTCACTGCTTATCTGCAGCACAGCAACCCCCATGGGGTGGGGTGGATGGTAGCTTCATTTATATCTGAGGAAAATAGCACAGAAAGGTACAAGTGCTTTCCATGCTATTGAGTGGTGGACATTAGAATCCAGGCCTTGCTCCAAAAGCAATAGGGTAACAGGGACCCATCAAGTCCAGTGGGTGAACTTTCCCTAGTGGTCAGGGCTCTAGGAAGCCTGAGCCCAGGGCAGGCCGGGATTGCATTACCAACATTCCGCGTTCTGGCTGGAACACTACAAGTTCTAAGGTTCTGCGAATTATGCTGGGGTCTAGGGCTCAGAAGGGGCTGCCTCGGAAGGTGCTGTGATTTGGTCAGGTCACAGTCCCATCAGGGATCCTCCTGTCCAACCTGGTACCTGGTGCCCACCACAGTCCAGCTGGCCTGGAACTGGCGGAACCCAGGCTGAAGGAGTGATGTGCTGGCTGCGGGCATGGCGCCAAATCCTCTTGCCAGTTTTCCTCTCCGTCTTTCTCATTCAACTGCTTATCAGCTTCTCTGAGAATCATTTTTCCCACATCGCCAGACAGAGGGGCAAGCAGAGATCAAAGTCTTTGGATGATGGTGAGCCATTCCAAGCCCAGAGGCCGATGTCCTATACACACCGCTGCCACCATATTTCCTTTTGGCTGTGCCACTCTGGCAGCCTGAAATTTTCATCTCAAAGTTGTTGTTTAGTGTTGGTGGTAAGATATTTTTTAGGGCTCTTTATGTTTTTGGTGAAATCTAATTTAATTGGACTCAAATTAATTTGCTTTATCAGAAATGTGAAGAGTGGATTAAAACAGTTTAAAAATTTGGGAAAGCATGTGCCCCCCCACCCCACTCACTTTTTACACGACCTATAAAGCACATAAAGTTTGTGCTGTAAGCTGTAAATTAGCTAATCAGACTCTGCTCAATAGTCATGGCTAGTCTTAGTGGCTTAAGGTTTTATTTAATACGTTCCTTAATTTGTGTCTTAAGAAAGAATTGCTTTGGTCTGGAGACTTCCCTTAGTTTTCCTCCCCAACTGAAGAAATTTTGGAACGTTAAAATTCATGCTGAGTTGAATTCATGAACCTGGAAATAAGATTTTTAGTATCCTAAATTGAGATTGTATAGATAGAATAAGGACAGGATTTGAATTACTTGGAAAATGCCCTGTAAAGCCAAGATTGCTATTTGTATGAAGACTATAAGAATTACTGCTGTCTGGTTTCTAGAGTCTGAAAGAATGTTAGTATCTATAAGGAAATTGGTCTTCCTTACTAAAACCAAACCCAAAGCTCTCAGCTTTGTCCCGAAATGAGACTGCCCTTTGAGAGGATGGGGAGTAGGGAGAGGCTGAATCAAAAGGCCTAGCTTGTTTCTTTTGGTTTCATCTTTCCCATAGATTTTTCTCTTTTGACTCCTTGGTCATCCCCATACATACTCCAAGAGGAACAGTGTTCTAGTACCATCCCCACCATGTTCTCCACACAAACAGTGCCTAAAAACATAGGCCAAGCATAGAAACAAATCCTTCTTTTTGTTCCCTAGCAAATTGGAGTCATACTGGAATTTTTCTAAAGGCTTTATTAAAATGCTGATGAAGAACTAAAAGGGAGTGAACAAAGACACAAACAAATCAAGAATTGTAGGTAATATAGTCTGGTCTCCAAAGACTGAAGGTTCTAATTCTAGGTAGCTCAATTCTAGGACTGACCAAACCTGTTCGATGTTTCTGTGGAAACAGTTTCCCTTTGTGAGGGAAAGCCTAGTTCAGCCTGTCCTGGACCTCCCCCCACCCCCCAATTTTTGCTTCCTAGCCTGAGGCATTTCCCCTTTGTGCTTGCATTCAACCTTCCCATCTAACAGGGACATGGTTTCTTAGACATCATTCCTTCAGCTCCAAATCTGAGAAAATGATTCTAACCCCTACTATGATCCCCACCTCCATCCTTCCTAGCACTCAGATTGATAGGCCTTTCCCACAGGACTTTGTGAATGATCCCACAACAAGTGAGACCTACCACAAAGGGGGTTGCTTTGATCCCCAGAGCTTTTAACCCTGATATTCACTTACATCCGAGAGCTCAGTAAGCAATTTCCTATGAAATTATAGTTGCACTTGGAACTTTGGGTTAGGAATCTTTTCCCCCAATATCTAATGAAAGAGTAAAAAACCACACTAACATGTAGTGATGTTCTTTCACCAGGAGCAACAAACAACAAAGGGGCATAGTCTAAAAAGCCACTGGCAACCAAGGGAAAAAATAAAGGAAAGATTCTGCATCAGAACAGAATAGTACAGCGTGACAATGCTCCAAATACCACTATCACCCTTTAGAAGTCACTAGTGAGTAACTAAATACCAAGAATTTTCATTAATACTCCTGGAACTAGAGAGATGCAAATTGAGTGGGTATCCTATTCTTTACCGTTCTGAAGAATAACAGAGGAAATTGTTACAGAGGAGAAAAAAGGGAAAAAGAAGAACTGAACAATGGATGGAAAGGTCAGTTCCTGGGCTGCAAACTCGATTTAGGGGCAGATCTACAGTCCCTTTTATGGAAATGGGTAATGCCTCCAATTAGCTAGAATCCTGGCAGAGGAAAATAACAAAATCTTAAAAGAGTGTAGAGCCCAGATATTCTAACAAAGTCTGGCACGGCCTCACCTGAGTTCTTTCCCTTTGTCAGGTGCTGAGAACAACTGAATGAATAGAACATAAAATACCATAAAACTGTAGTTTCTCAGAAAAACATCTCAAGGATAGTTTTAGATGGTCAAGGTGTCACCTACATCATGTCAGCACAAATAGAAGGTCTGAACCCAACAATCCAAGCATTAGTAAGATGAAAATAGACAACAGAGCAACTATGCAAACACTGCATAGCTAACTAAATAATGAAATTAAGGAGTTTGGTAGCATGTAGAAAACAGATAATGTACCCTAGAATAAAACGTAACTCAAGGAACAAATGCAAATGTCCCCACAAGTGCTTTTAGCTAGAGAATCACCAAATAAGAAATAGATTCAGTGAGGGGCACCTGGGTGGCTCAGTTGGTTAAGCATCTGCCTTCAGCTCAGGTCATGATCCCAGGGTTCTGGGATCGAGCCCCCACATCTGGCCTCCCTGCTCAACAGGGAGTCTGCTTCTCGCTCTTGCGCTCTTGCTCTTGTGCTTTTATGCTGTCTTTCTTATTCCCTCTCAAATAATATCTTAAAAAAAATAGATTCAATGAAACGAGTCTCAAAGTAAAGATATCAGAATGAGGTAAAAAGGGAGATTTCTCTGACGAAATACATTGAAGGCTAAATAATATGAATATGAGGCAAGGCTTCCAGGTTTTCTCCTTATTTCCATAAGTACCCATTTATTTCTGCTAATGTTGAACACACCAAGAATATTTGTCATTTACACTCTAAAGTATGCATGTTATATTGGGCTCTGATAGCTGCCTCCTTCCCCTTCTTCTAGCCTAGGGGCTGCTGATATCTGGGAGGAAGTGGGGTTTCACTGTCTTTCCCCTCATGGACTTTTCAGTTTCTTCCATCACCTGTACCCCTAATTCCCAGTACTAAGTTTCCTATATTATATATACTTAGAGTAATTGCTATCACTCAAGACCCTCTCTGAAATTTATACTCCAAGATATTATTTAGAAAAATGAAAATGAACCAAAGGGAAATGTAGCATTCAAGAAAGAGTAGTAAACAAAGAGACCAATAAAACTTAGAGTTAATTTTAAATGTTCGATTTTAAGTCAACAGCAACTTAAATATAATAATAATTTAATAATGATTCATAAGTATTTAATAGTAATTAGAATTCTTGATTATATCTACCTGGGAAGTGGTATGGAGAGGAAAAGGAAGAAAGCAAAAGCATATTAGGATCCTTATATAGGTAGAGAATGTAGATCCTGATTAGGCAAAGATTATAAAGAGGCATATAAGGGGTGCCTGGATGGCTCAGTATTTATGCATCTGACTCTTGATCTCAGCTTAGGTCTTGATCTCAGGAACATGAGTTCAAGCCCCACATGGAGCCTACTGAAAAAATAAGGCATATAAAATATATATCTCAAAAATTTTTAAATAATAGCTTATATGTAAATAGAAACAGGAGGTGTGGCTTCAAAACCACTAGAGGAAATAAGGGAACAAAGAATAAACTGATGGAATAAAATTTACCTTTCAAAAATGCCACTGAAAAAGAAAGCAAGTATAGTAATCTTAATATTGGATAAAATAGAATTTAAGTAAAAGAAAATCTTTAAGTAGAAGTGATAGTCCATGCTGATATTATAGCACAGTACATGAAGATGACATATGAAGCTTTGTTCATCAAACAACATAGTTTTGAAATAGATGCAGCAAAAGTTGATAGAAATAGAAAGAGCATTTGACAAGTTAAATCCACATGGGATCACTTTACATGCCTATATCAGAAATCAACAGATCAAGTATATAAAATATAAGGCTACAATATAGAGAATTATAATATATAAAGCCTTGTGATCTGGCCCCCCATTGTTTTGTTTTGTTTTGTTTTCCTCTTAGCTGTTCTTAAAACAATTCCCCTTCCAGGTAAACATTAGAATCAGCTTGTCTGATTAAATTGTTCTATTTTTTAAATTATTAATTTATTAATTCATTGCAATGCCAATCAAAAAGAAAGTTCTTGTTTTGATATCTGGTATAATATATTTTGATGCCTAGCATCTCTAGGTGTTTCAAATTGTGGTCCTCATGGGAGAAGAGAAGAGGACCAAAGATGGAACTTTATGGAATAACATTTTAGACATTGGTAGAGGAAGTGGAACCAGTCAAAGAAATTCAAAAAGAGTGGCCAGAGATGTTCCAGGAGAACTAGAAGAGAATGATGCTGCACAAGTTGTGAAAAAATATATAATTAAGAGGAAGGAAGTGACTAGATAGAATATAGATGTACAAAAATCAGGCCTGTGGGGTAAGGGAAGAATCTGGTACCTAGCTGTTTAAATAGCTAGTACCTCTTTCTTCAGGAATAGAGTGAAAGAAAGAAAGAAACTATTGCTTCATGTAAAATATGATCATGTAGGTTAGCTGGTCCTCACTGGTTCTCCAATAAGGGCAGGAAAGACTATAGGAAAAATTGCTGGGTAGTTACACAAATGTTTAGTCTAAACCTCTGAGATGGACCGTATCAGGTCATTCACTGACATGAGAGTCAAGCTAAAAGAGAGGGAAATGAGGCCATGAGGGGCAAACAAGTTCAAAGTCAAGGAAAGTGAAGTTCTGAGTGAGGTCAAAATGCAAGTGAGAGAGGAAAGGAAAGAAGATTCCAGTTAGAGAATAGAATATTGAAGTTTAAGATTTCATGGTTGGAGCCATCCAGAATGATGCCAAAATCTAAGTTGAGATTATGGAAATAATTTGCTTAAGATGAAGAATCAAGAGTTTTTCTGGATGGTGGAATTTCAATGTTTGTTTTTACTGTGTACATATTTCTTATATTGAACATGTATCATTTTTATAGCTACAGAAAGACAATAATCCTGTTTTAATTTTGGAAAAAATATAAGTATCAGGAATGAAAATAAGGAAAATATCAGGACTTAGTGGAAAGAAACAAAGCTGTGGACTTTATACTAACTGGAATGTTTTTAGATGCAGTGTAAGAAACCAAGATTTTACATGTAAGAAAAACATAATTTGTCTTGCTTAAGTGAAGCAAAAGAAATGTATGGGACCTCAGAAATGAGTGAATCACCATCATCTCCTTATTTCTCCTTTGTTGTCTCTCCTTTTCTCTGCTTATCAACCTCATTCACTCCTATTAGCTTCCTCCTCAGGGCTTCTATGGTCACTGGAAGCTCCATCCTCTCAACTTCCCAAACAAAGAGAAAGTGGCTCCCTGCCACCTCTTAACCCTCATGTTTTCATTTGTAAATCGTCAGAGGAAGACTCTCATTGGCCTGACTTGGTCATATTCCCTCTCTCTAGACCAGTGTGGTCTGGGATTCGCCCCGTTTGGTTCAGGTGTGCCTTACATGCCTGGCTGGGACCAGGGAGTTTGTGTAGGAGGGGGCAGTTACCAATTGTACCATGTGTCTACTGCTGAGGAAGGAGCAGTCCTGCCAAGGAAGGATGGGTTATATTTCCCAGGAGAAAGGAGAGGTTCTGGTGGTCAAAACAGCTTAAACCCACATTCTGTCATTATTAGCAAGTGAACTTCAATGTGTTATTTGACTTTTCTGAGGTCAGTTTCTTCATCAATAAAGTGAGGTTAATAATAACCACCTTTCAGGATTGTGAAGATTGGTTATAACTGTTTTCAAATAAGCATTTATGTTTATAAATTGCTTAATAAGGATTCCACATAATCTGAGAGTGAAGGCCAATTTATATTTCCCATGAAGCTGGATTGATTGCTGGCTGTGGCTGCTCAGAAAGGGTTTGCATTTTTCTAGTTGGTTCTTTCAGAGAGTCAGCTTTTCCTAGTTTAAACAAAGATGCCCTGTCTTCAACTAGTGCTAACAGCAGCCCTACATCTTCAACTTTCTCTAATGTATATAATATAAAAAAGGTAAATGAAAACCATGTTGATATCATGTACATGGTGGTATGATGTGATGTGGCAACTTCACCTCTGCAGTATTCTTCCCCCAAACCCATATCTTCAGTCTAATCATGAGAGAAACAGACAAATCAAATTGAGGGATATCCTACAAAATATTTGGCCAATACTCTTCAAAACTGTCAAGGTCATGGAAAACAAGGAAAGACTGAGACACTGTCACAGACTAAAGGAGACATTATGACCAAATGCAATGTGGGATCCTGGATCTTGGAACAGAAAAAGTGCATTAGTATAAAAAACAATGAAATCCTAGTAAAATCTGGAGTTTAGTTAAAAGTAATGTATTGGTGTCAATTCCTTAGTTTTAATAAATGTACCATAATAGTGTAAGATGTTAGCCATGGGGAAAACAGGTGAGAGGTATACAGGAACTTTCTGTATAATCTATGAAATTTTTCTGTAAATCTAACATTATTCCAATGTAAAAACTTCAGCTGTGGGAAACAAGTAGAATTTGGAGAGCCATGTGGCTAGGTCACATGCCTTTTGTTTCCCTGCTCCTGCCTCCTGAAGTAAGCCTGAAGCCGGCTGCCCCCAACATAGCTGAAGCAGTAGAATCTTTCCCACTGACCTTGCCTTTTAGTCAACTTCCCTTTGGAGGCTCCAAAAGGGTAGGGAGAAGTAATATTCAATAGGGCTTAATTTGAAAAACTCTCGTAAGTCTTTTGCCAGCCAAATCAGATCTGTATCCAATCAAACAATTTGAAATTAAATAGAAAGGCCCGACCTTTCCCACAGAGCTTATGAACTCTGTCCCCAAAATAATAAAGTGACTTTATTGTTATTGCATCACATGAAAGCTAGGGTATTAATTCCAGGCTCTACTTACTTTACAGAGATGTTGGAGTAAGAAAAGGAACCATCAAAATGCTTTTTTTCCAGACTTATAGTTTTTATTCTAGAACTTTCAAATATAATTATATTGTTTATTTTTTTATGAAACAAGAAGAATGAAAATCCTCATCTGGGAGAAGTTTTTAAAACTTGTGGCAGAACAAAATGAAGAATTAATTTTTTTTTTAATATTTAAAGACCTGGAGTGCCTGGGTGGCTCAGTCGGTTAAGCATCTGCCTTTGGCTCAGGTCGTGATCCCAGGGTCCCAGGATTGAGCCCTACGTCGGGCTCCCTACTCGGTGGGGAGTCTGCTTGTCCCTCTCCCTCTGCCACTAAGGACTAATTAGCCAGGAATATCTTAGCAAAACCATGTTGAATAACAAAGGAATTACTAAAAGATGTTTTTAAAGTATGATGTTGTAAATATATAGTGATATTGCCAATTTGTTTTTCCTTATTGGTTTTTGGAAGTTATTTATTAGAACTTAACTTGACTAATCAAAGTTGGATAATGCCATTTCACATTTTTCCCAGCAATAGTAGAAAATAAGAGAGTTAGGATTTAAATAGTACCAATGGGAAAAGTGTCTAGATATGTGAAATAATGAAATAAAACACTGGGGTATAGATGAGTATGCCATTAAACAGGAATGACTAAATGAAATGCACTTTTACATAAAATTAAGCAACAAATGGTCTTTGCATTTACATTTTTGCACTTAATTTTTTATAGCATGTGCTGTAAAGAAAAATTGTCAATTATGCACAGAAGATAAGAAAGTAAGTTAACTTATATATGAGAAAATTGTCTTGGGAATGTTATAAAGTCACATAATTTACAGTTGTAAATGTACTTCCTTCTAGAAAATTATGCTTTAAAAACAAAAAAAATTTTTTTGCTTGAAAAGAATTATACTTTGGGAAGAATTTTTTGTAAGTCAAGGAAAAGATAAGCCCTTTGAGATGCAGTGAAAATTTCCTTGCTACTCTATTATCCCAAAACTAGATGACACATTGTTCCTTAACTAAAATGTAGCTAAGTTCCCTTCTCTGATGATTAGGTAGCTGACATTGTTCTTCACTTCAGATTTGGAAGAAAGTAGAAATGCCATAAGAATTGAGGGGTATGGTGTTACAGAGAGCTTTGCAGCAACCCTTACAAAACCATTCAACCAGTATTGGAGAACTGACAATTAACACCAAAGACAGACATGAAATCACTAATTAGAAAAGAGCATACTCTAGTAACTGGTATCTGTCATAGTGATTTGGATGCACAATTCTGTGCGCCTTCTTATGGTCATCCATGCCAATCCTTCATTTAATGAGGACCTGGGCTCCTGGCTCATGGACTTCTCCATCTAACCTATGTGCTTTTTAAACTCGGCAAAGGCCCAGACACACTTGATCCCTCAGGCTCCTGACTTCCTCAGGTCTGCATTAAGAAGTCACTTCCCTGGCCACACCCTGAACCCTGCACAGTCTACAGTGGCTCCTAAATTTTCGTTCCCCTTACACTGTACTTACTTTTTGGCGTCAGCTAGACTGCCCTCTAGTCCTTTTTTTTTTTTTTTTTTTTTTTTAAATTTTTTTTTATTGTTATGTTAATCCCCATACATTACATCATTAGTTTTAGATATAGTGTTCCATGATTCATTGTTTGTGCATAACACCCAGTGCTCCATGCAGAACGTGCCCTCCTCAATACCCATCACCAGGCTAACCCATCCTCCCACCCCCCTCCCCTCTAGAACCCTCAGTTTGTTTTTCAGAGTCCATCGTCTCTCATGGTTCTTCTCCCCCTCCGATTTCCCCCCCTTCATTCTTCCCCTCCTGCTACATTCTTCTTCTTCTTTTTTTCTTTCTTAACATATATTGCATTATTTGTTTCAGAGGTACAGATCTGAGATTCAACAGTCCTGCACAATTCACAGCGCTTACCAGAACACATACCCTCCCCAGTGTCCATCACCCAGTCACCCCATCCCTCCCACCCCACCCCCCACTCCAGCAACCCTCAGTTTGTTTCCTGAGATTAAGAATTCCTCATATCAGTGAGGTCATATGATACATGTCTTTCTCTGTTTGACTTATTTCGCTCAGCATAATACCCTCCAGTTCCATCCACGTCGTTGCAAATGGCAAGATCTTATTCCTTTTGATGGCTGCATAATATTCCATTGTATATATATACCACATCTTCTTTATCCATTCATCTGTTGATGGACATCTTGGCTCTTTCCACAGTTTGGCTATTGTGGACATTGCTGCTATAAACATCGGGGTGCACGTAGCCTTTCGGGTCCCTACTTTTGTATCTTTGGGGTAAATACCCAGGAGTGCAATTGCTGGATCATATGGTAGCTCTATTTTCAACTTTTTGAGGAACCTCCATACTGTTTTCCAGAGTGGCTGCACCAGCTTGCATTCCCACCAACAGTGTAGGAGGGTTCCCCTTTCTCCGCATCCCCGCCAACATCTGTCATTTCCTGACTTGTTAATTTTAGCCATTCTGACTGGTGTGAGGTGGTATCTCATTGAGGTTTTGATTTGGATTTCCCTGATGCCGAGCGATATTGAACACTTTTTCATGTGTCTGTTGGCCATTTGGATGTCTTCTTTGGAAAAATGTCTGTTCATGTCTTCTGCCCATTTCTTGATTGGATTCTTTGTTCTTTTGGTGTTGAGTTTGAGGAGTTCTTTATAGATTTTGGATACTAGCCCTTTATCTGATATGTCATTTGCAAATATCTTCTCCCATTCTGTCAGTTGTCTTTTGGTTTTGTTGACTGTTTCCTTTGCTTTGCAAAAGCTTTTTATCTTGATGAAGTCCCAATAGTTCATTTTTGCCCTTGCTTCCCTTGCCTTTGGCGATGTTTCTAGGAAGAAGTTGCTGCGGCTGAGGTCGAAGAGGTTGCTGCCTGTGTTCTCCTTTAGGATTTTGATGGACTCCTGTCTCACATTGAGGTCTTTCAACCATTTGGAGTCTATTTTTGTGTGTGGTGTAAGGAAATGGTCCAGTTTCATTCTTCTGCATGTGGCTGTCCAATTTTCCCAACACCATTTGTTGAAGAGACTGTCTTTTTTCCATTGGACATTCTTTCCTGCTTTGTCAAAGATTAGTTGACCATAGAGTTGAGGGTCCATTTCTGGGCTCTCTATTCTGTTCCATTGATCTATGTGTCTGTTTTTGTGCCAGTACCATACTGTCTTGATGATGACAGCTTTGTAGTAGAGCTGGAATTCTGGAATTGTGATGCCGCCAGCTTTGCTTTTCTTTTTCAACATTCCTCTGGCTATGCGGGGTCTTTTCTGGTTCCATACAAATTTTAGGATTATTTGTTCCATTTCTTTGAAGAAAGTGGATGGTATTTTGATGGGGATTGCATTGAATGTGTAGATTGCTCTAGGTGGGATTGACATCTTCACAATATTTGTTCTTCCAATCCATGAGCATGGAACATTTTTCCATTTCTTTGTGTATTCCTCAATTTCTTTCATGAGTATTTTATAGTTTTCTGAGTACAGATCCTTTGCCTCTTTGGTTAGATTTATTCCTAGGTATCTTATGGTTTTGGGTGCAACTGTAAATGGGATCGACTCCTTAATTTCTCTTTCTTCTGACTTGTTGTTGGTGTATAGGAATGCCACTGACTTCTGTGCATTGATTTTATATCCTGCCACTTTACTGAATTCCTGTATGAGTTCTAGCAGTTTTGGGGTGGAGTCTTTGGGATTTTCCACATAAAGTATCATATCATCTGCAAAGAGTGAGAGTTTGACTTCTTCTTTGCCGATTTGGATGCCTTTGATTTCTTTTTGTTGTCTGATTGCTGTGGCTAGGACTTCCAATACTATGTTGAATAGCAGTGGTGATAGTGGACATCCCTGCCGCGTTCCTGACCTTAGGGGGAAAGCTCTCAGTTTTTCCCCATTGAGAATGATATTCGCTGTAGGTTTTTCATAGATGGCTTTTATGATATTGAGGTATGTACCCTCTATCCCTATACTCTGAAGAGTTTTGATCAAGAAAGGATGCTGTACTTTGTCAAATGCTTTTTCTGCATCTATTGAGAGGATCATGTGATTCTTGTTTTTTCTTTTGTTAATGTATTGTATCACGTTGATTGATTTGCGGATGTTGAACCAACCTTGCAGCCCAGGGATAAATCCCACTTGGTCGTGGTGAATAATCCTTTTAATGTACTGTTGGATCCTATTGGCTAGTATTTTGGTGAGAATTTTTGCATCCATGTTCATCAGGGATATTGGTCTGTAATTCTCCTTTTTGATGGGGTCTTTGTCTGGTTTTGGGATCAAGGTAATGCTGGCCTCATAAAATGAGTTTGGAAGTTTTCCTTCCATTTCTATTTTTTGGAACAGTTTCAGAAGGATAGGTATTAATTCTTCTTGAAATGTTTGGTAGAATTCCCCTGGGAAGCCATCTGGCCCTGGGCTTTTGTGTTTTGGGAGATTTTTGATGACTGCTTCTATTTCCTTAGTGGTTATAGGTCTGTTCAGGTGTTCTATTTCTTCCTGGTTCAGTTTTGGTAGTTGATACATCTCTAGGAATGCATCCATTACTTCGAGGTTATCTAATTTGTTGGCATAGAGTTGCTCATAATATGTTCTTATAATTGTTTGTATTTCTTTGGTGTTGGTTGTGATTTCTCCTCTTTCATTCATGATTTTGTTGATTTGGGTCATTTCTCTTTTCTTTTTGATAAGTCTGGCCAGGGGCTTATCAATCTTGTTAATTCTTTCAAAGAACCAGCTCCTAGTTTCGTTGATCTGTTCTACTGTTCTTTTGGTTTCTATTTCATTGATTTCTGCTCTGATCTTTATTATTTCTCTTCTCCTGCTGGGTTTAGGCTTTATTTGCTGTTCTTTCTCCAGCTCCTTTAGGTGTAGGGTTAGGTTGTGTACTTGAGACCTTTCTTGTTTCTTGAGAAAGGCTTGTATTGCTATATACTTTCCTCTTAGGACTGCCTTTGCTGTATCCCAAAGATTTTGAATAGTTGTGTTTTCATTTTCATTGGTTTCCATGAATTTTTTTAATTCTTCTTTAATTTCCTGGTTGACCCATTCATTCTTCAGTAGGGTGCTCTTTAGCCTCCATGTATTTGAGTTCTTTCTGACTTTCCTCTTGTGATTGAGTTCTAGTTTCAAAGCATTGTGGTCTGAAAATAGGCAGGGGATGATCCCAATCTTCTGGTACCGGTTGAGACCTGATTTATGACCTAGGATGTGATCTATTCTGGAGAATGTTCCATGGGCACTAGAGAAGAATGTGTATTCCGTTGCTTTTGGATGGAATGTTCTGAATATGTCTGTGAAGTCCATTTGGTCCAGTGTGTCATTTAAAGTCTTTATTTCCTTGTTGATCTTTTGCTTAGACGATCTGTCCATTTCAGTGAGGGGGGTGTTAAAGTCCCCCACTATTATTGTATTGTTGTCGATGTGTTTCTTTGCTTTTGTTATTAATTGCCTTATATAATTGGCTGCTCCCATGTTAGGGGCATAGATATTTACAATTGTTAGATCTTCTTGTTGGATAGACCCTTTAAGTATGATATAGTGTCCTTCCTCATCTCTTATTACAGTCTTTGGTTTAAAATCTAATTTGCCTGATATAAGGATTGCCACCCCAGCTTTCTTTTGGTGTCCATTAGCATGGTAAATGGTTTTCCACCCCCTCACTTTCAATCTGGGGGTGTCTTTGGGTCTAAAATGAGTCTCTTGCAGACAACATACCGATGGGTCTTGTTTTTTAATCCAATCTGATAGCCTGTGTCTTTTGATTGGGGCATTTAGCCCATTTACATTCAGGGTAACTATTGAAAGATAGGAATTCAGTGCCATTGTATTGCCTGTAAAGTGACTGTTACTGTATATTGTTTGTGTTCCTTTCTGGTCTATGTTGCTTTTAGGCTCTCTCTTTGCTTAGAGGACCCCTTTCAATATTTGTTGTAGGGCTGGTTTCGTGTTTGCAAATTCCTTTAGTTTTTGTTTGTCCTGGAAGCTTTTTATCTCTCCTTCAATTTTCAATGACAGCCTAGCTGGATATAGTATTCTTGGCTGCATATTTTTCTCATTTAGTGCTCTGAATATGTCCTGCCAGTCCTTTCTGGCCTGCCAGGTCTCTGTGGATAAGTCTGTTGCCAATCTAATGTTTCTACCATTGTAGGTTACATATCTCTTCTCCCGAGCTGCTTTCAGGATTTTCTCTTTGTCTCTGAGACTCGTAAGTTTTACTATTAGATGTCGGGGTGTTGACCTATTTTTATTGATTTTGAGAGGGGTTCTCTGTGCTTCCTGGATTTTGATGCCTGTTTCCTTCCCCAAATTAGGGAAGTTCTCTGCTATAATTTGCTCCATTATACCTTCTGCACCTCTCTCTCTTTCTTCTTCTTCTGGGATCCCAATTATTCTAATGTTGTTTCGTCTTATGGTATCGTTTATCTCTCGAATTCTGCCCTCGTGATCCAGTAGTTGTTTATCTCTCTTTTTCTCAGCTTCTTTATTTTCCATCATTTGGTCTTCTATCTCACTGATTCTTTCTTCTGCCTCATTTATCCTAGCAGTTAGCGCCCCCATATTTGATTGCACCTCATTAATAGCCTTTTTGATTTCTACTTGGTTCGATTTTAGTTCTTTTACTTCTCCAGAAAGGGTTTCTCTAATAACTTCCATGTTTTTTTCAAGCCCAGCTAGTATCTTTAAAGTGATGATTCTGAACTCTAGATCTGACATCGTACTAATGTCCGTATTGAGTAGGTCCCTGGCAGTCGGTACTACCTCTTGTTCTTTTTGTTGAGGTGATTTTTTCCGTCTTGTCATTTTGTGCAGAGGAGAATAGATTAATGAGAGAACAAAATGCTAGCAGGGTAACAACGTCCCCAGAAAATATACTCTAAACAAATCAGAAAAGACCTGAAGCAGTGGGAAAAGAAAGGGAAAGAGAGAAAAAAGAAAAGGAAAGAAAAAAAGAAAAAAGAAAAAGATAAAGATAAAAACAAACAAAAGCAGAACAAAACAAAACAAAACAAAAACAGAATGTGATCAAATATGATCAGGCTGGATTATAGATCAGTGCCACACACTAGATTTTGGGTGTATTTTGGTCTGTTAAAAGAAAGTCCCTCCCAAAATTTTAAAGAAAGAAAAACTTATATATGTACAAAAATAAGGGTTGATATGATGAAGGGATGGAATATGACTGTAAAGATGGAAATTATAAAAAATTTTAAAAAAGGATTTGATAAGTTGTTTGAAAAAAGAAAGAAGAGGATTTAAAAAAAGAAAGAAAAAAGGGAGAGAATGTGATCAGGTAGGGGAGTAGAAAAAAACCATACACTAGAGATTTAGAGTATATTTTGATCTGTTAGAAGAAACTATCTCAAGATTTTAAAGAGAGAACAACTTATATATATATGCCAAAAATACGGGTAACTACTATGAAGGGATAGAATATGACTTTAAAAATGAAAAATAAAAATGTTTTTTTTTTTAAAAAAGGGATTGATAAGATGTTGGTTGAAAAAGGGAAAAAGAAAAATTCAAAAAAAAAGAAAAAAGGAAAAAAGAAAAAAAGACAGTTAAAAAAAATAATTAACTTTGAAAGACTAAAGAATCATGGTAAAAAAGCCATGAAGTCTATGTGCAGTGTTCCCCTAGCGCTGGAGTTCTGCCATTCTCACTGATTGGTAAACTTGGTCTTGGCTGGCGGTTCTCGCTGATCTTCTGGGGGAGGGGCCTGTTGCCGTGGTTCCCAAATGTCTTTGCCGGAGGCAAAATTGCCCCGCCCTTGCCGGTCCGGGCTAAGTAATCTGCTCGGGTTTGCTCTCCGGAGCTTTTGTTCCCTGCAAGCTTTCCGTACAGCTTTGGAGGCGGAGAGTGAAAATGGCGGCCTCCCAGTCTCCGCCCCGGCGGAGCCGAGAACTCGGGGTCCCGCTCCTCAGCGAGCCCCCAGAGAAAAGCCGTCAGTCACTCCCGTCTCCCCGGTCTCCGGCCGCACTCCGTGCTCACCCGGCCTGTGACCGCGCCTTTCTATCTGGCACCCGACCCCGGGTGGAGTCTCCAAACCCAGCAGATCCCCGCGGTGCGCTCCCGCACCTCTCCTCCCAGGGGAAGAAGGTGAGTCTCCCCGGATCTGCCGCTTGTTGGGTCCCTGCTGGAGGAGCAGTGGCCCGACTGTGCCGCGGATCACGGTTTATGACAACCCCGAGCTGAGAGCCCACGCCTCGGCTCCGTCTCTGCAGCCGGCTTCCCTGCTCCGATACCTGGGAGCTCTGCCGCACGCAGGCACCCCCGGGGTGACCCCGAGGGTCCTGAGACCACACTGTCCCGCGAGGGTTCCACCCCCCACTTCGCCACCAGAGTGACGTCCCTCAGCGGAGCAGACTTCTAAAAGTTCCGATTTTGTGCTCCGTGGCTCTATCACTTGCCAGAAGCGGCCGACGGAGGCCCCTCCCCCGCCATCTATCCTCCCGAATATCGCCTCGGATTCACTTCTCCGCACGTCCTACCTTCCAGAAAGTGGACGCTTTTCTGTTCAGAGAGTTGTTGCTATTCTTTTCTTCGATCTCCTGTTGAGTTTGTAGGTGTTCAGAATGGTTTGATCCCTATCCAGCTGAATTCCTGAGAGGAGACGAAATCCAGGTCTCCTACTCCTCCGCCATCTTGCTCCGCCAGTTTTTTGCCCTCTAGTCCTTTAATCTCTCATTTTTCCTTCAGCTTATTGGCCCTCTCCTATGGATTCCTTCAAGCATCCTTCCTGTGAATTCTCATGGCTGTTCACTTGAATGAAATATTCTTCCACATTTCTTTGTTTGTTGCAATGGAAATTTTCAAACACGTAAAAGCAGAGAAAATGGTATAATAGAACTGTATACCTGCAAGATCCATCTTTTTTTTAACGTTTTTTTTGTTGTTGTTGTGTTAGTCACCATACAGTACTTCATTAGTTTTTGATGTAGTGTTCCAGGATTCATTGTTTGCATATAACACCCAGTGCTCCATGAAATACGTGCCCTCCTTAATACCCATCACTGGGCTAACCCATCCCCCCCCCCCAAACCCTCAGTTTGTTTCCTGGAGTCCATAGTCTCTCATGTTCGTCTCCTCCTCTGATTTCCCCCCTTCATTTTTCCCTTCCTTCTCCTAATGTCCTCCATGCTATTCCTTATGTTCCACATATAAGTGAAACCATATGATAATTGTCTTTCTCTGCTTGATTTAGTTCACTTAGCATAATCCCCTCCAGTACTATTCATGTCATTGCAAATGGTGGTTATTCATCCTTTCTGATGGCTGAGTAATATTCCATTGTATATATGGACCACATCTTCTTTATCCATTCGTCTGTTGAAGGGCATCTCAGCTCCTTCCACAGTTTAGCTATTGTGGACATTGCTGCTATGAACATTGGGGTGCATGTGCCCATTCTTTTCACTACATTTGTATCTTTGGGATAAATACCCAGTAGTGTAATTGCTGGGTCATAGGGTAGCTCTATTTTTAACTTTAGAGGAAACTCCACACTGTTTTCCAAAGTGGCTGTACCAACTTGCATTCCCACCAACAGTGTAAGAGGGCTCCCCTTTCTCCACATCCTCTCCAACATTTGTTGTTTCCTGCCTTGTTAATTTTTGCCATTCTAACTGGAGTAAGGTGGTATCTCAATGTGGTTTTGATTTGAATTTCCCTGATGGCTATGATGTTGAACATTTTTTTCATGTGTCTTTTAGCCATTCATGTGTCTTCTTTGGAGAAGTGTCTGTTGATGTCTTCTGCCCATTTTTTGACTTGATTATTTGTTTTTTGGGTGTTGAGTTTTAGAAGTTCTTTATAGATCTTGGATACCAGCCCTTTATCTGTAATGTCATTTGCAAATAACTGCAAGATCCATCTTTCATATATGCCCTCTCCCAGCCAAAATGGATTATTTTGAAACAAATAAGGATTTTGATACTGTATCATTTTACTTACAAATACTTATCACTCTCTCCCCCTCTCCCTCTCGCTCTCATTCCGGGTATGTGTGTGTGTGTGTGTGTGTGTGTGTATGTATGTGTATATATATATATGTATATATATGTGTATATGTATATGTGTATATATATATATATATATAATAGATACTCTGCTTTAAAATATTACAAGTCCATCATTATACCTAAAAATTAACAACTTTTTTTAAAAAGATTTTATTTATTTATTTGACAGAGAGAGAGAGAGATAGTGAGAGCAGGAACACAAGCAGGGGGAGTGGGAGAGGGAGAAACAGGCTTCCCGCCGAGCAGGGAGCCCAATGCAGGGCTCGATCCCAGGACCCCGGGATCATGACCTGAGCCGAAGGCAGACACTTAACAACTGAGCCACCCAGGTGCCCCCAAATTAACTTCTTAATATCATCAAGCATCCAGGAAATAACCACATTTCTCTTGTTGTTTCATAATTTTTTTGAAGTTCATTTGAACAAAGTCCATGCATTGCAACTGGTTGATATATCCCTTAAATCTCTTTTTATCTATATGGTCCTTCTCCCTCTTTTTTCTTTATTGTAACTTATTTGTTGTAGAAACTGAATTGTTTGTTCTATTGCATTTCCCACAACCTGGATTTTGCTTTATCTTGTGCTCCGTAATGTGCTCTATCATGTTCCTCTTTCCTATTTTTTGTTCTTGTAAACTGATGATTACATATAGAGGCTTGATCAGCTTCAGTTTAGTTTTTTGGCAGGAATATCTCATGCTGAGGACTTTCATTAGAAAGCAAATAAGTTTGTTGAACATTTTGTGATGTCAGCAGCCTTGATGATCCTTGCCTATACAAATTATTTTATTTCACTGGAGGTTGCAGAAATCACCACTGCTTTAATGTCCTTGCCTTCTCATCTTTAGCTGTGTTGGATCTGCATTCCCTAGACCTGATTGGTCCTTTGGTCTGTTTTTCATTTGTTACGCATTATTAGCCTATTGCTGCTGGAGCATATTGTACCAAAGTCTGCATTAATGCAACTACAAATCCATAGTTTCTCATCTCACCTGAGTCCCAAGACTACCCATTTCTTGCCTTTGGTTAGCAACATTCCCTCAAATTTCCCACAGCAGCAATTCCAAAACTTTTTTGCCATCCTTAATGTTCCAATGTAATCTCACATTCCCTCATTCTCAACAGACGGGTTTTTCTCTAATTTTATAGACAAAAGTAGAGCCTCCAGGGGCAAACTTTACTCCCCAAACTGATAAATTTCTGTCATTTTTCCTCATCCTTATGCATTCTTCCCTTCCTCTTAAAGCAAGAAGAATACTTCCTTCAATTCCCCTGTATTTCTGTTCTGGATCTTGAACATGTACATTTTTGGATTGTAACTCATAGCATTCAGATTGTTTGCATATTTACCTTCCTCCCATTCTCAATTCCCTGAGGGCAGAGTGCATGTTTTATTCCTCTTTGCATCTCTAACAACCTCACACATTTCCCAGCACATGACAGTTTTTGATAACTATTGATTTGAATTAACACTTGAGCCACTAGAAGGTATTTGAAGTCATTAAATTATATTTAATATACTCTATAATATAAGAAGGTAGAGAATTTTATCTTAAAATATTTATATACATAGCCATTCTGGCAATTCTGGGCATAGGATTATTTGAGCGTCATTTTTAATATATTCCCAGTATCTCATAGAAGCGAACTAAGGGATAATTCCATATGGTCAACACAGAATTAGGGTGTTATCTTTTGCAAAAAGATGGCCTCTGCTGGTACCTGTTGGTACCTCCCAGACTTTCGGTGACAATGCTTGCCACCTCCCAGAGGGAATGCCAAAATTTATAAATGGCAATTCATGAAGCAACCAAGAACATTTGAGTTCTTCTTGCACTATAAAGGACTGGAAGAGATGGCCTGGTATGCCTAGGACTGTCCTATTTTATGGTGGTTCACCACCATTGACTTGGTGAAATTATTGTACTGACTCCTTTTCATTCCCCAAAATATTCTAATTTGAATGGTATATTATATGCTTATTTTTCTAACTGTAAGGGAATCTTCCTCAGATTCCATCTGAAACATTTCCTTGTGATTTAATAGTATATGGCTAGCCTTTTAAGAGTTAGAAAACATTCTTACCAAAAACAATACTACCCCCCAACACATAGCTCATAACACAGCATATGGAAAACATCTTTTTATTGGTATCTTCTCTTCATAAGAAATAAAATTTCAAAAACCCTGCTAAGAAACTTAGTGCTAAGTTTCACCTGGGCTTTCATTGCTGTTGAGAATCATTATGTGTCACTGTTGAATCTTTGGAGTGATAGTTTTCAATCATAGTGTTACAATGACAAATCATGTCATAAGTAATTTTTTTTTTTTTTTGCCAGGGCCAATTAGAAAACTGGGTTTTGCAATTTAGTAGATTCTAGGTTTTCCCCATACTCACATCTTTCTCATTCATTGCATCTTGATATGGATTATTGCTTGGGACAAAAAGGAATAAAGTAACGGCAAATCCAGTGGGTTTTTTGGAATCTTCCACAAACTACTTTATCTACTGCACAATTCATAAGAAATGACCACTACTCACATGCTTGTAAAATACGCTTATAAATCCCATTCGTCACATCCCATTCGTCACATCCCACAAGCCCACCTTGATATTATTTTTTCTGAAAAATTGTGTGTGGTGCGTGTGCATGTGCGTGTGTGTGTGTGTATGTGTGTGTATTAGGGCCTGGAGTAGGGGAGGTGGATAGGGTCATAGATCCAAATCTGGATATGCCAGTGAACCATGGATATCACCGATTTTGTTTTTGTAAAGCGTACATATTGCACCTGCTGATTAAATTGTCACTCTCTAGAAAGCAAAAGCAGTGCTTTATATATCTGTGTAACCTCTGCTTTACTTAGTATTTGCCCATAAATAATGAGTAAATGCTCTTTTGATCTTCCCAATGTCCACTACTTTAAAATCTCCCTTTGCACAGTAACAGTTAAAATTTTTCTAAGTATAATATTGCTTGGTTTATACAATGTTAACAAACCACTAAACATTAGTATGTCTTCCCCTTTCTGCATTTGTTTTCATTTTAATGATACTTGCTTATAAAAATGTCAATTTTTATGTCCATATATGCTTATTAGAACAGAGTTCTACCCTAAACCAATACTCTAGCTTTCCCATGGAGCAATATTTACCATCATTTTAAAGTCTTTTAGCTGACTTCTCAGTTGTCACTCTCTTGAGAGTCAGGTTGGCATGGCTTCGTATTTATGTGGGTCATTTTCCTTAGCTACAAGAAAAAAATCCATGTAATTGTCTTAAATTATGCATTACCAATTTAAGGATGTTGAATATAATATGCTGTTCCTCTGGATAATGTGAAGTTCTGCTCTTTGAAGACTTTTTAGACTTAGTTAAGGTGTTAGTCAAATCTTTTTTGTGGTATGTTACAGAAGCCCCCCTCAAACTAATTTAATAAACAGAAATCCAACTCAAACTGATTTTTATTGACTCACAAAAGTGGGAAGTCCAGAGGTGGCCTTGGGATCATGCACAGCTAAATCTCCAAGGATGTTTTTCCCATTTCCTCTCTTTTCATCTTTCAGCTCTGCCTCCCTCTATGTATTGACCTCCTTTTCTCCTATGGCAAATGTGGACATTTTCCATATAGCTCGAAAGAGCCTGGCCCCCCACAGATACCTCCCAACGTCTGTATACAACTTCAAAGAAAATTCTAATTGGCTTTATTTGGGTCTTCTGTCCAGTCCAGCACTAGTTACTGGGCCAGAGGGATGGGCTACCCTGAGTACCACTGACTGGGTTGGATGATTCCAGTAGGATAGAAATGGTGGAGCAAAACTGACGGACAGCTGCAGAACCACTTAGAACTGAAGGATGACAGCCACAAAGGAGAGAAGGTGTGGTTACCAGAAGGACAAGGCTGGTGACACAAGCTGAGCAAAAGAGTAAAAACAAAAAACAAAAAAACAAAAAAACGACCTTAGTCTACTGTATTTCACCCTTCGACTTTTCAGGATGTGAAGATCCTACTTTCCCTATCTCTGCATTTTAAAAAATGTTCCTAGCAAATAATACAAATAACCCTCAACTAAAATTGTCCTTCCCCAAAGTCAGTTAGTTATTGCCCTCTAGCTCTGTCTGGAATCTCAGAGCGGTGTGCATGATGTGCAGATGTTCTGTTGACTGTCCCTGGCCAAGCAGTGAGTTATTGGTCACCAATCTGGCTGCCTTAGGCTCAACCCGTGAAGGAACTCCCTGTTCCATTGTTCTCTGAGCTTCTGTCAGAGAGAGGCGCAGGAGAGAATGTCTCCTTTGGGGACTGCACTGCTTTAGGAGCTCACTTGATGTGGACTTGGTTACTGGGGCCTGGGAATCAGCTTAGCACTGAGTAACCACAAGGTCCTGTCTGACAGGTTCAGGTTTTTTTTTTTTTTTTAAGATTTTATTTATTTGACAGAGAGAGACACAGCGAGAGAGAGAACACAAGCAGGGGAAGTGGGAGAGGGAGAAGCAGGCTCCCCGCAGAGCAGGGAGCCTGATGCGGGGCTCGATCCCAGGACCCTGGGATCGTGACCTGAGCCGAAGGCAGACGCTTAACGACTGAGCCACCCAGGCGCCCCAGGTACAGGTTTTTCTGGCAATTCATCTCCCATAAAAACCTGCTAGATGGCATGGATTTGATTCCTAGAAACGCTGAGAACTCTTAACCAAGGTGAGAAGTCTCTGGGCTATAATCTGAATCTAGGCTTTGACTTTGCAGTTCTAGTCTTTAAGCAACAGTCCAAGAGGATAGGACCCATTCAACCTAAGTGACTCCATTTGACTTCTGGTCTTGGTTAACATGAGAGAAAAGCTGGCCTTAGATATACCACCTGCTCTCAGGCAGTGACTAAGGGGTGGTTCTTTACTTGGAATGAGTCATTATCTCTGCTGGTCTCAGGATGTTCAGCAGGAAGTGATTTGGAGGGGTCTGGGATCAGTCTTATAGGATTGGTTACCAGCACAGAACCAGATTGATTAGGTTAGAATCCAAGCTCCTCTATTCACTAGGTGTGTGACCTTATGTAAGTCATTTGACTGTTCTGTGCCTTATTGTCCTCATCTATAAAGTGGACATAATTTTTCTTAGCTCACAGGGTTATCATAAGGATGAAATGAGTTAATATATAAAAGGGCTTAGAATGATGCCCGTCACATGGTAGGCTCTATTTAAGTGACATTTTTACCACTCTGTCCTCATTTTTTTTTCCTCTTCCAGATTCTAGTCTTATCTCCTGCAATGGTTTCCACCTTTGTACCTTCCTTTTGCTTACTTCAGCAGGGGACTTAGAATTCACTTTTCCTATTTTTCACGTGATTATCTCAACACCAATGAGCAGAAGGGAGAAGGGCATGAGGTATGACTGATTGACAGCCCCACAAAGCCCACATGTAACAGAGGAATCCCCAGAGGAAGGAGTGAGTGCTATAGACAAGGGGAATGGGAATGAGTATTGAGGGGTGAGAGAGAGGAGAGAGAGAGAGAGAGAGAGAAACCCTATCTCCTGTAGTTGTTATTACTACTTTATGAACTCATGTCTCAGGTTTAGTTCTCTAAACATAGAGCCTAAGAAAGGGATTCAGGTACATGTGATTTCTTGAATGATTGCTCTTTAGCAAAATTCTATGGAATAAGGGACTCAGGACAACAAAGGGACAAGAGCCAAGAAAAGATATGGTCTTGGGATGCCTGGGTGGCTCAGTCAGTTAAGTGTCTGCCTTCAGCTCAAATCATGAGGACATTGCTTTCATTTTTTTTTTTTCTTTCCAAATATAGTGTTTTTGGTGCAGTGAAGAAGGGGCTTGCAAAAAAATGTGTCTTCCATATTTCGGGTGTCAATTCAGTTCTGTATATTGGTCAAACTGTAGAGGTGAGTTGTCTTTATTTGAATTTTTATGTACTTTTTTTCCAGTTAACTTGCAAATACTATATTTCACTATATTTGGAGGATTATAAATTATTATATTTGCTTTATTAAAAATATAGCAAATCTGTTCATTGATGTTTCCTTGGATACAGGCTGATACTGGTTGTTTCCAACCAGTGTTGGTTCAAGCTAGGTCAACATTCATTCTGATTGGTGAGTACCTTACCATACTAGTTGTTGACTACTTTAAGTTTCAGCTCTAATGTACTCTAATAATGATAACCATTACCCAGTGAAGGGAGGTGTTTCATGTTGTTTTAGGAACTCCAGGAGTTTCTTATACACTAGCCTTGGGGTGAGGACATATTGAAATATGCCCAGGAACATTACTTTAACTTGCATTTCCTCAACTAATATAATCTATACTGACAGTTGCCATTCAGAACAGTGACTCCCTAGGACTGAACAAATTTTAATCATCTTTATATCCGTAATGTGTTTTTTTGGTATGTTATATGGTACTTACCAAAGCAGGGAAATGTACTAGAACTTTATAATAAGTTTCCAAAAAAGGCGAAATGAAAGCTTTCCTAGTGAACCCTAACTGTATAAGAAAACCCAATCTAGAATCTATGTTTATTTCTTAATTGAAGTGAAAAAAAAACCACATGAATTTTGCCTTCAATTCCCTGTTCTTTCAGGTACTATCAGGTATATTTAAATCATAATTGATTGTAGCAAAGAGCTTATAAACAAGTAACGGTTCATATATTCAGTATGAATGGGAAGCCAGGTTTCCATTTCATGTTCTGTCCTTGTAGCTTCATTTTACGGATGTACACTGGGGGTGGGGGCGATGGAATCTGCAAATGCTAGAACTCTGGTCTCCCTGCAAGCATTTGTTGTCTCTTTGATAAGGAGCTCCTTAACTCAACAAACCTCCCCCTGCTATCTGCATGCATCTTTACAGAAACGGCAGACTGAGGGATCTGCTCCTTTCTGTTGAGATACTGCCTGGAATGAGTTTAGAGGGAAAATACAGGGAAAAAAATAAGCCAGTGGCCTAATAGTTTACCAATCTGGAGATGAAGGACATTAAATGCTACATCCTTTTAGCAGCTCAGATTCTTTTCTAATATTGGTGATTGTTGTATTAATGGTAGTTTTACTGGAGTATATGATGATGTATGTTATACCGTTTTTCCATAACTTGTTAATTTGTATTTAAGAATCAAACTGCATGGTACTAGAAAAGATAAAAATATAAGAAATTATTGCTCTTCTATTAACTTAAAATATATTTCTTTTCATGCATTTCAGTTGACATGTTTGGATTCCTGATGCTTCTACTCATCATAATATTAATTGCAGTACTCATTTGGTATTGCTGCATCTTTCACTATTACCTGCAGGAGTATGTTCATTTTCTCCTTAGTAAGAATGCACTT
Organism: Phoca vitulina; assembly: GCF_004348235.1. NCBI lineage: Eukaryota > Metazoa > Chordata > Mammalia > Carnivora > Phocidae > Phoca > Phoca vitulina. The sequence continues at coordinate 65,359,884 of NW_022589707.1, read as the reverse complement.
GGGGATAATATCACTGAAGAGAATGCTAAGCTAGTTATCAGGAAATGTTTTACCTTTTTTATGTAATAAAAATAACATATCTATATGATAGGGGAAAAAAACGTTCAGAAGGTAACAGAAGATTATAAAATGAAAAGGAAAATTTAACTTGCCCACCCCCTACTCTACCTCTTACACCTCCTCCCCAGAAGTAATCCTTCTAGTATGATTCTAATGCAGTTCTTCTTTTGGTTACTTCCTATATTTGAACAATATGGTTATGACTCCTTCTCATGATTTATTAACTTCAGATGTTATCTATTGAGTCCCCAGAATGAAATCTGAAAATTTATCTTGCACTATCCATAGTCTTCTGTTATTTTGCTCTTAGTGGGTATTACCATTTCGTTATTTTTGAATTTTAACTATCATTTTTCATTCTTGGCTCTTAAGATTTCTAATATTTCTTCTATTGGTTATTGTTTCAACTTGATTGACTTGATTACTTTGAGTAATTGGTTTAGTGCTCTGTCCCTATATACCAAGTCTTCTCCCATTATTTAAATAAGAGAATTTGGAACTCTGTACTTCTGTCTATTCTTTCCTCCTTCTATCTCCTAAACTCTGTAAGCTTTCTCACTCATTTGACCTTTTTTTTTTTTAAGATTTTATTTATTTATTTGACAGAGGGAGACACACAGTGAGGGAGGCAACACAAGCAGGGGGAGTGGGAGAGGGAGAAGCAGGCTTCTAGCTGAGCAGGGAGCCCAATGCGGGGCTCGATCCCAGGACCCTGGGACCATGACCCGAGCCGAAGGCAGACACTTAACAACTAAGCCACCCAGGCACCCTCTCACTCATTTGACCTTATCAAGTATATAATGTTTACTTTCTGTTCTGTAACTATATCTTTATATCCTGAAATGCTTACTCTATAGTTTGAATCTAAAATTTTAAAAATAATAAACATAATTTTTAAAATCATGATTGTATAAATATTGCTCAGTAAAGACCAAACTGAAAATAGAAAATGTGATTCTATGTCATTAGCTATATTACTTGAAAGAGAATTATCTAGTGTCTGATCAAATAGATTCTCTTTTCTTACTCTCCATTTCTCAAAATCATGCTACATTTCATTTTGTTTCATGTTTACATTGTGACTTTCTTATACAGCTTTTGCATTTTCTAGGGTTTTAAATTACCTTCATTATTTCCTGTCAAGAAGGGTAGTCGTGTATATTTATTCCTATCACTGTGATCATTCATCTTAGTATTTGGAAAAATATTTTCATTTTCATCTTATAGACACTCTTCTAAAAGTCTGAGTTTTTTTCTAATTTATAAAAATTAGTTTCTTTTCAGGGCTCTACTGAGCTAAAATAATTTTTTGGATCCTGTATCTTCCTCTTTTTAGAATTCTTTTTTTCCCCTTTTACTGGAATATTCCTCAAGCAACTTTTTCAAAAGGAGTTCACAGAAGATATGTAAAGTGTTTCCATAGTCCATACATGTTGAGAAATTTTTCTCCATTTTCCTTTAGCCAGCAATGCATTACTTTCTTTCCTTATATTGTATACCTTTTCCGAGAAAGACCCATAGACAAGATAGAAAGACCCATAAATAAGGTAGGTGCATACTAATAGGCTCATCTGTAAGGAAAATATGCCCTATGAAAAGATAAAGATTAGCCAAATGTCCTGTTTGTTTACCTGAGACCTCCACTTTGTCTAGGACTTCATATTTTTTTTGGCTTTCAGATTTTATATCTTTTCCATATTAACAAACAAGAATAAAAGAAAACGTAAGATGGAAGATCATTTCTTATTCTTTACCTCTAGAACAAAATTATATCCAGAAGGAAGAACCAATAGGGTATATATTACATGTGTGGTAAGAAGTTGTGGCAAATACATTGTTCTTTTCTTTTTTATATTTTCTTCCCAGGATTCTGGCATCTTTAAAGTGTCATACCTTTTTTTGTACAGTGCTGAGTAAAGTGGCAAATTATGCCCACAAGAGAGTAGGGACCTGAGCAAACATACATCACTGAAGCTTCTTTTGTATGTAGTTTCAAAGGAAAACCCTGAAGCCTCTCAGCAAATACGGTCCAACAATTGTATTCAGTTCTGGTTAGCTCTGCTATTCACCCACCATCTCGTCCTTTTCAGTTTCCTTTAGAGATCTTCTAGATATTGTTAATTCAATGAACACTGTATACTGTTAGAAGAATTTGTCATATTAAGGACTTATTGCACTCCATAATCCAAAAATCCTGGTTGCATTCCAGAAATATTCATCTTTCATTTAAAAAATACCTTTGAATGACTAATGGAGCATCAAAATATTGATGACTACATTTGATCTAATATTCTTTTTATTCAGCAGATGTGATTTAAAAGTTAAAGCACTTTTAAAAGTTCCAAATGTTAAAGAATATAAATGTTTAACTGCTAATGTACTTAGTGCCTCCTTGACTCTCATCTATTTCAGCAAATATTTACTGAGTATTTATTATGCCCTAGGCAGTGTTGTTGTCACTAAAAAAAGATCACATCCTTACCTTCATGGTGAGGATATACTCTACTAAGGGGACACAGACAAGTCAAAAAGCAATCGTTAATTCTATTGCTAACTTATTGATATTTTTATTGATATTCCACTTATTTTAATTGTGTTTTTCTTAAACACTAAAATCCCCATGGTGGATACATAAAAGGAGAATTTAATTTAATAAACCAATAGTAATAAAAAGTTGCATAAATGCAGTCTAATGTAATGAAATACAGTTGACCCTTGAACAACACAAGTTTGAACTGTGTGAATCCACTTTTATGCAGATGTTTTTCAATTAATACAGTGCCGTACTGTAAATGTATTCTTCCTTATTTTCTTAATAACGTTTTATTTAGCTTACTTTGTTAGAGTACAGTACATATTACATATAACATGCAAAATATGTGTCAATCAACTATGTTATCAGTGAGGCTCAATAGTAGGTTCTTAGTAGTTAAGTTTGGGGGGGTCAAAAGTTATACATGAATTTTCAACCATGTGATTAGCACCTCTAATTCCCATGGTGTTCAAGGGTTAACTGTAATTTCAATGATAACCTTAACTATTCTGAACATAAACCTCATTAATTCTAAGTTCATCGTCATTTTGAACAGAGCTCAAGTCTGTGTTGCTGGAAGACCACGCACAGTTTATATTCACCGTGGGCCTACTGCTGGCAAGTGTTTTCATTTACTTGATGGGATGTCGCAGACCCTCAGTAACCCACAGATGGAAGTCTTGCCCTTACTTTTTTTTAGGCATCAAAATTAAAGTATGGGTAGAAAACACAAGAGCAGATTTCTTTGTTCTAATTTCTAAGACACATTCTTATGACCTCAATAGTTAGTCTAGGATGGGTAAAGCCACAATGTTGATAGAGAAGAGGTAAAAATTTCCAATCCAAATGGGATATTAATAGATTTCCCAGTTCCCCCAACTCCCACTCCACAAAAGCAATTCAACAAAAGTTGACCTTTGCCTTGAGGAATTAATTTACTTCATCTTACCTAGTTGGCTGACCCTCTATCCACTCTTCTCAACTTGATTATTTAAACTTTCCCTTACTTACAAAATTCAAATCTTGGCTTCCTTCAGCTCACCATGCATAGCTCCTGGGCAGGTCCTCCGACTCCCCTGCTACCCAGGCCTGGATCCTAGAACCCCAACTGGAGTCAGAACTGTACCCTCCCCACCTCCTTTCACCTGGGTAATTGGACCATAAAAAATTTTAGGTCAGAATATGGCTGAGGAAAGTGTTTTATAACTGAAATAGAACAACTACAAAGTGCTTCATAATTACTATTTAAAATAACTTTGGGGGGCATCCAGGTTTTTGTGCTGTTCTGGCCCTGTAGGACACAATACTAAATCTGAACAAGAAGCAGGGTGAACCTTGTAGGGGTAAGGATGAAAGGTCAAACACATACACATTCCATTGCCAACTCCTAGATCTTCTTATGTAAAAATTTTTTTTTTTTTTTTTTTGTAAACAGGATCGTGAGGTGTTCCAAAAAGCTATTTGAGTTGGGGAGCTGAAGTTCAGGGTGATTGCTGTTTCCTGGGGTTGAAATCAAACCGGAGGACTGCAGAGAATAGTTCTGTGTTTCAGTTTTTCTCCCTCCATTTAAAACTTCACAGCAAACTGGGCTAGGAGAAAAGCTTTGAAAAGAGCACAAGGTTGGGTTTTTATTTATTTTGGTAGAAACAGTTATCTATTCACAGATTGAGAACAATTAGTTACACTAGATTCATTGTAGGGACTACAATGTAATCAAATTAACAAGGCAGGATTATTTTCCATCCAAGTGAATAAACTGCAAACCCCGGGGGGAATGCTTGTATTAAAGCGTTGAGTAAAGGAGACAGGATTCTTCAAAAGGAATTGAAGATGGAAAAATGGGAGATAGTGGTGTCATAGAGATCAAAAAAGGAGGGTCTGAATATGGAGGGAGAGAGATACATGGGTGTTCTTTGGATTTACATATTGGGGAGTTACTGGTAACCTATTTGCATGTGATAGTCTAATGAGCATTTATTTGAGACATAGAATAAGTGGACTTCTGATTTATGGAAGAGGAAAATAAGTAACCTTATACACTCTGTATTATTTGACCATGATGCTCCTCACCCACAGTTGTTTTCCAGGAGTGGTGGTAATATGCCCCCCACTTAGTCCTTGGTCTATACTTCTCTAGCAAGTGAATTCAGAAGATGATTTGCTGGGATTATGGATTCATTGACCATCCACAGGTTTTCTGTCACTGGAGACAACTAGTCTTGTGGTCACCACAAAATATTTGACCTTTTCCTCTTTGTTAAATTCATACCCAAGCCGGTTAAGACCTTAAGTCTCTTGGAGCCCTAAATGTTAAAATCACAGTAATATTAAAATCTCAGAGTAGAGATCATATTGTTATTTACAAATATTTTGTATTTAGCATTTTAAAAATTGGTAAGTCATCATTGACTTTTCAGAAAGACTTTGTAAAGGTAAATTGATTTTCTTTTTTCATAGGATATGATGAATAGATAACTGGAAGAGATTTCCAGAGAGAGAAAGACGGTTTCTTCAATGGTAAGCTTCCCAGTTGTATTGTATGAATTGTCTGCATGCCTTTTCCCTCCTCCTATTAAGCAACTTTTAAGAAATGTAATCAGAGTTAATTAAGAAAGTAAGTTGAAACCAAATCTGTAAAATGTAAATGATTTTCAATGCCTGAAAACATGTAATAGAAGGCAGCAGAAAAAGGAGATATAACAGCTCCTCAGTCAGGCTGCCTTAGTTGAAATCTGGGCTTCATTGACTAAGTATGTCATATTGGACAACTAACTAAATCTGTCTCTGCTTTAGTTTACCCATTTGTTAATATTAGCTAATAATAGTGACTAAATCATTGGGTAGCTCTGAGGACAAAATGAGATTTTACAGGTAAAATTTTTAGAATTTTCCCCGACATTGTTACTACTGTTACCACCAGTGTTCCTAGAGTAGTCACAGAATCTTGGCACTTATATCTCAGGGTATAAAGGTCATCCTGCCCAAACCCTCATCCAGTGCGAGGACCCTCTTATCAACATCTCCAGCCTGTTGGATGATGAACAGCTTGCGACTGTCACTTGGATGGAAACAGTTACTAATTTGGCTTGGTGTGTGTGTGTGTATACCGCATGCAAAGTAATTCATGAATTTACAATGATTTCCTCTTGATTTTCTTTCACCTTAGTTTTCCCCTCCTCTCCCTTTCCCTCCCTGCCCTTCCCCTTCCTGCTCTTGTCTTTCTTCCTTTTTCCCTTTCTTCTTTCTCTCTTTTTCTTTCTTTCCTTCCTTCCTTCCTCCGTTCCTTCCTTCCTCCCTTCCTTCCTTCCATCCAGAAGCAGACTCATCAAAGAGGAACTTGATGATAATAGGATTGTTTTAAAATGTTTTATGTCTTCTCATGCTGCGTTGTTGTCTCACTTTTGTATCAGAACATTTCACTTTGAATCAAAATGCTATTGCAGGTGGGGGATTATTGCAGAAGAGCTTTCACTATACAGTTGACCCTATGATAATCATATAAAGACTTTAAGCGCATAATATAAAAGGCAATATTTAATGCTTTTTGGTTAGATATTGTGTTAAAAATAAAACAGTGAAACATTTAAAAAATTAGACCTGATATTCTAGTACAAAACTTCTATATGGCAACACCTTAAAATCTTAGAATAAGACATTAAAAACATACTAGCACAAATTATAGAACTACTTACAGATTCTTTTTCATATCGAATTAGTAGACTTAAAGAAAAGATAGTGAATTCTATTGAGAGAAAAGGAATTGACCAGGCTTGTTAAGACACAGGACTGTGAGGAGAGAGACATAAAGAGTAGGACTGGGACTGGGGAAGCTTTCGTTTGGGTGATGAGAAAGCATTTGAAGAAAGCAGCTGTCTTAAACTGGGTTCCCTGGTGAATAGGCTCCAAGGCAGAGATTGGCCTACAGGGCTTTACTGGGGAATGCTTGTAGGAATAACACTTGTAAGAGAGATAAACAGACTTGGGCAGGGGGAAGAGTTGAATCGTCATACGGTCACTACCTGGGACAATCTTAAGGTGAGCTCTGGAACCTGGATGGTGTCCCTAATTGAGGCACAGGAGCCCAAACCCCAAATCAACCATCCTTAGATGTGGGATGCTCTCTAAAAGGAGGCTTAGGGGCACCTGGGTGCCTCAGCCATTAAGTGTCTGCCTTCGGCTCAGGTCATGGTCCCGGGGTCCTGGGATCGAGCCCCGCATCGGGCTCCCTGCTCAGCGGGAAGCCTGCTTCTCCCTCTCCCACTCCCCCTGCTTGTGTTCCCTCTCTCGCTGTCTCTCTCTCTGTCAGATAAATAAATAAAATCTTTAAAAAATAAATAAATAAATAAAAGGAGGCTTAATGTGGAGTGAAGCGACTCCCTTTGAAGGCAATTCCAAAAAGAGCCTGGCAGCTGGAAGAATGAGTGCCTGATCCTGGAAGGGTGGGCTGGGCAGCGCACAGTAGCATCTACCACAGCAGTTGTCATTGGTTTGGGGGAATACTAAGAATAGTGATGCTGGGAAGACAGGACTTTGAAGTGTTCTACTGCTCATTAAGGGCACAATCCTCCTTCACCACTTAAATGCTTTCTATACAACCTAAGTAAATATTTACATTTCTTTTAATTCTATCTTTCCATTGTTATTGAATTGATGATGGTGATGATGGGGAGGATGATTTGACCCAATGCAGAGATTGGGTCAATGTGACCAGCTTTATTTTCAGGTTAAATAAATTTTGGAATGGGATTAGTTGTGATAGTGACTGAGAAGGGAAAGATACGTAAACTGATGATGGTAGGTTTACTCGAAAAAGAAGGTAATTGAAAAATGGGATGTCGGGCGCCTGGGTGGCTCAGTTGGTTAAACGACTGCCTTCGGCTCAGGTCATGATCCTGGAGTCCCGGGATCGAGTCCCGCATCGGGCTCCCTGCTCAGCAGGGAGTCTGCTTCTCCCTCTGACCCTCCCCCCTCTCATGTGCTCTCTCTCTCTCTCAAATAAATAAATAAAATCTTTAAAAAAAAAAAAAGAAAAAAAAGAAAAATGGGATGTCTTGAGGAAGTAGAAGCAAACAGATCTAAAGGGACAGAAACTGGGGGAGTAGATTGTGGCCAGAGAGTATAATCTCCTTCTAGAACATTGAGAGATGCAACAGTTTAGAAGACAGACTAGCAAACATTTTCTATAAAGGGCCAGATAGTAAATATTTTAGGCTTTTGGGGTCTTATCTTCTACTCAGCTTTGCTGTCATTGTGCAAAATCAGCCATAGACAATACATAAATGAATGTACATAACTATGTCCCAATAAAACTTTATTTACAAAAACATGCAGAGGGCCAGATTTGGTCTGAGTCATCGTTTGTGGACCCCTGGTTTAGATGACAAAAAAAGACCGCTGAATGGCTGTGTTTGACTAACTTGTTACACTGATTTGTGACTATATATATATATATATATATATTTTTTTTTTTTTAGAGAGAGAGAGAGACAGTGTGCACCCTAGCAGGAGAAGTGGGAGAGGGAGAGAGAATCTTTAGCGGGCTCCACGCTTAACGTGGAGACCAACAGGGGCTCTATTTCACAACCCTGAGATGAGATCATGACCTGAGCCAAAAATCAAGAGTCAGATGCTTAAATGACTGAACCACCCATGCACCACTGTGACAGTTTTTTTAAAGATACCAAATAAAATAGCCAAAGGAAGATACAAAGAGAAAGCTAGAATAAAGTAGCCACATGTAACTCATAACCCCATCCCTTCTGTCACACGCTTGATTATGCACAGCCTTTCACTTCATGATTTCCTAAGTTCTTCATGCTTCACATTTATATGCTTACTTTGGAAATAATCAGTTTTTGAGATAGAAGCAATGATTAATCCAACCAACATGTGCCACCCTGATAAATCCAAATGGGTTTCAACAAACGCATCATAAGAAGTAACTAATCTCATCGATAAGAAATGTAGCAGCAACCCAAAGGAATAGATTAGACTTCAGGAATACACGTGACAGGGAAGGGATCTTTCCACTTAATTTGTGTGATTTTTGACAAATCTTTTACCCTCCTATACTTTATTATGCAGCTATCTGATAAAAACACATTTGGTACTTTTCCAGAGTTTTGAAATCTATGTGACACATTTTAAACTCATTTGAAAATGATGTTCAGTGCCTTTTTGCAATAAGGCAGTATTTTTCACATCTAAGTAGCCACCCAGCCAAATCCACAAACAGGGATGTTATTAAGGAAAGCCTTTGTTGGGCTGTAGGGGAGAAGAGATGATCCTAACAATCACAATTGTACAGCCAGTAGAGATTTGCTTCAAAATTTCATTCACTCTTATAATTTCGGTGCCCAAGTAATTAAAAAGGAGAATGAGGAGAAGGCTTTATGTCTCTTAGCTGTCTTCTGGGAAACATATGCTGTTGAATTACGTATTAGGCATACCAGAGCCTAATGAGCAAATTGTGACTGATAATCAAGGAGAAAGTCTTAACCTGGGTGTCCTTCTGGTGGAGGAGAGGGCAGTTAAAAGGCTGAGGGTGAGTGGCAGAATGACAATAGCTTTGTTAACCTGACTCTGTAGATTAGATGATCATTGCCTGAAATGCCAGCGTCTGGTTGGCTGTAAGAAAATGCCTTTTTCTCCTTTCACTCACCAGTTTTTCTCCCTCCATTTAAATGGTAATTACACATTTGTAATGCACTGCAAGTGTGTCTAGTTTTACTCAGAATCCTCCAGGAGGGGCGCCTGGGTGGCTCAGTCGTTAAGCATCTGCCTTCGGCTCAGGTCATGATCCCAGGGTCCTGGGATCAAGCCCCGCATTGGGCTCCCTGCTCAGCGGGGAGCCTGCTTCTCCCTCTCCCACTCCCCCTGCTTGTGTTCCCTCTCTTGCTGTGTCTCTCTCTGTCAAATAAATAAATAAAATCTTTAAAAAAAAAAAAAAAAGAATCCTCCGGGAGCTCTAGAAACTAGTACTTTTATAACGACGGATACTTTTTTGGAGTTATTTCTTTGCTTGGGATGATTTTGTTTTTATTAATTTTCAACATTCACCTGCATTTTCCCCCTTCAAAACCAATAGGATTTTCCCAATCGAATAGTAGCATTGGCAAAATTGAATAATGACATTCAAGTCATGTAACATTAAATAATATCTGTATTTTAAGTATCTTTTAATTATCTTGGTAGTTACTGCATGCATGTTAATTTGGTATTGAGTATTGTTTTCTCATAAATAAGTCAGGCAATTTCTCGTAAAATCACCATCCCCTAATTATTCCTTTTCAAAATTATATTCTTGTATTCCTTTAAAATCTAATGGTTAATTCTGATACTGCATATTTCCTTTTCCCTCTCTTCTCTCTGTGCATGGCATTTAGTTCAGATTCATTTTGGCATTTATATCAGTACCCACTTATTTCTTTAGGTGTAGTATTTTATCTTGACCTTCCAAGCTGAATGCAGTAGAAGCACCAGGCAAAACATAATGATCTGGAGAAATTAATAAAGACAGTACTAAATATAGATCCCTCAGCATGTTCCTGACCTAGTGTTATTTACATAAACAATCATTTTCTACCAATAACTTATCTTTCTGATATCAAGATCATCTTAATGTAAAACTCCATCAAATTCTTGGAAGAACAAGCTTTTTTTTTGGACAAGTTATTTATAGGATTATGTAAGATTGTGTAGTCAATATGTAAAGAAAAAAGTTGACAAAATGTAACGCAGGAGTAACATTTTTTCTATAAATGTATACAGTGATGGTTCTATCAAAAGGTATCTAAATGAAATAGAACCACATAAATGAAACCCTGTGACTAATAAAATAATAATTATTATTATAATCAGAAAGGCAGTAGTATTTTTTTTTTTTCTTAAGGGACTCCTCCTAAAATATGACAAGTGCTTTTTTTGGTTGGTGGGGGCAGGGGAGTTAAGCAGTCAGGTTTGAAAGTTGCATCTGGAATTTATTAGCTGTGAGATCTAAGGTAAATAGCTTAACATCTCTGAGCTTTGATTTCTTTATGCATATAGGAATAATAATAATCATTTTGCAAAGAAGCTTAGGAATAATGTAGGAAAGCTCCTGAAATATAATATATAATCAACAAATGCTGGCTCTTGAGCAGGGAAAAGAGCCAGACAACATACCACCATCAAGTAGAAAGAGTCCAATCCCCAAACCAGCAAGCTCCTGGGTTCTGTTCTCTGCCCATCACCTGTTAGCTAGTTAATACTGAGCAAATTATTTAAATACTAAGTCTTCCTATCTAAAAGGGAAATAATAAAAGTATGAAAGTTGTGTGAGAAGTAACTTAAATACTGTATGTAAAGCACTTTTTTATAGTACCTGGCACCTAGTAAGTACTCAATAAAGGGTTCTATTATTGCATATTATAAGCCTATAATGTCACTATAGTTCTGTAGGCACTTGGGAACATGTAAAGGAACCTTAGAGGGTAACTTGAGACACTTTAAAATCTTTTAAGGAAGATAAGACCTTGAGATAAGTATAAGTTTCTATAGTATAAAATATAGTAGGTTCCATAATGGGGGTCCATAGGTACCTGAGAGATGAGTTAAAGTCTAGAGAACCTGTGTTTTCAGGATCAAGTAGTACTACATGGTGGCCATTGTTGCATCTCAGCTGAGTTTGAGGGTGGGCAGCATATCTACCGGCAGAGATTGGAGCTTGTTAGGGGGAGAATGTTTGGAAGAGGAAGCAGAATGTGCAATAAAGGTCACGAAAGTGAAAAAGCACAGATTATATGTGAGTTTTGGTTAGAAGGAGGAAGTTTTTATGTTGAATTTGTGGTAATAGCAAGTTTCTAATGCACGTAGACACTCCAGAGTTGAGAGCATGGTTGCAGAGAGCATCTGCCTCGCTCAGTCGGAGGAGCCCGCAACTCTTGATCTCAGGGTCGTGAGTTCGAGCCCCACGTTGGGTGTAGAGATTACTTAAATAAATAAAACTTAAAAAAAAAAAAGGACAGAGAGTTGGGAGCATGGGTGTGGCATGGAGGAAATTTGAGCTGGAGACCTAAATGAGGAAACAGTGTATATGTAGCCACGGGTGTGGGTGAAAATACTGTGGTGTGTGTCAAGAGAAGAACAGAAGGTCAAGGATGGCTCCTTTAGGACGGCCTTAATCTAGGATGTGGCAAGAAGATGGAGGAGCAACTCACACAGTGAGCAAACCAGGAGGTAGTAATGCTAAGGTGTAGAATAAGGGCAGTCAGAAGCACCACACACATGCCACAGGCAAGAGGTCTCCATACACATAGTCTGTTTTGTAAACTGCAGTCATGTTTTTATACTATTAAGATGTTTCAGGATACTGAATAGCACTTTGCTAAGTACTAGGCACTATGGTAGCTGAAAATAGATTATAGCTTTCTAAAGTGCCTTAAATTTCAGGATACATTTTCTGTCCTATGGGAAGGGCCATGCACAATAAATGGTTTATCTGACAGGATACAGGTTGCCTGGAGCATCATGTAGAATCTGAGCAATGCGCAGGCTCAGTGGGAAAGAACACTGAGATCTATTAGCAATATCTCCACTCTGAAAGGGGTAGGGAATACTGTTTCTAAGTCGGTCTTCTCTTGATTAGATGCTTTCTAAGGTATTGTGAAAACTCTAAATTTCTATGGTTCTCAGAACCCCATTTATCATACACATCAACTAAAAAAAATTAAAAAAGCAAATGACTCTTCATGATTTTGTAGCCCAGTTTTCCAGTGCTAGGACTTGTAAAATGAAGCTGGATGTTGGGCTTTCTAGAGTGAATAAATGAAATGAAAAAAAAAATTATGTGCATTCAGCAGAATATATAAGGGAGAATGACTGCACACCTTCAACTCAGCTTTTAACTACTTAATGCAAGTGTGAAGTGTGTACGTGTGCCTGTGTGTGTCTGTGTGTATTTAGTTGTTTGGGACTTTAGATAAATGTTCTACTGGGAGTATGGTGGGACTATGTAAAGGGAATTGAAGGTAATTGCTTTTTACTGTAAGATGAAAAAAGGTTATTTAAATTTCTCCAGTCAAGGACTTTGATTATAGAAAACCACAGGCGGGGAACATAAAGAGCAAACGCTGAGTTGAATTATTCACTGAGGGGAATTTATGGTAACCACATTAATAAAGTTTTAGATGAGACTCTCCACTGTTCTATGTGAATAACTGATGTAGAGAAACTTCTATTTTATAAGGACTCCTTATCAAAGAAATTTGCTGTCTTTTTTAATGACTCACTAGGTTAATTTTATTTTTTAATAACCCCAATACAGAATAGATTGATTCATTTTATTTTTTCTTAATTAAAACATTTTTTTAAAAATTTTTTAAAGATTTTATTTATTTATTTGAGAGAGAGAGTGCAAGTGAGAGAGCACAAGCCAGAGGAGCAGCAGAGGGGAGGGAGAAGCAGACTCCCCACTGAGCAGGTGCGGGCCTTGATCCAAGATCATGACCTGAGCCGAAGGCAGCCGCCCAACCAACTGAGCCACCCAGGCGCCCCTAAAACATTTTGTATTGAAGTATAGTTGACAAGCAATGTGCTATTAGTTTCAGGTGTACCACGCAGTGATTTGATGACTCTATACATTATGCTGTGCTCACCAAAAGGGCAGCCTCCGTCTGTCATCATACAAGGCTATTACAGGACCATTGACTCTGTTCCCTATGCTGTGCCTTTCATCCCTAAAATTTACTGTTCTCAGTCTTTTTTTTTTTTTATTTATTTGAGAGAGAGAATGAGAGAGCATGAGAGGGGGAGGGTCAGAGGGAGAAGCAGACTCCCTGCCGAGCAGGGAGCCCGATGCGGGACTCGATCCTGGGACTCCAGGATCATGACCTGAGCCGAAGGCAGTCGCTTAACCAACTGAGCCACCCAGGCGCCCCTTACTGTTCTCAGTCTTGAAAAGGTCTTGAAAAGGTTGTCCATAAACACTCTTGGAAAATACCATTATAATTTAAATACCTACTAGAATTAATTTTAAAATGATTTGCTTTGCAGAATTCTAGTGCTCTATAGCCTCTTGTATTTCTTCTAACATATTTACTGTGTTGTAAGACTATACCAATCATTTCATCCCTGTGTCAGAATATAAACCCCTTGACGGCAAGGGCGCTATTTTATCACCAAACCATTGCTGTCACTTGTGTGTAGTGCCCAGCTGCTCTCTAGCCCTCTCTGACTTTTCCTCGTGTCCACTGCTATTTTCAACCCCTCTGACAAAAGTGTAAGACATGGTGCCTGCCCTCAAAAAACTTAAAATCCAGTTGCTGAGAGAATAACCACCAGAAATAGATAATGAAGTGGGGAGATAACCAAACACTTAGAGAATAGGTCCAAAGTGATTATTATCTTAAAATCTTAATTATATTTTCATGCCTTTTTTGACAACAGATAAATTCTCGGTGATAAGGCAAGGGCTTTCCCTATTTGGGCTCAAGAGATGGGACAACATGTAAAAACTCTACTATCTCTATCTCCTGTGCACACTTATTATATCTTTTCCTTGTATCTTTGTTCTATTTTCTTTCTGATAAGGGCCTCTTACACCAATTCCTGGTACTCATTTATCAAAACTCTTTTTTTCAAATCTCACCTTAATGTCACCAAATTTTCCTGGTCTCCCTTCAGCAGATGTTACCTTTCCTCTTAGAATCCCTTTCCCTTTGCCCCCACCCCACCCCACGCCCTGCTCACGCTCACACGTGCATTTTCTCTCTCTCTCTCAAATAAATAAATAAAATCTTTAAAAAAAAAAGAAATGAAGAAATTCTGAGGATCTAATATATGGCATGGTGATTATAGCTAATAATACTGTATTATATACTTGAAAGTTGCTAAGAGAGTAGAACTAAAATGTTCTCACACAAAAAAGAAATGCTAATTATGTGAGCTGATGGAGGTGTTAGCTAAGGCTCTGGTGGTAATCATTTTGCAATATATAAGGACCAAGTCAACACACTGCACACCTTAAATTTACACAACGTTGTATGTCGATTATATCTCAGTAAAGCTAGGAAAAGAAAGAAAGACAATGATCCCAGCGTAGATACAAAAAAAATGAGGAGCAAAGGAATATAATTCTGTTGCTTGGAAGAAAAGATGGGACTGAAATTTGAGGGGGGGCGGCGAGGTGGGGAACCTGCTTGAGATAAATAGGAAGGGCCTCCTTGAGGGAGTAGGGTTTAAGCAAAGACCAAAATATGATAGGGAGTTAGCCAGGAGCAAGGTAGGGGGAAGGAACATTACCAGGTGGAGACTGGGATGAGACAGAGATTGGCGTTTTGGAGAAACTGAAGTTCAGCCTGGCTGGAGTGAGCAAGGATCGGATAGTGTGGGCATTTATAGGCCATTAGAAGGAGTTTGGGTTGCACTAGACTTGACTGAGAGGGTGTGATTCTCAGCTGGGTTTAATAAGCCTATGTTAAATGTAGGGGAGTAGGTATTTGAGATGGAAGAGCAAAGTCACAGGATTGTGACTAAGAATGGTGTCAGAGAAGGCAAGAAATAGTCTGAAGAGGAGCTGATTGGTGCGTATGAGAAGCTTCTCTTTGGGAGGGCATCATGCTATATATAGCACAGCGACGGCCTTACAGTAGCCAACTTTGATGGGCTCTTTCTCGGAGCAGACAAAAAGTCAACCTGACGTGGTGACCTTTTGGAAGAGATGGTTTCTTTTCTGAGAAGTTGAACCTTTTCGGGGAATATATGTGCTGAGTGAGCTCGCTGACCTTCGGGCAGGGTGCATAAATGCTATCCTTCACGAACATTCAACTCTTTTCCTTTCATGTCAGCAGAAGGAAATAAATCATTTATGTTAGTTTTGGTAACTGAAGGCTTTTCATTTCCAATTTACCCCCGTGTGTGTGACTAACTTGAGTTGATAGTCATTATTCGCCATGCACAGCTTTTCAGTGGATGGACCATGAGTTGGAAAGCATTACGTTTCTGTGAAAATTGGTGTAAAGGCCTTGAATTTAAGCTTTCTAGTCTAAACATGAAACCTGAGAGTTTACATTGTATTACATTTTCAATAATGACTGTGTCCTTTTTCTTTCAGGCTTCCTTCAGGATTTTAATCATCCTTACAGCCTCTTTGAAAATGATTGAACTTTCAAATTCCCTTAAGTTAAAATTTTAAATTCTATTGAACATTTTTGTAGAGTATTTCATTACTTTTACATTATGACTTGTTCAGTAATTTGAGATCATAAGGGTTGAAAAAGCTCTTGAGACAAGATTTTATGGTGAATTTAAAAACTTTTTAAAAACTTCTGAATAATCTCCTTCCTAGCTAGTTTTACAATCTTAATGTTCTTTCCTTGGAACATAAAGTGGTATAAATATAGCATGTTCAAACATCCAACATGTAAATTTAAATATGGCATAGGGATTAGAGGCTACACCCAAGATTACGTATGACATTGTTGTTTTCTAATCAGTGTTACCAGACAATAAACACTCGAATTCTAATTTTGTTTATATTTATTATTACCAAAAAAACCCTGCTCCACTATTCAAAATCTTCCCTGGAATAGCAAATCTGAGGTAATATTTGGTATCATTAGTATCTGTGTTGATGACACTTTGGGTGGATTAATGACAACATTTTTTTTTTTTTAAAGATTTTATTTATTTATTTGAGAGAGAGAGAATGAGAGAGAGTGAGCACATGAGAGGGGGGAGGGTCAGAGGAAGAAGCAGACTCCCCGCCGAGCAGGGAGCCTGATGCGGGACTCGATCCAGGGACTCCAGGATCATGACCTGAGCCGAAGGCAGTTGCTTAACCAACTGAGCCACCCAGGCGCCCAATGACAACATATTTTTAATGCTGTAGATACTTTAAAAGAGGTGAAGACTCTTAACCTCTTAATTTAAGGAAACTCTTAATTTAAGGAAAATACTAGAGGATTTTTTTAATGGAGCAAAATTATGCCAGACTACCAATACCAGGTAGTTTCTTCATTAAAATTCAGTAATGTTTTGATACATTAATTAATAAGTGTGTTTCACCAACTTTTTTTTAGCTTCTGCCTTTTAGGCAAAATTTGGAAGATGAAGCATAAACTTATATTTGATATTGTTGCTATTTGCCGTACTTTGATATAAAACTAATGTGGCTTTAGTTAAATTTGACAGGGGAGGGAGGATCATCTGATACCAAAAATTGTGAAGAAAATGATCCATTGTCATAATGAGGATGAATAAAGCTTGATTCTATATATTTAGACTCCCCCCGCCCCCCTGCCCAAGATATCAAGACTGGAATTACTAGAGCTAGGAGAAACCAAATTTGTCTAAGTTGAGGTGGCCATAACATCCAGCAAGACAGATCTTGCACTGGATCAAAGATTGATTTCTATGTTTGGCAGAAAATTTGACTTTGGTTGAAGAACTGAAGCAGCAATATAGAAATAAGTAATTTGTCTTGTTCCACCAAAACCCAAGAACTTCCTCTGTCTTTTTCCCCATGAAGTGATAGACCATCTAGTCAATCAAGGCTCTCTCCTGTCTGCCTCAGGTAATGTCTTTCCACTTCAGCTCATTTCCTGGACTTTGTCCTTATTTTATTTTCTCCTCAGCTTTACTGAGGTATAATTGACAGGTAAAATCATATATATTTAAAGTGACAATTTGACATACATATACATTGTAAAATTATTACCACAATCAGTTTAGTTAATACATCTATCACCTCACATAGTTACCTTTGTGTGTGTGATAAGAATGTTTAAGACTACTCTCATCGCAAAGTTCAAGTATGAAATACAATATTATTAACTATACTCACCATCACTCATCACATCTCCAGAATTTATTCATCTTATGACTAAAAGCTTGCACCCTTTGACCATTTTCTCTCCATTTCCTCCACCTGCTAGCCTGGTAACCACCACTTTATTCTCTGTTTCTGGGCATTTGGCCTTTTTTTTTTTTCAGAGCCCACTTATAAGTGAGATAATATAGTAGTTGGTACTTCTCTGGCAGGTTAATTTCACTTAGCATAGTATCTTCCATGTTCACCCACATAGCTGCAAATAGCAAGATTTTCTTCTTTCTTATGGCTGAGTAATACTCCATTGTTACACACACACACACACACACACACACACACACACCTTAGGGTGAATACTGAACCTCACTGTGAAAAGAATACATAGTCCTACAGAACTCTCAGTTTGCCTTTATGGGTTTTTTTGGTAATATGTTTTTCAGTAGCTTTCTCGGGGCTTATATATGCAATGCGAACCCAATCAGCCTCATTCTTCAGTTGTAAACGCAGTGCTGGTACTAAGATAGCAGACAGATGGGGCCCAGAAAATGCAAGTTTTATTAAACTTGTTACAGGCTGAAGCTTTATTCTCATAATTCTAGGTAAAGGTGTAGAAAAATTTTGAAAAATAACCAGGAGTACTTGTTTTCCTGTTTATAAGATTACCATTTGCCAGGTTTAAATATATCTTTTTTATTAGAAAGATTGATATCTCCAAAGCATACTAACTTTCAAAATGTTAAAAATATATCCATTTTGTGTTAATTCTCTACATATGGCTGTTTTCACAAACTTTTCAAAATCTCATTAATTGATGTCTTTGGGAGAGTTTCATCTTTCTCTTCTTTCACCATAACAAATTTCAATTTCATTTCTCACTTCAAAAACAATTCAGTATGGACTGTTATTTTCTGTAGAATGTCATGTCACCTCCAATAAATTGTGAAAAAAAATCATCCTTTAATCACACAACCTGAGTATGGCTCTTGATTTATAACCACCTGAAAAAAGACTTCTATAAATAAATACCAAAGGAAATAAAAAGTATTAAGCCATGCTTTATTTATTTTATTGTAATTGTAGTAGAATTTTCAATTAATTTCTTCATTAATGGCCCTAATTAATTCATTCTAGAATCTACTATAATTCTATATTTTAAAAAATTATTTACTGACTTTTTTCAATTTTTTTCTTACTTACTTTATATGATCAGATTGAATAATTATCAATGTATCATAAAATACTATATTTAAAGAATTAGTGATTTTGGATTTGTTTGGTGTTAAATGAAATTATGAATAACGTTGTTCTCTTGTGCTCTGTTTGACTTTTTTCTTTCATCACCTATTAGGGAATCTAAAAAAGTAAAGTGCAACTCAGCTGGCTGTCTTTGAAGAATAACAATTTGAGATGAGAGTAAGTTGATAGTGTAGTAATAAGGTCTGGTGATAGGTTTCCCAGGAGAGATCTTATGCAAAAATGATAGAGGGCTACCCATCATTGAACACAGAATGCTGACATTCTTGACTTTAATAGGGACGCATTTATCTCTGGCACCTGCCCCAGTATATGAGTAGCTGTCATGTACTCCAACAAAAGAGAGGAAAAATCGTCACTATGATTTAAGAAATATGCCTTGGCATAAGAAAAAGCAAAATATTTTGAGCACTTAGAATTTATTATTATTTTTTTTTTTTGCTCTATTACGCCTGGCTTCTAACAGTGAATTATTTAAGTTATATGTAATAGTATTAGAATTTTCCTATTGAGTTCATCAGTATGACTTCATCATTGTAGAAAGCTCTTTGAATTATTGAAAAGACCCTGTGTGTGTGCTATAGGAGTAAAAGGTTTTTGCATTTGTGATTACTGAATTTTCAGCAGTACATAACAAATGAAACACCTAGATAAAATGTAAATGCGGTCTTTACAAGTATATCAATAAGACATAAAATTTAAAGTTGATAAAGTTAAAACTTATCCCAAACACTTCACTAATTAAAACAAACAAGCAAAATCATGGAATAAAATGCATATTGAAATTGATTATTGAAAAAATAAAGGGGGGGCGCCTGGGTAGCTCAGTCGTTAAGCGTCTGCCTTCAGCTCAGGTCATGATCTCAGGGTCCTGGGATCAAGCCCCGCATCGGGCTCCCTGCTTGGCGGGGAGCCTGCTTCTCTCCCTCTTCTACTCCCCCTGCTTGTGTTCCCTCTCTCGCTGTGTCTCTCTCTGTCAAATAAATAAATAAAATCTTTAAAAAAAAAAAAAAGAAAAAACAAAGGGTTCTTAAAGGTTTTTAGATTCCTGACAGGTTGACTATGGAACCAGAGCCTTTAAATGTGTTCAAAATATTGAAGTGCTATTGCTTTTTTTTTTTTTTTAATGGTATTTTTATTCCTATTACTGCTTCCTTGGGTAAAATTATGAAGGAAGTCTGTCAGATCTCTTACATTTATATTTTCTCAGCAGGTATGCCCTCCCATGGCATTTTACATGCTGGCTTTTCTGTTGCTGCTGGCTTTCAATTCTAACTCTTCTTTTAAAAATATGCAAGAGATTTTAAGTTTATGTACATACATGTGCATGCATAGTGTTTATCCATATATAAAGCATAACAAAAATTTACTTTGACGGATCTTTTTTCTTACTCATTTTTTTTTTGAAACAGATTTTTTTTTTTTAAAAAAAAGCTTTTATTTATTTATTTGACAGAGAGAGAGTTAGCGAGAGCAGGAACACAAGCAGGGGGAGTGGAAGAGGGAGAAGCAGGCTTCCCGCGGAGCAGGGAGCTGGATGCGGGGCTCGATCCCAGGACCCTGGGATCATGACCTGAGCTGAAGGCAGACGCTTAATGGCTGAGCCACCCAGGTGCCCCTTTTTTACTCATTTCTTAACAAACACTAAAATTAAGTACCAAAATTAATTTTCTCCCATAAGAGTATGTACCATTAGAAATTATTCACTTGTTTCCAGTGCTGCTGATATTACTTAAAATGTCTTTGGACCTCTTCCTTTGAAATGTCCTTAAAAACCTGCAAAACATTTAAAATACATCTTTAGTAGTGGCAGGTCATCATTCTTTGAGGATGGCTGAGAATGGGAACAAAGAATTTGTTTTTGAAAGGCAGAAAGGCATTCAGAGCCATATGTGATGAACAGGTAACAGATTGTTGCAGATAACCCATTTTTGGTCAAAGTCAGGTTTAGACTATAAAGAACTTATATGCACAGGAAAGGAAAAAAATGAAAAAGCAGGGAGGAAAAAGTGGGGGGCGGACCAACTATGATAGCCATTTGTTTTTTAAAGATTTTATTTATTTATTTGAGAGAGAGAGAATGAGAGAGAGCACATGAGAGGGGGAGGGTCAGAGGGAGAAGCAGATTCCCTGCCGAGCAGGGAGCCCGATGTGGGACCCGATCCAGGGACTCCAGGATCATGACCTGAGCCGAAGGCAGTCGCCCAACCAACTGAGCCACCCAGGCGCCCTATGATAGCCATTTGTAAAGAAAAATCCAAAATGGTTGCAGCAGTTGAAAAAAGCTTTGTGTTTTTCATGGTGACTGCTTTGAAAGAATGCAATCATTTGGAAGTACTGGCAGCCCATGAAGCTCTGAGGTTTTAAATGATTTTCATTTATAATTCTGAGCTCATTATATCCACATTGGGATTTAAAGTGAAGAGCATATAAATTAAAACGGACTCTGATTAATTCTTCCTAAGGCTCTATTCTAGGCCAAAAACCTTACTCCCTTACTTTCCCTTTTGTACCATCCTGTGTGATTCTTACTGAGGAGACATCTTCTTGGCTTTGTGGAGTTTCAGAAACCTCTTGATTTGCATAGGTAATGCTGAGTCAAGATGGCTCTAGGAAAT
This sequence comes from Phoca vitulina, assembly GCF_004348235.1. Taxonomy (NCBI): domain Eukaryota; kingdom Metazoa; phylum Chordata; class Mammalia; order Carnivora; family Phocidae; genus Phoca; species Phoca vitulina. Next base: position 65,338,613 of record NW_022589707.1, on the reverse strand, counting down.
GTCAGCTTTGGACAAAAGGAGTGAAGCAAATTTTAGGAAAGAGGGAAAGGCGCCTAGATTCAGAGAGAATCACCATTCTAACCAGAACTTGGGGTAGTTTTCAACTTCGGAAGCTACAATCTGAGGAGGGATCAAAAAAGATCAATTTAGGGGCACCTGGGTGGCTCAATCTGTTAAGCCTCCGACTCTTGGTTTCCGCTCAGGTCATGATCTCAGGGTCGTGAGATTGAGCCCCCTTTGGACTCCGTGCTCAGCGTGGAGTCTGCTTGAGATTCTCTCCCTCTCCCTCCCCCTCTGCCCCACCCCCAGTGTGTGTGCACGTGCTCTCTCTCTCTCAAGATAAATAAAATAAAATCTTAAAAAAAAAGATCAACTTAATACCAGTTGCCAACTGCAATTTCATACTAATTGTCCAAACTTCTTTGTCTTATGTCGTGAGATTGATGTTATGCTTGGAAGAAGAGACCAAATTTTAGACTTGGAGACCTAGTCTGACCCTGAATTACTTGTGATCTTGACAGATTTCTTCAAGAAAAGGGTGGTTTTTCTCATTTTCTAATGAATCATTTGAGACAGACAGGTAAGAGTGCCCCAATTGTATAGTTAAGGAACTTGAAAAACAAGCTTGACACAGTAGAATGAATTGCCTAGGATCATTTGGCTTTAAGAAGTGGAGCTAAGCTTGAAAAGACATAGTTTTTGTCTCATAGGAAGCTGCTTCTCTGGGACACCTGGGTGGTTAGTCAGTTAAGTGTCAGACTCTTAATTTTGGCTCAGGTCATGATCTCGGGGTTGTGAGATTGAGCCCCTTGGGCTCTGCACTCAACAGGGAGTCTGCTTGAGATTCCCCTCCCTCTCTCTTTGCCCCCCCCCTCAAAAATAAATAAATAAATCATTTAAAAAAAAAAGAAAACTGCTTCTCTCTGAGATTATAGCTAAAAAATTTCCTTTAAGTTTGTCTAAAATCACACAAGAAAGAGGTTATTGTGTTAGAAAAATACTTCTGTCAATGAAACTGAACAATTCTGGAGGAAATGCTTTCTCAACTGTGCAACAGTAAACCAGAAAAATCCATGCTTGGTTATAAAGTTAAGGATAGGTTTACTTTTTATTACCCTTTTATTTGGTTCAAACACTTCCAGTGACTTCCAGCTCAAATGTTTTCTTTGTTCATCATTGTGAAATTCCCAAAGCACATACGATTAATACATTAAGGGCAGTCTTCTAGTCATCTGAAAATCAAATTCCATGAGGAATCAGGTTCTATATTTAGAAATGAATTTATGTTGAATTTTTAATCCTAACAACATTTGAGACCCTACTATGTACAAAGCATTATAGGTTGTTCAGAATAATTTCAATAACAACACTGCATATAAGAATATTATATAATGCCCTGGATATCATACGCTGTGGATACAGATTCTAGCTAAAAGGATATTTTCATATCCTCTTGCATAAACTTACTGTTGTAGATGGAGGTTATTTCATTTGAAAAGATAATTGCAACCAAAAAAAAAAGATTGAGTGTTTATAAACATCTGCAATTGCCAGTATGATTTTTTTTTTTTTTTTTTTGGTATGAAAAGAGGGCAGAAGAACAAAACATCCATGTTTCAAAATGCTTAATCAAATGTCTCTCATTCTCTCCAATTGTCTCCTCAAAGATGCCTGGCAAAGTTTCTCCAAAAGAGCCCTCATCATTCTACAATCTTGCACATTTGGTTTGTACTAAGGGAAAAAGAAAGGCTAGATTGCTTCAGGAGAAAGAACCACTTACAATGTTCTATGACATTGAGCCACATTAAGTACGATGTTAGGAGATGATTACAGTATTCTATTTAGTATATACTTTTTGAAGTGTTACGTGGTATATGTCATTTGATATATACATATTTACATATAAATGTATATAATAATGTGTGTATATATATATACATTTTTAAACATAACATTTTGCTAACTTTTATAAAAATACTGACCCTCAGATCCCTTAATCAAGAACATAATTTTGCCATACTTCTCCTTGGCAAGAAAATGAATCAATTTAATTATTATTATTAACTTATGCAATAACAAGGATAAAATTTTGTGTAACTTTATGATAACAAAGCATTGTCAGAATCTTATAACCCAACAAGAGGCTTTTTTCTTCTTTCCCCATATTCCTCTCCCTTTACCTCCTTCATTTTTTTTTGTTTTTCCCTCAGTCTTATTGAGATATAATTGACATATGACCTCGTATTACATTTAGTGTTAGTATACAACGTAATGATTTGATATATGTACATATTGCAAAACAGTTGCCACAATAAATTCAATTAACATCCATCACCTCACATAGTTAGAGTTTTTTTCTTGTGATGAAAACTTTTAAGGTCTACTCTCTTAGCAACTTTCAAATATGGAATATAGTGTTGTTAACTACAGTCACTGTGCTTTATATTACATCTCCAGAACTTACTTATTTTATAACTGCAAGTTTCTACCTTTTGACTGCCTTCACCTATTTTACCCACTTTCCACTTCCCGATTCTGGGAACCACCAATCTGTTCTCTGTACCTGTGAGTTCAGTTTTTTAGATTCTTCATATAAGTGAGATCATACAGAATTTGTCATTGTCAGTCTGACTTCACTTAACATAATGCCCTTAAGGTCCATCCATGTTGTTGCAAGTGGCAGGATTTCCTTCTCTTTTATGGTTGGATAGTGCTGCATTGTGTGTGTGTGTGTCTGTGTGTGTGTGTGTGTGTATATATATGTTCACACTGCATTTTCTTTATCTATTCATCTGTCACTTAGGTTGCTTCCATGTCTTGGCTATTGTAAATAATGCTGCTATGAACACAGGGGTGCAGATATCTCTTTGACAGAGTGACTTCATTTCTTTGAAGAAATACCCAGAAGTGGAATTGCTGGATCATATGATAGTTCTGCTTTTAATTTTTTGAGGACCCTTCGTACTGTTTTCCATAGCAGGTGCACATTTACTTTCCTAGTAACAGTGCATAAGGATTCCCCTTTTCTCCACACCCTTGTTATCTCCTATCTTTTGGATAATAGTCATGTTAACAGGCGTGAGGTGGTGGTTCACTGTGGTTTTGATTTGTGTATCCCTGGTAATTTGTAATTTGAACACCTTTGCATTTACCTGTTGGCCATTGTATGTCTTCTTTGGGAAAAAAGTGTATTGAGTTCTTCAGCTCATTTATTATTGGATTGTTCATATTTTGCTATTGAGTTGTATGAGTTCTTTATATATTTTAGATATATGATTTATTGAGATATAATTGACATATGGATATATGATTTACATATATTATTGGATATATGGATCATATATCCAATACATATATTATTGGATATATGATTTACAATTATGTTATCCCATTCTGCAGGTTGCATTTTCTTTTTGTTGATGATTTCTTTTGCTGTTCAGAATCTTTTTAGTTTAACGTGGTTCCACTTTTTTGTTTTTCTTTTGTTGCCTTTGCTTTTGGTGTCAAATTAAAAAAAATCATCACCAAGACCAAAATCAAGGAGCTTACCCCCTATGTTTTCTTCTAGGAGTTTTATGGTTTCAGGTCATACATTCAGATCTTTAATCCATTTTAAATTTATTTTTATGAATGGTGTAAGATAGGGGTCCACTTTTATCCTTTGCATGTGGCTGTCCAGTTTTCCCAACACCATTTATTGAAGAAACTGTCCATTCCCCACTGTATATTCTTGGCTACTTTGTCATAAATTAATTGGCCATATATGTGTGGATTTATTTTTGGGCTCTCTATTCTGTTCCATTGATCTGTGTGCCTGTTTTTATGCCAGTATCATAGTGTTTTGATTACTACAGCTTGTAATATAGGTTGAAATCAGGAAGTGTGATGCCTTCAGCTTTGTGCTTTCTCAAGATTGATTTGGCTATTCTTTTGTGGTTCCACACAAATTTTAGGATTGTTTGTTCTATTTTGGTGAAAAATGTCAATGGAATTTTGACAGGAATTGCATTGAATCTGTATATTGCTTTGGGTAGTACAAGCATTTTAACAGTATTAATTCTTCCAATCCATGAACTTGGAGTAGTTTTCAGTTTATTTGTATCTTCAATTTCTTTCATCATTTTTTTATAGTTTTTATTCTGTAAGTCTTTTCACCTCCTTGGTTAAATCATAGGTATTTTATTCTTTATGATACAGTTGTCAATAGGATTGTTTTCTGAAATTTTCTTTCTAATAGTTTATTTGTATGTAGAAATGCAAAACTGATTTTTATATATTGATTTTGTGTCCTGCAACTTTACTGAATTCATTTATTAGTTCTAACAGTTTTTGGTGGAGTCTTTAGGATTTTCTATATATAATATCATGTCATCTACAAATAGAGACAATTTACTTCTTCCTTTCCAATTTGGATGCTCTTTCTTTCTTTCTTTCTTTCTTTCTTTCTTTCTTTCTTTCTTTCCTTGCTTTCACCTTTTTAAAAAGTTTTTTAAGATTTATTTATTTGAGAGAGAGAGCAAGCAAGAGAGAACATGAGCAGGGGAGCGGCAGAGAGAGAGGGAGAAGCAGACACCCTGCTGAGTGGGGAGCAGGACCCTGGGATCATGTCCTGAACCAAAGGCAGGTACTTAACCAACTGAGTCACCCATGTACCCCCTTCTTTCCTCCTTTTTGCTTGATGGCTCTGCCTAGGACTTCTAGTAGTATGGTGAATAAAAGTGGCAAAAGTGGACATCCTTGTGTTGTTCCCGATCTTAGAGGAAAAGCTTTCAGCTTATCATTGTTGAACATGATGTTAGCTGAGGGCTTGACATGAATGGCCTTTAATATATTGAGGTACCTTCCTTCTATACCTAGTTTTCTGAAAGAGTTTTTTTTTTTTTATCATGAATGGATATTAAATTTTGTCAAATGCTTTTTTTGCATTTTTGACATGATCATATGATTTTTATCCTTCATGTTGTTAATGTTTATATCATGTACATTATGATCAAGTGGGATTTATTCCAGGGATGCAAGGATGTTTCAATATCTGCAAATAAGTCTTTCATTTATGTTTGTTTAAGTAACCATATGTCCCAATTTTCCCAGGACCATACTACTTTATACCTGTTGTCTTGGGGTAATTAAAAATAGAACCCCCTCAAATAAGCACATGAAAACATGTTCACCATGGTTAGTCATTAGGAGTATGCAAATTAAAGCCAAAATGAGATATCACTACACACTCACTCAATGGCTCAAATTATAAACACTGACCACCAATTGTTGCTGAAGATGAAGATGTGGAGAAACTATACTTTTAATACATTGTGTAAAGAATGTAAAATGGTGCAACCACTTTGGAAAATTATTTGATAATTTCTTAAAAACTTAAATACACCTACCATACCACCCAGCCATTTTATGCCTAGATATTTACATGTGGAAAATGAATACATATGTCCATACCAAGACTTTTACATGAATGTTCATAGCACCTTTCTTTGTAATAACTCTAAACTGGAAACCCAAATGTTCATCAGTAGGAGAATGGACAAACAAATTATGGTATAGCCGTACAGAGGAACACTACTCAGAAACAAATAGGAAAAAATTATTGAAACAACATATAAGAATCTCTATGTGAAAGATGTCAAACAAAAGAGGACCTAGTATATGATTCTGTTTATATAAAATTCTAAAAAAGCAAACTTGTGACCAAAATGAGGTCAGTGGTTGCCTGGGAATAGAAAAGGGGGATGAAAGGAGAGATTACAAGGTGACACAAGGAAACTTTTTGGGACGATGAATATGTTTATCATCTTGACTGTGGCAAGAGTTTCACAAGTATATGCCAAAACTTACCAAAGTGTAAATTTAAGTGGGTGAAGTTTATTATATATCAATTATACCTCAATTACACGTTTTTAAAAATGCCACCTTTCACTCTCAAAGGTATTTCAGCTCAAATGTTGGTATTATTCTTTCTTAGTCTGGGTCCTGATTTCATAGATTTTTAAGTAGGGTATTGTGATTTATTCAGTTTGTGAAAATCTACTTATAATATGTGTACTTTTCTGTATATATATATTATACTTCAATCAAAACATTCCCCCCCCCCCAAAAAAAAGCCTGAAATATTCCCTGAGGGAAACATGCAGGAAGTGTTCCAGTTGGAAAGTAAATTAAAGGATGACCCTATCCTTTGTATTTTTATTTTTTTAATGCTAGAGAAAAGAAAACTAAGACTATAAACAACTTGCAAAAAGCCACAAAAATAGTAAATATTTCCATGGAGACTTCAGCTAGTTCTTTCTTTCCTGAAAAATCTATGTCCTTTCCTATGCTTTTCAGGCCAGTGAAAGAACTGGTCTCTCTTTAATGAAGGATTATTATGTTAAAAAATAATCATCTTATTTATGATCATCCCTTATATATTTATGTCATAATTCATGATCATTCACAATAGATTTGTTCAGAGCCGAAGAATAATATTCATTTCAATACTCCAGCAAGTTTTGGGACAGAAAGAAACTGACTTTTGTCAATTAGTTCAGTGGTACCAATATGGTCTTTGGGACAAGAAGCTGTATTAGAAAAGGATTTTAAGAAAACAAAAGACCTAATCTCAGGAAACAAACTGAGGGTTGCTGGAGTGGAGGGGAGTGGGAAAGATGGAGTAGCTGGGTGATGGACATTGGGGAGGGTATGTGCTATGTGTATGGTGAGCACTGTGAATTGTGTAAGACTGATGAATCACAGACCTGTACCCTGAAACAAATAATACATTATATGTCAATTAAAAAAAAAAAGACCTCCCACTAGTGGAGAATATAATACTGAGGATAGAGTGAAATGACCAGTAGAAGATAGTAATCCACTTATAAGCATTTTGAGATAGTGAACACTTAAGAAGAAAAAAAATCCATGCATTGATATGGATTTTTATGTATTTTGGTGCCAGCAACTCAGTGGAAATCTTTTCTCTGTGGAAGATATTTTTTTATTACCAGGGTAAAAAGAAACAAACAAATCTTTGATATTAAGTAGCAATTTAGTTTAGAAATTGATTAATATTATAAAATAATAAACTGCCTTTTAAGTAATATGGCTTATAGCATTTTAATAAATACTCCTTAAAGATTAAGTTATATTAATATGATGCTTTGCATACAGTAGGCCATCAAAGTGGCATAGACTAATTTCGATTCATAGCTGGTTTAGGGGAAGCAGAGAGAGGGAAAAGGTAGTAAGGCAGATAGGGAAGAAGGAAAAAATAGGCATAGTAGAGCAAGAGACAGCAGAGAAATGTTCTGTTGGTTTCTAAAATAAATCATTTTTAGTGATCTTCAGCTGTTACTTGAGGCTCTAGCTACTTATAGAGTGTAGAAGATTCTATGGGTTGCCTATTCAATATCTACTTCCTTATATGCATATGTTAAAATGACCCTGATTTTGTTCAAATAGCTGTCCTCCATGTGGCCATCTACTCAGAGAGTCTGGTCCCATTCCCAGCCCCAGAGGGTAAATCCTAATTGGTCTAGGGCATTCTCATTTTCCTTGCCAGTAATTGTTTTAGAAAGGACACATGACCCAATTCTGACCAATCAGAAATGAGAAATCTGCTGGGAGTTTCTAGGAAAGGATTTCTCACTCTTAGATAAGACACAAAAAAGACACCTTCCTCTTCTCTATTTGGGCAATATTATATCTAAATGTGACTCCCAGAGCTGCTTCCACGACTTTCCTATCATGAGACAAACAAGTCTGGAAAAAGTTGATACCTAGAGAAGAGCAAAACTGAAAATTGGAAAGAACCTAGGGCCCTTGATGATGTGATTGAGACACTAAATTATCCAGCCCTGGGGTTACTACTCACCAGCCAAATGATCTCGAAGATTGATCTGGGCCTCAGTTTCCTCAACTATAAAATGAGGAAGATGAATTTTTGACTTGATCCAACTGGGACCTTCAGCTCCATTATCATCCCATGGTTCTCGAAATCCATAAACCATTTCAATGAAGTTACTGCACTCTTCTTGCTGGTGAAAATATATAACCCAGGGAATGCAAACATCAGTAAACTCTAACATGATTTTTTCAGGGTCATTTCTAGGAACACGAGTTTTAAAAGTTGCCTAGGGCCAAGCTATTAAAAGATTTCCAGGCATTCCAAATATCAAAAGCTGATACATGCTCAGTGTTATCATAATGGAAGAAATAATTGGTAAGAAGCTCAAGGAAGTGCTGAGAAGCAGAACCTAGGCTGGAACTCCCAACATTCCTGTTATTATATTGATCACAATATTAAAAAAGAGATGGGCTAAGCCAGGCAATCTCACCTCACCCATTTTTCTTTGGGTCATTAGACGTTCGTATTAAGGTATTTTGTAACTTGGTGACTTTCACGCTACTCTGACTTTACAATTTTGAAATTTCAGCTTAAATGAGATGAAATGGAATTGTCTTTTGCACCAGGAGGTCACGAGAACCCTTCTATCTCTTTTGCTTTCTGTGGTGTTGCTGCTACCACCTGTTAACTAATATCCAATGTTTCAAAACCATTTTCTCTTGGTATGGGTGTGTTAATGTTTCAGAATTGCCTGACCTTTCAAGAATTTACTATTTATTTTCAAGGCAAAAAGAAAAAAAAAGAAAAGAAAAGAAAAGAAAAAAGGATTTTACATCAAATGAGGTTTTAAGCTAAATGAAATGCAAGGCCTATCCCACTCTTGAGAATCCCTGAGAAGTAAACATTTTCCCCAATGGAATTTTTTCTATTTTCAAAAGCAACTATCAGTGTTTCCAAGTTATTGATAGAAATGGAAGTTTTTAAGCCTTAATCCATCTAAAGCCTGCCTTATGTGTAGGCCAAGAAGTGGAGATTTTCAGGTGTCTTGGGATGTTCCTATTTGTCCAGCATCTGTGCTTGAAATGCCTGCATAAGGCAATTAGCCTCCACCTGGGATAGGCTTCTCCTCTTCCTAGAAAAGATGGAAAAGAGGACTCTTGAAATATTTTTCCAGGCTCAAATTTCTATGAATAATTATGATATGAATTAGGAAATTAGTAAAGGCTATTTTACTTTCTTCCATATAAATTGAATATTTATACCTGTAATGTACAAGGTACTATGCTTTTATTTTATGCAAAAGTTAAAGTGTTAGGGCCAGACAATTAAGCCAATAGAAATGTAGACATCACCTTAGAAACCCTGGACAAAGAAAACAAGTGATAGAGCTAGTGGCAGGAAGAGGTAGGTAGAAAATCCTACAATTTGTGGCTTAAATTAAATTGTATCTTAGTTTCCCATCTATAAAATGATAGTACATTGAATGCTTTTGGCTATTAATAAAAGCTACTTGTTTATAAAGGACTTAAAATGTTATGAATTATTGCAGAGCAAATATAAGCTTGACTTGGGAATCTTAAAACTAATGATATTCTCACCAAATGCTTTTTAAAAAGTGCTCAAACTCTCTTTTGGTCATAATGGTTCTAACATTGCAAATATCACTGTCAAAACCACAGGTTTTCTCTGACCAGAGTCTTCTTTGGAAGTAATGTTAGGGAAAGCCAGCCCATTTTCATCTCCCTGCCTCATTTCCTCTCCTTTGTCTTTTCCAAGGATGCCCTCTATTCCAAGGTTGCCCACTATTCCTAATTCCACCCATAATTCTGTTTAGTAATAAATTCCGCAGACTATCTGCAAGCTTTTCGGAGTTAGCTCATCATACCAGACCTGAATCTCTGAGCTGTTCACTCAAACGTCTGTTTTCGACAAGCTTGGAGTCTCTGCCGTGCCTTAGATTCCTTTCTCCTCTCTCCCTTCCCCTGGTGGGCTTGTCCATGAATACAGCATCTGCCTCAGTCACCCTGTTTGCCTTCTCACCTTCCTTAGCTAAGAGTAAGGCCTCTCTTCCTAGGATCAAGCAGGTCCTGCGAGGCCATCCTACAAAACAAGTCATCGATATCTTAGAACTGAGCACCAGACAATATTTTCCAGTATTATGGCTGGCCTCCTGGCTTAAACACTATTCCTCCTCCTTTCAGAAGCAGTCCCAACTTTTGTTTGAGATCCACCTTTCCCCCGCATTTTAGTCAAATAGACAGGGTAGGCCTCTATTCTAAGCCCTAGAGGATGAAGTTTGGGACCCAAGAGAGCCTGTTCCCACAATAATTGATTCAGAGGTGGGAATGTGACCTAAAATGAACCAAGCAGAGAAAATGATAGGACTTCCCCTAGAAGTTGTAGGATAGTGGCTTTTTCTTCTTTGGTTAAATTTAAACCTGAAAGGTTATAACTGAAGCAAGTTTGACCTTAATATTTGCAGGTCACAGAACAATAAAACAAATACAGGTCTATGTTCTAAACATGGAAACATATGCCTAAATATGTAAAAATTATAAAATCAAACACAATGTTAAATAACAAATTGTTGTTTTTCTCCTATCTGGATGAATATATTTTCATAATGACCTGTAAGTTCAGGTTAATTATCTCAGACCTAGATTTCTAATTTGGAACATGAAAAGGTCACACATAGTTTAGCTCATCTCTTCTTCTCACTCCTGCCTCAATTCTGTACCACAAGAGGATTAATAAGCCATGTATGAATACCTCAGACTGTTCATTCGAACTCTATACACATCTTCTGCAAACAACTAACTCTTGGACCTAAAGGTAGGCAAATTGGCAATTTAGTTCACCCTTAGGTGGATAGACTCAAGGAAGAGGCCTACATAGGGCTGAGAATTAGCTTGGACATTTTTCGCAGAGAATTCTTGGGTCTGTGGTACCCAGATTATAATCTAGAGGGATATGAAAAGATTCTAGGGGAGTACATGCCTTTGGCTCCAGAGCTCTTTGCACCATGGGGAGGGGACATGGCTGGAGGAGAGCAGAGAAAAACTCTCTACAGTGCAAAGTCCAGGGGAGGGGATCCTTTTGCCTGGATCTAAGGGTAGCACTTAGATGCAGGAAACCATCTTACAACCATGAGGGTAGAACCTATCTTAGAATAAATCCAACATAACAAAGAGGAACAAGCCAAACCAAGAGATGGAGGTAACTGGGTTATGTTTATATCACATGAGACTCCATATAATAAGCCACACCTAAAGCTAACCTCATCCTGGGACTATCCATTTTATGAGCTGATTCATTTGTTTTTTTGGTTAAGCCAATTTGGGGTGAGATTTCTGTCACTTGCCAACTGAAAGAATCATGTCTGATATAGGCTTCTTAATGGTGTTGTGTGAATGACTCATGTCTGGGCTGCTCTGCTTCCTAAGACTGTGGGGTTAACCTTGATCTAACCAATCTCCTCAAATCAAAGAGTTCCCCTACCTCCTCCCATATACCCTGGTGGGGAGGGGCTTCCATGTCCAACGTCTTGACAATCTCTTCTTTGTCAGCCCCATTTGCCTAGGGACCAGCCTGCCTCATACCTACATTCTCCTAGTTTGTAAATGGAAGGAGCTTTCAACTGCCAAACAATAATCCACTCATTAAAGCATTGCTAAATTTATAACAGCCAACAGTTGAGCCAACTGAAAATAGGCCTCAATGTGATAAACCACAAAGAAAAGACTCAAACAACCTAATGAACACTATAGTCTTGAAAGCATCAATTCTTCATTATCAGCATCCTCAGTAAGGACAGTCCAAACATGCAGAGAGGAAATAAATACTCCTATTTTGAAAACTGGTTCTTCTGTTTATTGACAGGTTGCATTCATAATTTAAGAAGATGTGTATTTGTGTACAAAGTTTTGTTTCCTAGTTCCCATCTCCAATGGCCCATCTGATGTTAGCCCCAGTTAATAAAGGTTCAGCTCAGAATTCTGGCCCCCTAACAGAGACTCTAAACCCTAGAAATTAACTTTCTGAGGTCATATAGAACACTACATGATAATGAATGAATGAATAAATGAATGAAAGAAAATACTTTATCAATTTCAATTGATATATCATTATTTTCCCCATGAAATCATACCCCAGTGAAGTGTGTGATTTTTTTTTTTTTTAACCAAGAAAAGTATTGAAGATGGGGCCATACATGTATATTTTTAAAAGTGAATATCACAACATAAACTTCTCTGGACATTAACCCAACTACAACGAATCCCTAGTTATCTAAGAAAAATTGTCCCCTGCTCCCATAGATGGAAGGTATGTCTGCTCTATTCATACACATGCCTCATCACCACTGCATTCACCTTTGGCCACAGAGAGGAAGGGGATGGGAGCAGGAATAAAGTTGACAAGCAAAGAAACAAAGATGACAGACCAAGATGAGAGACCACAAAGAGACTTGCATACACAAAGCAAGAGTGATGGCCAAGGATCTTGACAGCTTTCAGTTCCTGGTTCTACTCTCATCTGAGGTCCACCTTTGATTCCTGCCTATTAGCTCTGAGAAATTCCCCATAGACTTCCAAGAAAAAAAAATTTTTTTCCTCTTTAGGCTAGGTCCAGTAGGTTTTTGCTAATTCAAATGGAAATTCTTAACAAACATATGCTTTATAAAAGTTTGTCTTCTACTTTGTGTACAATCATGGATTTTCAGCTCATTAAACTTTAAAGAAAATCTCAAGAGTGACTTGTTTTGGTCTAAGCATATTCTGAAATTCTGCAATTATTGTCTAAACAAGAATTTGCTCTTGAATAGAAAGAACAAGAAAGTCCTATTTAAAGCAGTCCTTTTTACTGTGGATAATGTGAATAGTGTAATTTGCAATGTTCATGGAATTTTAAAGATCTTTCCCCTGAATTTCTCAACAATAATTAGATCTCTAATCAATTGCTAAAATCCATAGTGACTCAAATCATCAGCAAACTTGAAGATATTGACCTTCACTTCTTGGTTTTAATGGTCTCTATGTACTCTATATTTCAGTGATTCTAGCACACAGTGACGTTGTCCTTGAGTAAAAGAAAAGAAGTATTTTCTATCTGCCCTTTTTTTTCTAACCTTGATTTATTCCCCATGCTTTCTTTTATTTAAAACAGAAAACAAAAACAAATGTCTATAAAAACCTCCTTATCATTTAAACATTTGTATTGGTTTGCTAGGGCTGCCATAACAAAGTACCACAGACTGGGGGGCTTAAACAAGAGGAATTTATTTTCTCACAGTTCTGGAAGCTAGAAGTCCAAGATTGAGGTGTCGGCAGAGTTGGTTTCTCCCAAGGCCTCTCTCTTTGGCTTGTAGATGGCTGTGTTTCTCCCTGTGTCTCCACATGGTCTTTCCTCTGTGCCTGTGTCCAAATTCCCTTTTCTTATAAGGACACCCTTCGTATTGGATGAGGGCCAGCCTAATGACATCGTTTAACCTGAATCATCTCCTTAAAATACCCTACCTCCAAATACAGTCATGTTCTGAGGTACTTGAGGCTTAGGACTTCAACATCCTAATTTGGGGTGCGGGTGGGAGGACAGTGCAGCACATAACAACACTTAATCAATATTTTTTTGAGTACCTCATATGAGCTATTTTAAAGATTGGGAACAGCTTTACCCTCGTAAAGGCTCCAGTCTCGAGGGGCATCTTTTATTTAGAATGCTGTTTAAGCCTCTGTGACGTAGAATAGGTGGGAATTCCTCTCCCACGTTAGAGTTCCAAGGTGAGCAGCCCAGGCCCACTGGATGGCTGTGTGCTATCCCAGCACTCACTTTCTGTCTGGCATGGGTGGTTCCTCTGGTTCTCACCACCACCTCCGCATCACAGCCAGCAGGAAGGAGGAAAGGGAAACGCACACTCCTTTTAAGGGCATGACCTGGAAGTTGCTTCTAGTCAAAAGAGAGTCATAAATCCACTGGTGGCTTCAAGGAAGGCTGAGAAAATGTCCGTATCTAAGTGGTCATGGGCCTAGCTAGAACACGATTCCCTGTGAATAAAAGAGCAAATGGGTATTAGGGGACAATTAATGGGGACAGGGGCCAGAAACAGGCAATGACTTTATGTAATGGACTAAGTGAGAAAGGGGCATTGGGTACAGAAGCAGCCAAGGCTGTTGTAAGAAAGAGATGGAAAAAGACAGAGATGCACAGAGAGATAGAAACTAGAGACCAAAGACCAGAGAGAGGGCAAATGAGAAGGAAGCTGCCTGGTTTCCACAGCTTTTTAGATCCCGATTCTAACCCCTTGTGGGAGTCCTCTCTTAGTCCTTATTTTTTAATTCTAAGTTGATTATAAATTCAAGTTTTAGTTTCTTTCCAGAGTGACCTTCCTATTTACAATGTCCATTTACCTGCCAGACAAGTGCTTGCTTTCAACCAACAATTCAGAAAACTATGTCTTAGTCCTCATTCTAACTGGAAAAAAGACTGCCATAATGACAAGTAGGAAAAAAGTCAGCTTCACAGTTGTTTGATTATATACACTGGTATTTTAACTATGTGACCACAAGAGTCTTTTTTTTTTAAAAAGAAGAAATGTATAAAAGAGGCTGAAAGTTATTGGCAAGGCTTGCTAACCCTGTTAAACCCTTCTATTTTTTAGTAAAACATCCTTTAAAAGAAATAGTCCTCTTAGAAAAGGTGCCACACACATTAGAAATTGTTACCAGAGGATTGTAGTTTTTTTAGCAATAAGGTTTTCCTATATGGTATGATAAATGCATGCAAAATATTTCAGTCAAAATTTTGATCTACCAGTGGTTGTTGAAAGCCACAAAGCTCAGATGATCATATAAAAGTTTAAAAGGGAAAAGCATGTACTTTATTTATTTCCTAGAGAGGTTCCTAAATGGTAATCCATAAATACTTCTGGATAAAAAGAAATCTGAGATTCCAAAATTATTTACTCTGTAATCAATGTCAGTGAAAATGCACCGAGGCAGCTAGATTTTGCTCATGGGTCCTTGGACTTTGGCCACCCAGCATTCATTCCTCCTTCTTAACAGCACCCAGTTTCCTTTGAATTAAATTACTCCTTCTGCTTTGGAAATACTCCTGGTAAACTGATATGTTAAGGTCTCTTCCCTGCCGCTACAGATGAGAAAGGGGCCTTTGGAGGCTCTTTTTTTTTTTTACCAGAGCCTTTTATTCTACAACCAGTTGGAGCTGGGGGCTAACACTTGATGTAAGCTAGGTCAACTTAAAGCTAATGCCTGGGCATCTAAATCTTGAATAGAGTAAAAATGAAATGGACATTGATAGGATTTACTATTCCTGCACTGGCACTTTACTCACTGAATCTAGGCACAGGCCTCCAAAGATTTGCATAAATTCTATGAGTTTTCATATAATTCCATTGTCCTTCTATTCAGCAGACTTGATTTGTGTTGTGTTCATCCTAAAAGCTATGATTCACCTTCTATCTATTGATTTATAAATTGACCACATTGAACTATGATTTCAAAACTAAACCACAGACACACACACCACCACCACCCACAACAACAACCTTACAACCTATGAAAGAATTTAGTCAGGAAATACCAACAAATGAAAAGATGGACGGAAAGAGACAAGTATGAATAAAGCTGTTACAAAGTTTTCAAAGATCTTTACAAACATGGTAATTGTCCCCAGTAGAAAAAAAGAGGGGCGGAGGGAGGAAATATCAGAGTATCACAGAAAAAATAGTTCAACTTTATCAGTAATCAAAGAGAAATAAAAACTAGATACCAACTTTTCCTCATAAAATCGAAAGTGATTTAAAACATCAATACTGTTGAAGAGGTGGTGAGATAAGCATTTTCATAAACTTCTGGTGGGTGTTTAACTGGCTATGAGTTTTCCGGAAAGCAATTAGCAATATGCAACATGAACCATCAAAATCTCATAAATTGTATGAGTCAGGCAGGTAGAACCACGATGAGGGTTACAGAAAATGGGATTTATTATATGAATAGAGCTGTTAGTTGTGGGAAAAGCCCAGAGAGGATTTGAGAATCAGAGGAGTCACTAACCAATACTCAAGCACCAGGGTGGGTGGACAAGGCAGAGCAAATCTGAGAAACTGATGTAGATATGCAAAAGGGGATTTGTGGGAATGTCTCTGGGGGGCCATTGCCTTTGAGGATCCCCAGCCAGACAGGATGGCTGATCTTGGGCCACTATCCATCAGCAGGGCCAAGGGACAAGAAGAAAGGCTGGATGCCAAGGTACCAGGAGAAGTGTGGGGACAACCAGGAACCTGATGACAGCTCAGTTTCTGACGACAAAGATCTTCAAAGAGTAAGCCAAGCTGCTGCCTCACTTCTCTTTCCCAAACTTCACATGAGTTCCTCTTTTGGCCAATTCTACCTCTAAGTGTGCAGGGTAAGGAATTCTGGGTAATAGAGTTTCCAGTGTAACAAAGTTGAGAATAGAACAACCCAGCACCCATATCTTTTGATCCTGTAGTCCCATTCCACACTTAGGAATGGATCCTAATGAAGTGGAAAATGTAGCCAAAGATTAAATAAAAATATAATAGGGCTGTCATAGTTAACACAGACAAAATTTGAAATAAGTTAATTTCCAATAATAGGGGAAATAGACTAAGGTAAGACACAGAAAGGACTTCCACTCATTCATTTAAAAAATTATTTCAAATGGCCTTTTAATGACATGGTTGTGTCCTCATGATATAGAATAAAAAAGTAGGCACAAAATTGTATCTGCATTAGAATTATGATTTTGGAAACATGTGATTTGACTTTCCTTTTATGCTTTCTTATTCCCTTCCTTATTCATTCTTCACAAAGCAAGCAAATCCCAATATAGTTTTCCAACGCACCTGGAACAAAATCCAAACTCTTCTCACAGTCTGCAAAGTCCTTCTTGGTCCTGCCTTTGTGTTGATCTCTGATGGCTCTTTGCTTGGCTCATTCAACTCCAGTCCCACTGGGCTTTGGACAGTTCCTAGCTGAGGCTAACGTTCTCCCGCCTTAAGGGCTTGGCAATTATTACTTTTGCTTAACATGCCCTTCTCCCAGATCCTGACTGACCCCTTCTCGTTATTCAGCTCTCAGCTCAAATGTCACCTCCTTTAAGAGGCCTTTCTCTGAGCACCTCATCTACTGTCTCCATTCCCCTTCCCACCCAGCAGTCATTCTCCCTCTCATTACCCTGCTCATTTTTTTCCTTAACTAAAATTATTGTGCTTTTTACTTAGCAGTCTACCTCACTAGAAAGCAGGGAGGGCCCACAAAAGCAGGAACATTATCTGTCACATTCATTGTTGTACCCCTGTGACTCTAACAAAGCCACTAAGGCTCACTATGTTTTCACTGATTGAATGGATAAATGAACAAATCAATTTTCTGAGTTTTCTACAATGAGCATCTTCCCTTTTATAGTAAAGAAAAGGTATTTGGAAGGAATATGTTGCTTGAAGGGCAATCTTGTGTCAGGAAGGATTTCACCTGTTACATAACGTAAGCTTTCCCAATTATCATATCTAGTGATTATCCAGGACTATTTTGGCTGTTGTATTTCTCTTAAAAGATAGGTAGGAGTCTCCACTGTACAGGAAAAAAAATGTGAATTCAGTGTCAGCAAAAGCACAGGAATTTGTAAAGCATTCTCCTGGATAAATCATGTCATGTGTAGCAGTTAAGTAGCCAAAACCCATTTTACCATGATAACACTCTAGAACTCCCAGAGATCATGAACTCAAAGCCTGTTTTAGGGCTACAACCACCTCCCCTTCTAGCTCAGTGTTCAGTGACTGTTAGCACCTCTGTTTTGCCTCACCAACGCCACCCATCCTGCCCCAAGTCTACTCTCTTCAAGACTCTCAGCCCTCCTGGCTTTGTGTCTTACCCTATCATGACCAAGGGGCCAACCACCCTGACTGGTTAATCCTAAACTTCCTTTTCTCTATACTTCAGACTCTCTGAGAAAATCTCAACTATAGAGAAATCCAACTGCTTATCTTCTCCATGTTAGTGTCTTGGCTTTAAGCTGTCTTCAGAAGAACAAAATTTTATCTCCTTTTGCCTTAGATTGCCTTTTTTACGTTCCAGTCTTTTGATGTCCCTAGTTCACTAGGTACTTAAATATAATGGAAGAGGTGAGGCAAGGCTTTGTGATGTCAGGCTATGGAGCCCAAACATTTTCACCTTCCCAATCCAACAACACACACACGCATGCGCGTGCGCATGCAAGAGCCGGAGACAATACCCTGTATGTTAGGTTTCTTTGGAGCCTTCCCTCCACTGCAGTGGCCAAGAATCATCCAGGCAGCTGACATATGATTCACTCACTTGGCTGAGAACTAACATAAAAGGGTAACACATACTCTCTGAAACCAGCCAGGCCTCTAGTCTGGGGAAATGTTTCATTCTTCCTGGGATAGGGCTAAGTTTTAGGTATAAGAAATGAAAGCATCCAAGTAGAGCTTTAATTAGATTTTATCCAGAAGGTAGAGTAAAACAGGTGCACCTATTTCTCAAAAAGTCATTTTGGGGGATTTTTCATAAGACAATCTTTTCCAAAATAATCAATGACAAACTTCTAACACTCTCCTGTGGCTGATGAGTTTAACTATCTTTAGCAAGCATGAATTCCACTGAAGGCAGATAAATAGACAACTTTATGGCAGGTAACTCTCCAATCTGGCCTGTTTTGTGCTAACTTGATTCTGAATTTTGTGGCAAATGAAACTCTGTTTCTTTTTTAGACTCTGAAACTGGCAGCTATTTTGTTCAGTTTTATGGTTAAATAAATTTTGTTATCAGCCTCAGTGATTTTTCATGCTTTCCATGTCCCCCTAAGAGAAAGTAGGCAATCATCAGAAAATAGCCATGGAGACCTTCCTCTTGCTATTACTAAGTGATGCTGGAGAAAAATCACCCTATTAGGCAGATTGATTTCTCTATAAATTTGTGGATACCCACTTCAGCTGGGCTCACAGCATTCCCTGTCAATCTTCTGTTTCTGAACTCACTTCCTTCTCTTATTCTCAAACAACTTTTTCAAACCTCTACTACCAACATTCCAATTCTTTCTTTATTCTCAGGAAAAGACTGTATGACTTACTTGGCATAGAAAATACAAGCCATCTGAAACACACTCTCTCCACACTCAACTACAGTTATACAAAACTAATCTAGATCCAACTCTTCCCCCTTTCTTTCTATTACCATAGAAAAGGTCTCCCTCTTCTGCTTAAAGTTCATCACTCTGCAACAGATGGTCTGTAAGATGGATCCCAAGAGGGATGCCTGGGTGGCTCAGTCAGTTAAGCAGCTGCTTTCAGCTCAGGTCATAATCCCAGAGTCCTGGGATTGAGCCCCGCATTGGGTTCCCTGCTCCCTGCTCAGTGGAGAGCCTGCTTCTCCCTCTCCCTCTGCTGCTCCCCCTGCCTGTGCTCTCTCTCCCTCTGAGTCAATAAATAAATAAAATCTTAAAAAAAAAGATGGCTCCCAAGGATCCTCACTTAATGATATTCATGACCTTGTGGTATCCCTGATCCTCCAAAGAAGGTTGGAAATAGGTGACTTATTCCAACAAATAGAACACAGTGAAAATAATAGAATGTCACTTCTTGTTTAAAATGTTGTAACCTCTGTTTTGGGTATTCTCTAGTTCTCTCTTGTTTTTTCATTTATTGACCCTGAAGGAAGCCAGCTGCTATGTTGTGAGCTGCCCCGTGGAGAAGTTCATGTGTCTAGGGAGGCCTCTGGCTGACAGCCATCAGGGAACAGAGGTTCTTAGTCCAAGAGCCTGTGAGGAAGTGAATGCTCACAATACCCACATGAGCAAGTTTAGAAACAGATCCTCTCCCTTCCCCCTACTCTTGAGTCACCAGATGAGACCACAGCCCAAGCAAGTAGCCTCACAGCAACTCCATGAGAGACCTTTAGCCAGGTGCACCCGGTTAAGCCGTGCCCTGGTTTCTGACCTATAAGAACTGTGAGATAATAAATACTTGCTGTTTTATGCTGCTAAATTTGGGAGTAATTTATTATGTAGCAATAGATACCTAATACAACCTTCATCTATGCTCTGGATCTTTCTCACCTGCTTCTTTTTTCCACATCTTCAAATCTTCCCTCTCAACCCACTCCTTCTAATTAGCAAGTGCACATGGTAAAATGATTTTTTAAAAAAGAAAATCTTCAATTCCAACTCCCCTTCCAGCTACAGCTGTATGTGTCCCTTCCTCTTAGAGCCAAATTTCTTGAGTTATCCACATGTACTTAATTCCCCTTCCATTCATTTTCTTTCCATTCCATTCACTCCCTATTCATTCCACTGCAATGTAGTCTTTAGCCCCATGAATTCTACAGAAACTTCTCTTCCCCATGTCTCCAGTGTATCCAATGGGAATTTTCAGACCTTATTTTGCTTGACATTCAGTACACTTCATTCCTCTGAAAAATGTTTTCCTTCCTTCCTATCAATTATACCAGACTCCCTGGTTTTCCTCCTATCTTTCAGAACATTCCATTTCAGCCTCTTTTGCAGGCTCTTTTTACTCTGCCCTAAAAGCTTGTGCTTCTCAGGGCTTAGCCCCAGGTAGTCTGTACTTCTCACTCTATATATACCACTTGGGCAATCTTACTTCCTAATGAATCCCAAATTGATACTCCCAGCTCCTTCCTCAGCTCCAAACACATATATCGAATGGCAGGGAACTGAAAATTTTAAAGTATTTTGAAATAGTTCTTTAGACTGCAGAAAGAACAATGAATTGGAAACCATTTGGAAGGCTGCTACAGTTATCCAGGCAACAGATAATAATGGTGTCCTGGCCATGGTTGTGGCATTGTGAGTGGAGAGAAGTGGACAGAATTGTAAACTATTAAGAAAAGAGAAAGATAACAATTGCATATACAGACAGATGGAAGTCAAGCTGACTACTTTTCTAGTTTAGGCAAGAATGGCCAAATAGTAATATCATTTGCTAGGGTAGAAGAAAAAAAAATGGCGGATGAGGGTAGTACTTAATGACAGGTTTTGTTCTGTATTTGCTGAGAGGAGCAGTGGCTCACAAACTTGCATGTACATCACAATTACCTGGAGGACCTGTTAAGTCACAGATTGTTGGGCCTCATCTCTAGAATCTCCAATACAGTAATTCTGGAGTGGGGCCTGAGAATCTGCATCCTAGCCAGTTCCCAAATGATACTGATGCTGCTGATCTTGGGACCACACTTTGAGAAGCACTGCTCTGGTCTTGTTGAAAATACAGACTCTTAGGCCCCATCCTTGTACTACCAAATCAGAATCTACATTTTTAAAAAAAATCCTCGCATTATTTATATGAACATTAAAGCTTTTTTATTGAGGTGCAATTGACATATAACATTATATTAGTTTTGGGATGAACATTAAAGGTTGAGAAGCATTAAAGCTCTCATTTAGATGGTCTTGTGTAAGTCAGGCTATTTCAAGTTCACCCTGTGAATATGGCTTTTGTGCTGTAGAATTATTGTCATAACTTCATGTAACTTTCATCTTTCAAACCGGTTTAAAAAAAAGGGGTCAAATCATGTGTGTGGCCGTACTCTTTGCCTCATTAATTAATCCTCCTCTAGATCTAAATTTCCTTCTTGAAAACATAGAAACCCTAACAATAAATGCACAGTGCTTCACATAAATTGGAATATGTTATATGTAAACCAAACACTTGGTATTCTCTCTGTGGTTTGTATTCTACTTGCAAAGTTTTTCGGTTGATTTGTTAGGCTTTTCACAGGTTGCCTTTTTTTTTTTAAGATTTATTTATTTATTTTAAAGAGAGTCTCAAGCAGACTCTGTGCTGAATGAGGAGCCCAACATGGGGCTTGATCTCATGACCCTGAAATCACAACCCTGAGATCACAACCTGAGCCGAAACCAAGAGTGGGAAGCTTAACCAACTGTACCACCCAGGCGCCCCTCACAGGTTGCCTTTTTGAGGTTGCTGCCCGCCACACTTTTCAGTTTTACTCCAAGCTGAAATATAACCCCGTCTTAATTTCCCAAAGCAAGACCTGGCTATAACTTTACCAAAGACTTGGGGATCTATGGAATGGAGACTTGCAGAAAACCAGCCCCTGCACACAAGTGCTTCAGGAGTTCACAGCTACTCCTTCCCAAGGAATATTCTGACCTTTGACTTTATTCCTTGACCTGTTGCTAAAATGTACTTCACCTTCCACCCTCAACATCTGCCTTCTGCCCCATGTTTATGCCTCTTCCAAATTACCACCTACTTGGAACACAGAGAAAAATCTAGTTTTCCCCTCTTGTCCTGGTGCAAAGCCTGCCCCGCTCCGTGGGTGTCATTTGCAGTCTAGCTCCTTGGAGTCCTTGAAACTCTCCAACCTGGAAGAGATTTTGGCTTTATCTTTGCACAGTCAAAAGGTCCATTGGAGGTTTCTAATCACCACTCCTCTACCCCCCACAAATTTACTTGCCTTCAGAGGCAGTTGGTGAAATAGAAAGATGCTGCAGGGTTTCAAAAACGCTAAACTTCTAGCTGCAGATAGAGCACCCTTTCCACATAAAATAGTTTTGTTCATTCATTCAGGTGATAGATCCAACTGTCAGAAAGTCACATGTGTGATGGCTGTGTTTTTAAACAGTATTAGTGGTCATTTGCGTGTACTTGCTGTATGACTACAAAGAATGACTCAACTATGAGTCAAATGCCCATTTTTTACTTCTCATTTCCTTTTTCCAGTATTTTTCAAAAGTTTCCTGCTTATTGACATAATTTCAGTGAAATTAAACTTGAACAAAATCTTTTTTATCAGGCAGTGAGGGAACAAACAGATATTCAGTGGGGGGAAAATGAAACTCAACTTATACCTCACACCATACACAAAAATTAATTCAAGATAGATTATAAACCTACACATAAAATGGAAAACTATAAGGTTTCTAGAAGAAGTCATAGGAAAATATCTTTGCAATCTTTGGGTAGGCAAAGATTTCCCTAGGAAAGCACAGAAAGCACTAACCACAAAAAAGAAAACAAGAATTGGTAAATCAGACTTCATGAAAGTTAAACACATTCAAAAGACACTGTTGAGAGAATAGACAAGCCACAGACTGAGAGAATATGTTTGCAACACATACATCTGACCAAACACTTGCAACCAAAATATGTAAAGAATACATACAACTTAATAATGATTTTAAAAACCCAATCTTAAAAATAGGCAAAAAGATTTGAGCAGACACTTCATAAAAAATATACATCAGTGGCCGATAGACACTGGAAAGATGTTGGACATCATGTTCTCATATAATTTTAAAGCACAACGAGATACTACACATCCACTAGCTAGAATGGCTAAAAGTAAAGAGAATAAAAACTCTAAACTCTCATATATTGCTAGTGGGAGTATAAAATGATGTAACCACTCTGGAAAATTGTTTGGCAGTTGCTTGTAAAGTTAAACATATCCTTACCATACGTTCAGCGATCCCACTCCTAAATGTATACCCCAGTGAAATGGAGGGACGACTGCCCAGACACCGATATGCAAATGTTCATAGCAGCTTTGTTCCTAGTAGCGCTAGATTGGAACCACCGCGGGTATCCATTAACAGGAGAATGGGTAAACAAAGCGGGGTATAGTCATAGAGTAGAATACAACTCAGCAATAAAACTAACAATTGATGCAACAACAAGGATCAATCTCACAGCATTATGTCCTACTAAAAGAAGCCAGACTCAAAAGAGTACATACTGTATGATTTCACTTACATGAAGTTCAAGAACACATAAAACTGATCTATGGTTACAGAAATCGGAACAGTGGTTGCTTGGGGATGGAGGTGGTAGGAATGACTGGGAATAGGCCGAGAGAACTTTCTGCCATGACAGAACATTCTATCTCTTGTGTGAGTTTTGTCAAAAATGATGGAATTGGACACATAAGATCTATGTGTTTCCCTCTATTTAAGTGATATCTCAATATTTTAAAACTTGAGCAGCTTAAAATAATATAGTAACTGCATTTTGCCTCTCTTATAGCCATGGATCCATTGATCCTACTAATTCTACCAATGGTCAACTACTCAATGGTAGTGATGGATAGCAGTTATATGTGTCGTCTAGTCAGGTAAAACTATTGTTACTATGAATCTTCTGAATTTTGTTAAACATACCTGCAGATTTATTTTAACTTATGTATTCAACTATACCAAATGTAGATTTGTTTTCAACTCACTTTTTTCAATGCTTTTGTTTATCTTTATCTTCTCATCTGAAATGTCTTCAACATGTTGTCCCTTGCTACCAAAATCCCCCCCAATGCATTACACGTAGTCCAAGTGCCGTTTCCTCTGTGAAGCTGTATTTCCCCCGCAGCTAACATA
Source organism: Phoca vitulina (assembly GCF_004348235.1). Classification (NCBI taxonomy): domain Eukaryota; kingdom Metazoa; phylum Chordata; class Mammalia; order Carnivora; family Phocidae; genus Phoca; species Phoca vitulina. The sequence continues at coordinate 65,314,372 of NW_022589707.1, read as the reverse complement.
GCTCTCAATTCTTCCCTAAACTAGGGAAGCGCTTTTTCTCTCAAGTACTAATTCCCATGATGATGAAACAGCTTAAAATATATTTGGAGTTTTGTTTCTGGAATGACCTTCTTTTCTAGAATGTAGGCCACGCAGGGTTAGGCACACAGAAGACACTCAAATGCCTAAATAAATATATGAACTAAAAAAAGTTTAATCTCATATAATGTGGATTTCCTTCCCCTGAACTCAGAGTATACATGTAAGAGATAATTTAAATGTGTCCAAATAGGTCTTGCCTTAACGAAAAAGAATAATTATAGGAAAATTTGAATGATATTTTAACTTTTAAACTCTTATGGTAAAAAATATATTGTTTTAATAACCAAGGTTATTTTATACATTACAATCATTATACTAGAGAAAGTTCAACAAAATAAAATAAAGGTGATTGACAATTTCCTCCTTATTATCAGAAGACAAGAGACTGGTTTGACTAGAAGTATCTGTTTTCAATAGGCACGTTCTGCTTATCTTTGGTAGGAAGTTAAAAGATAGCTCTATATTTCAGATTATTTGGGGTAGTGACAAACATTTAGCCTATTCATTAATGAGAATATTTTATACTTTCATTGCAGAGGTTAGTTGTATTATGTGATGTGAGAGCCTGTAATATGTATGAGGGACTGTCGCTAAATAAGTGTATTTTGGTTTTCAGTGGTTACATTCTGTACTTGCTGACTGAGGTTCCTATCAGTCAGTCCTATATTATAAAGCAATAACAGAAATATTGCTAATAAGTGACGATTCATTACACTGGACGTACAAACTTGGCTTCATGAATTTGTTAATTGTTTTTCACTGTTCTGGACAGTAGCCAGTCTCCATTCTTTTCTTTTTTTTTTTTAAGATTTTATTTATTTATTTGACAGAGAGAGACACAGCAAGAGAGGGAACACAAGCAAGGGGAGTGGGAGAAAGAGAAGCAGGCTTCCCGCCGAGCAGGGAGCCCGATGCGGGGCTCAATCCCAGGACCCTGGGATCATGACATGAACCGAAGGCAGACGCTTAATGACTGAGCCACCCAGAGGCCCTGCCAGTCTCCATTCTTACTACATGAATATTTCAAAGACCCTGCCAAATAAGTTCATAAAGAAAGTAGGAATTAATATAGTATTAAACAAAGTACAGTAATGTAAATATTCTATACATCAGATCCTAAGGTAAAGATATTGACTAAATTGAAAACCACCAGAGGGCAGCTTAATACAAAAGTGATGGATACTTAAAAGAGTATGGTAGTATTTTTAAAGTAATTCCAGTAAGTTAAATACTATAGATACAGAGGAAAGAGAGTGACAAAAGACACATTTAATAAAATACTTTAAAATTTCAATTATAACAGATGTTTATGAGTTTAACATATTTGTATATTCTATATTCCGTGTACTTTTTAGTTGATCTTCAAATATGAATGTGAATTAAAATCCCCTCCCCCCATTTTTTTGGCAGCAGATAAATTGGACAGGAGGTCAGGCCACTTGGCCAATATTAAAATTTTTAAAATGTGATCTTAGGTTTTCCTTCCTGTGGTGGCCAGTGCTTTTCCTAAGAAAGAAGTCATTGACACCACTAATTTGTTTTGTTCTAATTTAGTGGAATTAAAAATGAAAATTAAGATGATAATGATGATTCTCTTTTAAGTACTTTTCATAATTTTAAATAATTGATGTATGCAGCTGTTTGCTTTTTGTCTCTGCCTCTTGTTTAAATACTCTATGAGGTCAAGGACATGTACTTTAAGGACCTTGCCAAGTACAGTGGCTAGGAGGTTGGTTTTCAATAATTACTTGTTTCGATTAAGTAATTAACTGTAAATTCTTAAGGGACTAACATTTCTGGAGACTATTCTATGTTTTCATGTAGTCAACAGCAATACCTCTGTCTATCCATCCACACACCCATCCGTCCATCCATCCATCCATCCATCCATCCCTCCATCCACCCATCCACACACCCATCCATCCATCCACCCATCCATCCATCCATCCATCCATCCATCCACACAGACATCTAACCCTCAAAGAGAATCTTCAGAAAGGGTTCCTTTCTCTTTGGTAATTGAAAAAGAAACTTTCTCAGTGAAGATTTCCCAGTTCAAAGATCTTCCTTCTAGAATGCATAAAATTGCTTGAGGAATCTTTACAATAGTGGAAGCCTCTTTTTTTTTTTTTTTTACAAGACTGACAGCTCTCTTTCTTGTTGGCCAGTTCCATGGTGAGAGTACGGGCTCATCATGCTGTTTCCCTCCTGGTTGCTGGTTAAGAACTACCTTTTGACAAACTAAAAGGTGAAGCCTTTCTTCTTTCACATGATTTATGTTATTTGTCTTGTAATGTGTCAGAGTTTCTGAAGAAAATTCATTGTCATTCTTGTGGCTTCTTAATAATAAAAATGAATCTTAGGACTCTACCCTGGACCATGATCTCTTCTCACTTAAAAGCCCCACAACCTTAACCATCACCTCTATGCTGATGCCTTACAAATTTGTACATTAAGCCCTGACCGTTTCCCAAAACTTCAGATTTTTGTATCCACCTGGATGATCCACAGCCACCTTCTACCCATAGTAAGAAGGAAAGGAAAGGGAGGAAAGGGAAGGAAAATGAGAAGAGGGGAGAGAGAATAGAGAGACTGAGTGTTTTTGTAGTTTACTTTCCACCTCTCCTCCTCCTTAAAAACTGTGAGAATAGAAACTTCTAGAAATTTTTGGCATCCATCAACAGCAGAGGCTTGTCTTCCTTCCATCTGAATATCTGGGAAGACAATGCCATTCAGAGAGCCCAAAGACAGCATGGGGCAGCTGAGATAGAGTAAACTGTCAGTGTTTCATTTTTAGGCAAAAAGTGAGGCAGAAGAAGATACCTCTCCCCCAAGTTCTTCAAAGCCTACAAGAGGCAGAGAGAAGATACAAATTTCCATATCCCAAGGCTTGGGGACGCTAAGAATTAAAGCCAGTGGTCTGCCAGAAGTCACTGTAAGGGGATCACCTAGAACTGGGGGCTAGGTGGCAGAAGGACATCCTCCCCAAGAGGGCTGAAGGGAGGCAAATCAAGGGCATGACAGAGTGATGGGGTAGGGAAGGAGGGTCAGGGATTGGGGAAGAGAAAGGACAATCACAGGTCCTTAACAGTGTTTGCCCAGAGAGGAGACCGAAAGTCACACTGTCCAGGCACTCAAAGAGCACTTGCAGTAAGGGTGGGACAAGACACCCCTCACCTGTGGTCCGTGGGAACCAGCATCCTGCCCCCAGTGCCATTACGTTCTGAAAACTGTCCCATCCCCCAGAGATCCTGAGAAGGGAGGGAATGGAAGAAATCTTGAGAAATGAGGGCAGGAGTTCACACTTTGTAATGATAAAATAGTGAGCCAACTCTGACTGGATGTTTACCAAAAGGCACTCAGTTTTATGCTGAAAGTAACTAAGCTCCCTATAATTGACAAGATTAAGTGTTTTCACTGTCACTGGAAATGGGATCTCACAGCAAGTGGAGCTCAGTCTGAAGTAATAAAGTAATATTTCTATATAACGGAGATGTGATTGAATTTTGTAGCACCTACACAGAACTTATCCCACATTCTCTCACCTGCAGATGAATTGTATGTTTATTTTACTATCTTTTCCCTCTTTGCTATGCATAACACCAGATTTTTATAATGTTGGGTTAACATTTAACTGTCTAACCAGTTCTGTTTTTCACTTAGTCAAGAACTGTGAACATTTTTTCAAGTCACCAAATATTTTCCCTTAGTGTAATTTTTTTAAAGACTTAATTTTTTAGAGTAATTTTAGGTTCACAGCAAAATTGAGAGGGGCTTTCCTATAACCTCCTTGCCCCCACACATGCACAGCCCTGTTATCAACATCCTCCTACCAGTGTGGTACATTTGTTACAACTGATGGATATACATTGACAGCTCATGATCACCTAAAATCAATAGTTTATCTTAGGGTTCACACTTGATGTTGTGCATTCTATGGGTCTGGACAAGTGTATAATGACATGTATCCATCATTAGAGTATTATACAGAATATTTTCACTGCCCTAAAAGTCCTCTGTGCTCTACCTATTCATCTCTCCCTGCAGCCCAACCCCTGGCAACCCCTGATCTTCTTACTGTATCTATAGTTTTGCCTTTTCCAGAATGTCATATAGTTGAAATTACACAGTATGTAGCCTTTTCAGATTGGCTTCTTTAACATGGTAATATGCATTTAAGGATCCTCCACCATCTTTTGACGGCTTGGTAGCTCACTATATTTTAGCACTGAGTAATATTTTATTGTCTGGATGTACCACAGTTTATTTATCCATTTACCTACTGAAGGACATCTTGACTGCTTCTAAGTTTGGGCAATTATGAATAAAGTTGCCATAAGCACCCATGTGCAGGTTTTTGTGTGGGCATATGTTTTCAACTCCTTTAGGTAAATACCAAAAACGATGATTGCTGGATAGTATATTCAGAATAGGTTTGGTTTTGTAAGAAAATGCCAAACTGTTCTTCTAAAGGGGCTGCACCATTTTGCATTTCCCCCAGGAATGAATGAGAGTTCCTATTGCTCCGCATCTTTGTCAGCATTTGGTGTTGTTAATTTTGGCCATTCTAATAGATATATAGTGATATTTCATTGTTGTTTTAATTTGCATTTTCCTGATGACATATGTGAAGCATCTTTTCATATTCTTACTTGTCATCTGTATATCTTCTTTGGTGAGGTATCTGTTAAATTCTTTGGCCCATTTTTAAAAATTGGGTTGTTTGTTTTCCTAGCGTTTTAAGAGTTCTTTGTATATTTTGAATAGCAGTCCTTTATCAGATGTGTCTTTTGTAAATATTTTCGCCCAGTCTGTGGCTCATTCTCTTAACATCATTGTTCATAGATGACCATGTTCATGAGAACATCATTGTTCAGCAGAAGTTTTTAATGTTAGTGGAATCCAGCTTATCAATTATTTCTTTCATGGATTGTTCCTTTGGTGTTGTATCTAAAAAGTCATCACCACACCCAACATCATCTAGGTTTTCTCCTGTGTTATCTTCTAGGAGTTTTATAATTTTGCATTTAACATTTAGGTCTATGAACCATTTTGCATTAATTTTTGTGAAGGGTGTCAGGGTGTCTAGATTCATTATTTTGCATTTGGATGTGTAGTTGTTTCAAGTACCATTTGTCAAAAAGACTATCTTTGCTCCATTGTGTTGCCTTTGCACCTTTGTCAAAGATTAGTTTAATCACCTTTACATGGGTTTATTTCCAAGCTCTCTATTCTGTTCCACTGATCTATTTGTCTGTTCTTTTGCCAATATCACACTGTGTTAATTGCTACAGCTTTATAGTAAGACTTGAAGTTGGGTAATGTTAGTCCTCCAACTTTGTCTTCTCCTTCAATATTGTATTGGCTATTCCGGGTCTTTTCCCCCTGCATATAAACTTTGGAATCAGTTTGTTGATATCCACAAAATAACTTGTTGGGATTTTGATTGGGATTGCATCTAATCTATAGATCAAATTGGGAAGAACTGACATCTTGGCAATATTGAGTCTTCCTATCCATGAACACAGAGTATCTCTTCATTTATTTAGTTCTCTGATTTCATTCATCAAGAGTTTTGTAGTTTTCCTCATACAAATCTTTTACATATTTTGTTAGATTTACATCTAAGTATTTCATTTTTGGGAAACTACCATAAATGGCACTGTGTTTTTAATTTTAAATTCCATTGTTCATTGATGGCTCTCAGTATAATTTTTTAAAATTTTATTTTGTTATGTTATGTTAATCACCATACAATTTTTAACAGCAGCATTGTAATTGATCATATGGCTGTTTGGTAACTTAATTAACTAACCTCTTTCTTTTAAACAATATTTAGATTGTTTCTTGTTTTCTGCCTTTTTAAATACCAATAAGATAATGAACAATCCTATACATATATCTTTAAACGTTCCTAAGAAAATTTCTTTAGAATAAATTCCTTAAATTGGAATTTCTGGATCAAAAATTATGCTACTTTAAAGGTTTTTGATACATCTGGCCAAATTGACCTTGAGGAATGTTAACACTTTAAATTTCAACTGACAGTGTGTAAGAGTGCCTCTTTCCTTACATCCTCAGCAGTGCTGGGTATTACAGTGTTTAAATTCTCTTTTGAAAAAATATTTTTGATTGAAAAAATTATGTTATTTTAGTTTGTAATTATATCATCACTAGGGAAATGATACAGTAAACCCCTTTATTGAGGATACCAATAATTTGCCATATGCTGTCAGTATTTTCCCCACTTCGGTATTTTTTTTTTTTTAAGATTTTATTTATTTGACAGAGAGAGGCACAGCGAGAGAGGGAACACAAGCAGGGGGAGTGGGAGAGGGAGAAGCAGGCTTCCTGCCGAGCAGGGCGCCCGATGTCGGCTCGATCCCAGGACCCTGAGATCATGACCTGAGTCGAAGGCAGACGCTTAGCAACTGAGCCACCCAGGCGCCCCTCCCCACTTTGGTATTTTGACAGGTATTGAGCTCATCTATGAGTACAGGAGAGTGGCATCGAAGGTATGAAAATATCAGTAATGACACAAGCAATAGGTATGTGTGTGCATGTACATGTGTGTATAACCAAATGATTTATGCTTAAAGAAGTGGTTAATGAACATGGTATAAGAATCCTCTTTTACTCCTCAAAAAGTTAAACATAGTCCAGAATAGGAAAATTCATAGAGACAGAGAGTACACTAGTGGTTGCCAGAGGCTAGGGGGAGGGGAAAATGGGGGTAACTACTAAACAGTACAAGGCTGCTTTTTGGAATGATGAAAATATTCTGGAATTAGACAGTGGTAATGATTGCACAATTTTGTGAATGTACTAAAACCAACTAAATTGTACACTCTAAATGAGTGAATTTTATGGTATGTGACTCATATCTCAATACATTCATTATTTTTATTTATTTTTTTTAAATTTTTTTATTGTTATGTTAATCCCCATACATTACATCATCAATACATTCATTATTTTTAAAAGTCACTATGCTTATTTTTCAAGTATACAAGTGATAATTTGAATAAAAGGACAATGTGTTTTAAATCATTTTCCCAGGGCAGAAGAAAGAGCAGAGGACTCTAGGCTTATTGAGCCAACATTAACTCAAGGATAATGGGTGCAAGGTTTCCATTTGGGGTGGTAAAATTCTTCCTAGAATTAGATGTTGATGATGCTTACATAGCCTGATGAATACACTAAAACCCAGTGAAGTATACACTTAAAATGGTGAATTTTATGGTATGTGAGTTACAATCTCAATTTTTTAAAAAGTGTTTTTAAAAGTTGACACAGGGACGCCTGGGTGGCTCAGTCGTTAAGCGTCTGCCTTCGGCTCAGGTCATGATCCCAGGGTCCTGGGATCAAGCCCCGCATCGGGCTCCCTGCTCGGCGGAAGCCTGCTTCTCCCTCTCCCACTCCCCCTGCTTGTGTTCCTGCTCTCACTATCTCTCTGTGTCAAATAAATAAATAAAATCTTTAAAAAAAAAAACAAACCCTAAAAAACAAAACCACTCTACAAATGCGAGAAGAATTTATTCAAATAACTTTCTTCTTTTTTTTTTTTAAAGATTTTATTTATTTGACAGAGAGAGACACAGCGAGAGAGGGAACACAAGCAGGGGGAGTGGGAGAGGGAGAAGCAGGCTTCCCACTGAGCAGGGAGCCCGATGTGGGACTCGATCCCAGGACCCTGGGATCATGACCTGAGCCGAAGGCAGACGCTTAACCGACTGAGCCACCCAGGTGCCCCTCAAGTAACTTTCTTCTTACCCAATTTCTTTTTTGCCTGTCACTCAACAGCAGACAGACTGGATTATCTGTCAGGAGAAACAGTCCTGAATTAATCGCATTCACAGTTGGTGTTTTCTTTTAAGATTTATTTATTTATTTGAGAGAGAGAGTGTGTAAGTGTGAGCAGGGGGAGGGGCAGAGGGAGAGGGAGAGAGAGAGCATCCTTGAGCAGACTCCCTGCTGAGCAGGGAGCCTGATGCAGGGCTTGATCCCAGGACCCTGAGATCATGACCTGAGCCAAAATCAAGAATCCGCCGCTTAACTGACGAGCCCCTCCATGCCCCCCTTTCACGTTTGAAGTGCTCTTACCAGTATCTGTAAGAGAAAAATCAATTTGATTAATCAACTGGAATTCTTTTTTTTTTTTTTTTTTTGGTGCCAATTTTAAACAGTTTTATTTAAGACACTGCATTTTCCACTTAACAATACAGTGCTTATAAAGTGCAATGTTATTTCCTTTCCCTGCGCATATATTCCATACCTGAGTATCAAGAATGCCCAGTGTATTTACTATAGCAGCTTGACTTTAAAACTACCATGAAATTTGCACAAACCTGGGTCCTTCAAATGTTTTGTGTAGAACAATGCTAGACCTATTTTCAGGTTGGCTTAATCAACCTCTTCAATGGTGGGCCCAGTGGAGGCACCACCGGATAGAGGAGTTCCACCACCAGGGAAGCCCCCAGGCATTCCTCCTGCACTGTGGTACAGCTTGGTAATGATGGGGTTGCAGACTTTCTCCAGCTCTTTCTGCTGACTTTCAACTTCTTCCTTCTCTGCGGTCTGGTTCTTATCAAGCCAGCTGATGATTTCATTATACTTGTCAAGAATCTTCTGTTTATCCTCATCATTGATTTTGCCCTGAAGATTTCATCTTCAGCAGTTGCTTTCATGTTGAATGCTTAAGATTCAAGCAAGTTTGAACTAACAGGCGTACGTTTGCCCCCCCCCACCCGTGGCGTTCCTTAGATTGAAGTCGCTTTTGATGATGCTAAAGCATCTTCAATGTCTCTGCTGTAGATAAGAGTACAGGAAAAGAGAACAAGATTATATCACTACAGACAAGAGCCACTTGAGCAAGGAAGACATTGAGCGCATGCTCCAGGAAGCTGAGAAGTACAAAGCTGAAGATGAGAAGCAGTGGAACAAGGTGCCTTCCAAGAATTCACTTGAATCTTACGGAGTTCTTTATTGTTTGTTATAAATAAATGATGCCTGGACAATGATAGGTACTGAATTTGGTTTGCTGAATGAAGTCACAAGCGCTATAACTTAAAACATTTGACAAGATTCCACCTCCAAGGCTGTTAAAAGTCAAAACAATGGCTAAAACAGCCCAGTTACCAGGGAGATGTAATTTTTGTGGAGAGAGAGTTGAATAACAAGAACCACAGCCATGTGGTAAATGCTCTTCTTCTGGCAAAATCAATCATGTGGTGACTGTCCAGCATGAGTGCATAATACCAACATTATTTACCATGTCTATTAAAAAAAGAGTGCAAGGTAAAAGTAAAAATGTGAAGATGGCATTAAACTCTGTATTGTTCTATACTACAGCATGATGTTGCACAACAAAATGCACATAGATTCCATAAACTCTGCGAGAAAGTAGGACATTTGCAACGTGCACAAGCATAGAACAGTGAATCCCTAAGGGAGAGAGGGAGAAATAACCTCAAGTAATAGACTCAAGACCTAGAAAAGGGTTAAAGGAGTCATTATAAATTCAAGATATTGGTAAATGCTAGCCATAATTCATGAAGAAGGTTGAAAGGAACAGACTGGTCCTTTCTTTGAGGTTTTCTTTATCACATTAGCAAAGACTACCTTCTACCATCTGTTTTCAACATTTGTTTCAACATTTTGCAACAACTTGATAGTATTTTTTTCTTAAATAGCTTTATTGAGATACAATTCTTACATAGCACATAATGCATACATTTATAGTGTACAGTTCAATGGGTCTTAGTATATTCAGATTGTGCAATCACTAGCACCATTTAATTCCAGAACATTTTCATCACCCCTCAAAAAAGCTCCTACTTGTTAGCAGTTGCTCCCCATTCTCCCCCTCCCCACAAGACAACCAATAATTCACTTTCTACCTCTATAAATTTGTCTATTCTGGACATTTCACAAAAAAGGACTCATACTGTATGTGATCTTTTGTGATTGGCTTCTTTCACTTAGCATAACATTTTCAAGATTTGTCCTGTTGTAGCGTGTATCAGTATTTTATTTCTTTTTATTGCTGAGCAATATTCCATTGTATGGACATACCACATTTTGTTTATCCTTCTATAAGTTGTTAAGTAGACACTTGGGTTGTTTTCACTTTTATAAATGCTGCTGCCATGAACATTTGTGTACAAGTTTTTGTGTGGAGATATGTTTGCCTTTCTCTTGGGCATATACCTAGGAGTAGAATGACTGGGTCATATAGCAACTCTATGTCAACTTTTTTTTTTTAAGATTTATTTATTTATTTTAGAGAGAGAGAGAGAAAGGACCAAGGGAGAGGGAGAGACTCCCAAGCAGACTCCAAGCTGAGTGCAGAGCCCGACATGGGGCTCGATCTCATGACCCTGAGATCATGACCTGAGCCAAAACCAAGAGTCAGATGCTTAACCGACTGAGCCACCCAGGCACACCCCTGTTTTTGTTTTCGTTTTTTAATTGTAGTACAGTTGACATACAATGTTGTATTAGTTTCAGGTGTACACCATAGGGATTTGATAATTCTATACATTACACAATGCTCACCATGTTAAGTGTAGTTACCCTGTATTATTGTTATTACAATATCATTGACTATATTCCTACTATACTTTTCATCTCCATGACTTCTTTATTTTACGACTCGATGTTCATACCTCTTAATACCCTTCACCTGTTTTGCCCATCTCTCCACTCACCCCACTCTGGCAATACGAGTTGGTTCTCTGTATTTATGAGTCTGCTTCTATGTTTGTTTGTTTTATTTTTTAGATTCCACATATAAGTGAAATCATATATCTGACATTTCTTTGTCTGACTTCTTTTACTTAGCATGATACCCTCTAGGTCTATCCATGCTGTTGCAAATGGCAAGATCTCATTCTTTTTTCTGGCTGAGTAATATTCCATTGTATATATGTATATCATATCTTATTATTCCACTCATCTATCATTGGGCACTTAGGTTGCTTTTGTACCTTGGCTATTGCAAATAATGCTGCAATAAACATGGGGTGCATATATCTTTTCAAATTAGTGTTTTCTTTTTCTTTGGATAAATACCCAGCGGTAGTATTAGCGGGTCATATGGTATTTCTATTTTTAATTTTTTGAGGAATCTCCATACTGTTTCCATAGTACTGAACCAATTTACATTCCCACCAACAGTTCAAAGGGATTCCCTCTTCTTCACATCTTCCCCAACACTTGTCATTTTTTGTCTTTTTGATACTAGCCATTCTGACTGGTATGAAGTGATATCATTTTGGTTCTGATTTGCATTTACCTGATGACTGGTGATGCTGAGCATCTTTTTATGTCTGTTGACTATCAGTATGTCTTCTTTGGAGAAATGCCTATTAACGGGGCCCTGGGTGGCTCAGTCGGTTGTCTGACTTTGGCTCGGGTCATGATCTCAGGATCCTGGGATGGAGCCCTGCATCAGGCTCCCTGCTCAGTGGGGAGTCTGCTTGTCCCTCTGCCCCCCCCCCCCACTCGTTCTCTCTCCCTGTCTCAAATAAATAAATAAAATATTTTTTAAAAAAGAAATGCCTATTAAGGTCCTCTGAGCATTTTTTTAAAGATTATTTATTTATTTATTTATTTGAGAGAGAGAGTGTGAGCATGAGTGGAGGGGAGGGGCAGAGGAAGAGGGAGAAGCAGGCTCCTCACTGAACAGAGAGCCCAACACAGGGCTCGATCCCAGTACCCTGAGACCATCACCTGAGCTGAAGGCAGATGCTTAACTGACTGAGCCACCCTGGTGCCCCTGAGCATTTTTTAATTAGGTTTTTTTTTTTTTTTTTTTTTTTGGTGTTGAGCTGTAGGAGTTGTTTATATATCTTGGATATTAACCCCTTATAGCTATGTCATTTGCAAATATCTTCCCCCATTTAGTAGGTTGCCTTTTTGTTTTCCTGAGGGTTTCCTTTGCTGTGCAAAAGCTTTTTAGTTTGATGCTGTCCCTATAGTTTATTTTTGCTTTTGTTTCTTTTGCCTGAGGATACAAATCTGGAAAAAATGTTGCTAAGGCTGATGTCCAGGAGATTACTGCCTATATTTTCTTTTAGGTGTTTTATGGTTTTGGGTCTTAAATTTAAGCCTTTAATCCATTTTGAATTTATTTTTGTGTATGGTGTAAGAAAGTGGTCCAGTTTCATTCTTTTGCGTGCAGCTGTCCATTTTCAGTTTTTTTTAAACAATTTTTTTTTTTTTAATCCTCACAAGAACCTTGGGAGTGAAGCTAGGCAACACTTGCCCCATTATTCTTCAGTGGATAATGACATGAAATCAGGGAGATTATGTGATGTGTTTGCTCAGAGGTATATAGGAATCCAGAAAGTCTGACTCTATTTTATTTCAACTTCACTTCTAGAATCAAACAAGGCTGATAAGCAAGCCTCCCTAACATTTTCTAAACTATTTTACTCAAACTTGATTCTAACCTAAAGTTACCTTTATGAGGAAAAAAACCCCACTGAGCTCTTTGCTCACTGGGATCTGGTATTCCATCCAATCTCCATATGTCAGTATATAAATTGACTCAAGTTAAAAAAAGAAAACAAAATATTTCCTCAGTGTTTGGGAATGGTGAACCAGAAAAGATTACCTACAATGTATGAAGAGGTAAAGTATACCTCTGCTTTTTGGTAAGAAAAGTTCAGAAATGATTGTGCTTTTTTTTTTTTCTTTTTTAAAGAAAGGACTATGTTTAGTTAATGAAAATTTCACAAAACTTATCTTTGGCTAGATATTAAACATAAAAATATCCATTCATTCAAAATGATAATTTTTATAAAATTATACATAGTAAAAGCACATGGATCAGATTCTTCATCTGTTGCAAAAATTTTACAGCTTTAAACATTGCCCAAATGTGTGTAAGTGCTATATTTGGAACCATTTCATAATAATAATTTCTCACTTTTATCCAGCACTAATTGTGTAGGGTGTAGGAAAAAAACCTATATTCCTCCTCCTGTGTATCTCTCTTACTCTCACACTATTGTTACCTCACTCACAGCACTTCTGACACCAGATGTGTGGGGTTTTTCCCCACCAGGCAGATCTGGGACACCAGCTGGGTGTCCTACAAGTTAACTCAATTCTGACACTATCTACCTGGAGGTAGCATCAAATTCCATAGATTCCCATGACCTCCTCCCCCTTGGATTCATTTATTTGCTAGAACAGCTCACAGAACTCAGGAAGACACTTGCTTATGTTTACCAGTTTGTTAAAGGCTATGATAAATGATACAGAGGAGCATCTAGGTGGAAGAGACATGGAGGGAAAGGTATGTGGGAAAGGACATGGGGCTTCCATGTCTTCTCCCAGCACCTCCGTGTGTTCACCAACCTGAAGTCTTTTACAGATTTTTGTGGAGGCTACATCACATTGGCATGATCGATCATTACCATCATCTTTAGACCTCTCCCTTCTCTAGAGACCGGAAGGTGGGCTGAGAATTCCAAGCTTCTAATTGTGGCTTGGTCTGCCGGTGACCAGCCCCCCTCCAGGCACCCGCTAAGAGTCACCTCATTAGAACAAAAGACACTGCCATCACCCAGGACATTTTAAGGGATGTGGGAGCTCTATGTCAGGAACTGTGGTCAAAGACCAAATATTAGAACCAAAGATGCTCCTAATGCCCTTGTCACTTAGGAAATTGCAAGGGTTCTAGGAGTTCTGTGCCAGGAACTGGAGGCAGAGACCAATATATATATTTTCTATTATCTCACATGTACTAAGAACTATTATAAGTGGTGTTTATAAGTATTAAATTATCTAATCCTCACATAATGCTATGAGGTGAGCTCCATATAACATAACAGAATTTGATGTGACATGACATAATGTAATCAAACATAATATACCTTCATCTTACAGGTGAGAAGACTGAGGCAGAGGGAATGAGTTTCTTGACCAAAGTCTCATAGCTTTTATGAACTAAGGTCAAGATTTGAACTTAGGCACGTACGTACTACCTTCTTTAGATCAGATGCTTTCACGTTAGGCACATGTTCTTAATTCAGGTATCAGCCGCTTCCCCCATACTCGTCGAAAGCAAAGAGTGAGTTCACCAACACCGGGGCCTTAGCAAATTTGAAATCTTTCTTTAACATCTTTCCATTTCCCTTTTTTTTTTTTTTTAAGAATTTATTTATTTATTTGAGAGAGAGTGAGAGAGAGAGTGCACGAAAGGGGTAGGGTCAGAGGGAGAAGCAGACTCCCCACTGAGCAGGGAGCCCAATGCAGGACTCGAACCCGGGACTCCAGGATCATGACCCGAGCCGAAGGCAGTTGCTTAACAAACTGAGCCACCCAGGTGCCCCACCACTCTTTCCATTTTCCTAAATATATCTGTAATTCCTTTCTTTTGTCCTCGTCCACCCTTTTCTGTCCTCCCATGGGCTCCTGCTCAGACCCCCAGACCCAATCCAGGACAGCCCTTTTATCTAGCTGAACTGCTCCTTCTTTTTTCTGAATCTAAGTGGGTCCCCGTGTTGCCTCAGCTATTATGAGGAAAGCCCAGGAATATTTTATGCCTACAGAGGAACCTATTGATTAGGCCACAAAGTCTGGTCAGGATTTGAAGGTGACCAAGAACAATGAGTCCTAAGGTTGTTTTCCCTTTGGCTTATTCCAACTTAGCCAACAAACAATGCAAGGGATAGATAAGAAATGAAGGATGCAAAGGAGTGGCCTTGACTATCCACTACCTCCTCAGTTTCCTACATGGTGTATCTGAAATTTAATGGAATTTCCTGACCATAGTGAAAAAGCACTAGGTCAGAAGAGCCCAAACTCCGGGCTAACTTCCTTTGACATGTGTGGTAGGGAAAGGAGTCCCATCATGGCTCAAGGGCCCACAATTTTTGCCCACTAGGAAATGCTTGCTGTGCCATAGTCACTTAATTCTATGTTCCAGGTTTTGGGGCCTACAGAAAAATTTATCATAAAGCTAATGAAGTTTAATCTTCAAGGCTCTTCATTTCCCCAGGCCCCTGGGAGTGGCGGGAGTTGCTTGACGTTGTAGAGTGTTCTAGGTGGGAAAGGGAAGCCAGGCTGTAAAGGAAACGTGTCTGTGTAGGCATTTCTGGTATATGTCCTAGAGACCTCAGACAAAAGGACTTGAGCCTTTCAAGCTCCAGTGTTTTACTGTGATTTCTTTTCTCATTCTAAATAAATAGCCAGTTTGTACTCAATTTATAATTGTAAATTTGTTTAATTAATTAATTAATGCGTGTAGAGGGCTCATAAAATTGCATCAGCATGAGGCCACACCTGGAGCCTGCCTGGTCCTTCTTATCTTAGCTGAATTAAAAAGGACCTGAATTTGTTGGAAAGAGTTGGGGGAGCCGGTAGCCTGTGCTGGATATTCTGCTTGCCACTCCAGACCCCCTCTCCACGCTTCTCTCCCCTAGTCTGTAGCTGAGAAGACTCTCCTCTTCGGATGCATCCCTGGATCCCTTGTGATTTAGTCAGGGTCCACCCGTGGGGACCCCCACAGGAGGTGGGATGACAGGAGGAAAGGGCTGATGCCCGTGGCTCCTTCTTTGGTCCCAGCTTGGCAGCAGGGAATGGGACTGTGTCGTCAGTAGGCCCCCACGCTTGGCAGGGCCCCGCACTTGACTTAATGCTTTGCTGACACAACTGGGAAATCCTTAATTTTATCTTTGAATGTGTGTTTTGTTAATGAAGTCTGATACACAAACAGAGGAGATACACACTGTATGTGTCGGCCAGTCCCGGCTGCCCCATTTGCATGTAGCATCTACAGTGCCCCATGATAATAGGATTCCTGTGAATCTGTGGGAGTTCAGTGAGACTCAAAGCAAGAACAAGGTAAAGCATATCACATCTACAACTGATTAAACTCTAAAATGCCTCTTTCCACAATGGATCGTGGATCACCACATCAAAAACCAATGATGTATTGTATGGTGACTAACATAACATAATAAAATTAAAAATAAATAAATAAATAAATAAATAAAATGCCTCTTTCCATTTGAACCAAAATTTGCTTCAAATTCAGAAGAAAGGCAATGACATTCTAAGAAACACGAACAGCCAAAGAACTCTTATCATATTCTTTCCTACTCATGTTACTTCCCTGTATTAGCCAACCACTTACACTAAAAGTGATACCACAGAAAGAAAGGGAAAGATAGGGCAATCCACAGCCGCTTTTCCTTTTAGTTCCTCTTTACACATCAGTAAGCCAGAGGCAAAGAGCGTTGGTATAATGTGTGTATATAAAGAAGTGAAATAAACAATTGAGTTAGTTTTGTGCAGTGTTTATACTGTTCTAGTAAGAAAAAAAATATGTATGCAGGAACTATAAAATACACATTGTATCATTTTGGTGATTTTGCATATGTGTTAAATGCTCTCATATTGCATCTAAAACTAACATTGCACATTGTAGGGGCGTCTGGCTGGCTCAGTTGGAAGAGCATGCGACGCTTGATCTCTGGGTCGTGAGTTTGAGCCCCATGTTGGGTGTAGAGATTACTTAAATACATAAATAAATAAATAAACTTAAAAGACAAAACCAAACTAACATTGTACATTGTAAATGACAAGATTCATGATAATGATTTAAACTTCTCATTTTTTCTTCATTTAGAATGGTGTTAAATTGAAACATTTAAAAACATGACCAGTCAAGAGAGAGGGAAGAGATACTGTGGAAGAAAAGCTCAAGCTTTATAATGTAGGACTTTTTTTTTTTTAAGATCTTTATTTATTTATTTGCCAGAGAGAGAGAGTGTGAGAGCACAAGCAGGGGGAGCAGCAGGCAGAGGGAGAAGCAGGCTCCCCACCAAGCAGGGAGCCCGAGGTGGGACTCGATCCCAGCACCCCAGGATCACGACCCGAGCCGAAGGCAGACGCCCAACCGACTGAGCCACCCAGGCGCCCCTATAATGTAGGACTTTAGCAACATTTTTTTTCTTGCTTTTTTCAGTTCGCGCTGAGCTTCACACAGTATGTCTTGGGCCATGGTGGCCAGTGGCCGCATTACTCCACCGAAGGCCACAATTCCTGACAGGTGGCCCTTTTCCTACTCCTCCAGGGCTCCCTGGGTGCCAGGAGTTGGTCCTTTTCCCTCGTGCCTTCAAGCCTGCTGCTGGTAGCATTTCCCATTGTTGCCACTCCCTAGTTTCCCTTGAACTCCTGCCCACAACTTTGCAAATAACTTTCATCAGTCTCTCTTTTACACTCTTCTCTTTGTTTTTATATATTTCACTCTAGACAATGTCAAACACAGACAAAGAGAGACGAGGATAATGGACACCCACGTACCTACTATCCTGCTTCAACAGTACTTCTTTCACTCCTTCGGAGGGTGCCATTTGTTTCCTGCGGGGATCCTGGCTGATGGAGGGCCTTCCTGTGCATTTTGACTGTTCACTACAGCCTCAACAGGGAGCAAAAAATTGGCAGCTTATTTCTGAAAACAACCGAATGGACATTATCGCACAGATTAAAATGGAGGAAGTGGTTTTAGACAACTTCTCTGCCTGTTCCGTGAAACTTGGTTCCTTAACTCCTTTCCAGGCACCCTAGCTCATCTTAAACTGGGCTTTGTTTTGTACACAATACTACAGAGAAGGGACACATTTGGTGCTGTCTAAAATAAGTGAATCACATTGATCAACAACATTTATTCCCACAAATTAATAAATGCTTTATCTTTTCACTCATAAGACAAAAGGAAACACTTGGGAAGAATTTTTTCTTTGTGAGGGAGTCCTTTTTATGAGAGGATTGATTGTGTGGTCATAGATAAGCAACCTATCTGTCTTCTACAGTTTCATGAAAATAATTTTGTCATTAATGAGATTTGCTAGTAAGGCAGAAAGGTCATATCTATAAGGATAGAGTCATTTGTAATATGAGACCCTGGTCTCCTTTCTCATCAAGAGAAAGAATCATTTCAGATTTAATCTCTTTGCCAGTAGATACAATAAAAGTAATATACAATTTTATGAATTAGTATTTGGAAATAGACTGTATTTCATCATGACCCATCAGGGGTCCATAGAATTGTCTAAATCAATAGGAAGCTAGAGAAGGAAGAAGTAGGGAAAGAACTAATTTTATCAAATGCCTTCTTTATATTATAAGTGCTCTCAGCTTTATTATCAGTGTAATCCTCATAGTAATCCTAGGAGGTAGATGTTATTATTCCTGTGATAGACAGGAGGGAAGTGAAGCTCAAGGAGGATAAGGTGCTCCAAAGCCCACAGCTACCTCATTACAACAGCCACTATTTACGTATTGCCGTGTTTGATTCTATGGGCAGCACTTTACAGCCTATGAAATTTAACCTATACCCATAATTCAGATAAGGTGGCTGAAGCATCTTGCTCCACGGTCACATAGATGAGGACTGGCAGGTTAGAATTCTGAGTCAATCCTGGCTGATTTCAATCCTTACTATTCTTACTACCGTCTGTTGGCTCCCAAGGGAGATGGGTACGCTGTTACAATTTCTTTTTCCATCTCCAGCTTCTCTTCTCCTTTACCAGTGTCCATTCAATCATTCTTTGTTAGATCTTTCACTTTGATAAAGGACACGAAAGCAAATGTGTGCAGACAGGTCCTTTGTCATCATATTTCATTGCACAATCAGTCTCAACAGTGGGCCTGTTCTTTCCTTGCTCATTTTGTTGTCTAACATAATTTTCTCCTTTCATTGTCTCCAGTCATTTGCACTCAAGTACTCCTGAAATATTTTAAGAAGCAATAAATTCCTCACCACATTTCTAAGTTGATGCCTAAGATTCTTTATCATGCTAAAAGAGTTGTAAATATACATATAAATTCCAATGACATTTAAAAATAAGCTGTCACATCACTATTTAAAAACTCTCTAGTAGAATCTAAATAATATAGCAATTTGATGCCCCATCATACATTGGAAGTATACATAAATAAGTTCTTCTTTACCTGTAGGAAATTTTCTTTTGTTTGTTTTTCTTCTTGAAATTATATTTCCATTCCACTTCCTAATACATCTTTATACTTCAAAAATTTCATGAATCACATACTTCTATGCAATGAAAATATGTCAATAAAGGGAAATAATTTTAAAGTTTTTGTGACCATAAGGCTCTAAGTGTTAGAAAATTCTACACAATTTCGCAAAATAGCATAAATGCATTACAAGTATTGATGAATAATTACTAGATATAAAATGTAAAATTGTATTGGGATTGTGGTTCTTAATGAGATGGGTAAAGTCTTTCTCCCCAGATATCCAGGGATAAATATAACAGGCTTCAGCATTAATGATGAATGTAGGATATGTAGGTAACAAGTCCTGAGAAACTCTTCACCTAAATAAGTAAATAGGAACAATAGAGGTTTGTTATAGCAATAGGGCTCAATTCTTTGAATGCCTCTCAGTTCTCTGCCAAAATTTACATGGTAATCTATCATCAAGATTAGTTTTAGTAATTTCTCATCTGACAAGTCAATTAGGCATCCTTCCCTTTGTGGAAAACGGAGAATCGTAGTCCGTCTGACTTGCAAAAGGATTAATTACCCTATCATTAGAGTCATTCATTCCCCCTTTCTTGAGCACCCTAAAGGTTCTTCTAACCCAGGCAATGACTTAGTAGCTTTGGGAGGAGTGTGAGGTATGCCTTTCTATCATCAAGTGATACAAGAAAGGTGACTGCAGAGGAGAGAGGAAAGGAGAGACAGCCTAATAGGAGCTTTCTTGTGTTATTCCATTTTAGGAAAGCTTATCTGAAACAATCCATGGCCACTTATTCCCTTCCTCACCCCCACCCCCAGCTCCAGAAGACCACATACCTCCCCTCCCCCAGTGGATCCTGTTCTCTTGCATTTGTTTTTCAAGGCTTTGCTCATTTGGCCCTTAGCACTTGGCACTGGTGATAAACGCTGTGACTGGCTTTTTTTTTTTTTTTTTTAATTTTATTTATTTATTTGAGAGACAGAGAGAGCATGAACAGAGGGAGGAGCAGAGGAAGAAGGAGAAGCAGACTTCCCACTGAGCAGGGAGCCCGATGTGGGCCTCCATCCCAGGGTCCTGGGATCATGACCTGAGCTGAAAGAAGATACTTAACTGACTGACCCACCCAGGCTCCCTGTGGCTAGTCTTTTATGTGTCCTGTGAAATGGGTCTTTTTCCTTCCCATCTTTAGTACACATTGTCTTAAAATTTTAAGCTCTTCCAAAGAGCTCCCCTTAGGGCCTTGTAAATAGGGCAACTATATGAGCACAGATATTTATCCTGGCCAATCCATTTGGAAAGAAAGAAAGAAAGGAAGGAAAGAAAGAAAGAAAGAAAGAAAGAAAGAAAGAAAGAAAGAAAGAAAGAAAGAAAGAAAGAAAGAAAGAAAAGAAAGAAAAGAAAGAAAAGAAAGAAAGAAGAGAGGGAAGGAAGATCCCAAATACTCTGGAAGATACAGAGAGGATTTTACATTATAAGAGGTTGAACCTGTATAAAGGGGCTGTACATCAGGCGAGTTATTCAAGCCTCTTAGACTTACACGGATATTGATTGGTTGCCTCCATTCAACATCTACTCCTCACTTTCCCCAGCAAGAACACCTCCAGCTCCTTCTCAGTTGTATGGCTTTGGTGGTTGATGCCATCTCAGCTCTGCGGTTAAGACCTGGAATCTGATGTTCCTGGCCGTAGGAATTGATTAGTTCAAGATAGCACATAATTCAACCCAAGAGATTTTGCCCATGTTTCTTGAGAGAAAGAAAACATTTAAAAAATTTTAAATATATGTTTTGACAGATGGTCCTGACAGAGATGCTTTCTTTGCTGCTGGACACGAGTGAAGAGAAGTAGCTCCAGGAATCTCTGGTAGCCATCTTTGAACCACAAGGGAGAGGTCTCTTAAACATTATTTGTTTGTAGTATAATTTCCTTTTCCATCTTGAGCTTCTCAGAGCTCTTGGCAGAGCCAAAAAATGGAGAGGAAAAAAAACCTGGGAACTGGTCATGGTCATTTGATCTAGGATCAGCCTCTCCCTGATGTGGGTAAATTCCCCAATATTCAGTTATGTGAACCAATGAATTTTTCTTATTGCTTGTTAATCTGAATTGAGCTTCCTGTTACTTGCTACATAAAAAGTAGTAATTAATTTAATCACTACTGTAATCAGAATATCTCTGCATTTTTTTTTGTTAATCATTTTTTTTTCACAAATTGGGACTAAGATATACATGGTTTAAAGAAAGGATACCATCGTTTAAGAAGATTGAAAAGCGACAGGCTTAGATTTCCATTCATTTCAGGAAAGAGATATTGGTGTTTGTATGGGTCAACATACAGCACCTCTCTTTTCTCTATGTGATCTCCAAAGACGTTGAGATCTAGATCAGAATGTCAGCATTCTTACTGATGGAGCTGCTGTGGTCAGAGCTTAGCTGTATCATCATAGTGGGCTTCCTAATACTTTAGGCCTGAACTGGACTTCACACTCAGCCACAGACACTGAAGCAGCACAGGCCTGTTCTTGTAAAACTCCTGACAAGGGCATGCAGACAGATACACGCTCAGTAGATAAGCTGGCTTCCAAGAAGAGGGAGAAGCGGGGTGGGGCTTGGCTTCAGCATCCAATGTCCTATGCCAATCAGCATGTCAATCCTCTGATCTAGAAGGAAAAGGGAGGGGCAGGGGCTGAGAGTCAAGAAAGCAAACATACAAAAATATGTAATCAGAATTGTAGCAAATACAGGGAGGGAAACAAACAAGGCCTCGTGTAAAAAGAAAAACAAATGAGTGAGGTTGCTTTAAAATGTGTAAGCTGGAAGGCTCTCTGAGATGACATTTAAGTTGAGACTTGAAGGATGAAAAGGAGCCTGTCATTCAAATGAGAGGAGAAGGTTGGAGTCAGGGAGCATTCCAGGTAGAGAGATCAGCAAGTACAAAGGCCCCAAGGTGAGGAAGAGTTGGTGGGGAGAGTCAGGCAGGGGCTGAACCACGTGGAGCTGTGAGTGACAGTCAGGTGTTTGGATTTCATTCCGAGTGCAGCGGGAAGTTGTGAAACCATTGAACAGTTTAAACAGGAGAGTCAGGAGAGTGACATGAACTTTCATGGTTTAAAAAGATCCCTTTGGCTGTTCTGAAAATGAACGGGCAGGTGCCAGAGCAGAGACAGGGAAGTCAGTTGGGAGGATATAGCAATAGTCCAAATGAGAGATAATGATGCTCTGATTTAGAGTAGTAACGGTGGAGAGGAACAGAAGGAGAAGAGTCGGAGACATTTTAGAGATAGGTTAACACAGTTTGCTCGTGGATTAAATATAGTTAATTATATTATAAATATGATTAAATATGGGAAGTAAGGGGCATCTTGATTTTTGGTTAGAGCAAAATGTAATCCTTCCTTCCTTCCTTTTTCCCCTTTCCTTCTTCTCCTTTTTTGTCTTCTTATTACTATTCTTACTACTCTTAGTATGAGAAGATTACATCAGTATTTTATTTGTAGACATGTTAAGTTTGAGATACATAGCTGAGACTCAACTATATGGATATATGAATTTGGAATTTACATTTGGGGTATACATTTGGGAATTATCAGCAATTAGATGGCATTTAAAGCTATGGGAATGATTGAAAGGCTCTCCAGAGAGAGTAGATAAAGAGAGAGGCCAAGGAATCAGAGGGTCCTCAACATTTAAAGGTCTGATAAAAACAAAAGGGCTAGAAAGGAGATTGAGAATGAGTAGCCAATTGGATAGGTGGGAAACCAGAGGATAACATCATGGAAGTCAAGAGTATTTCAAGGAGGGAGTGGCCAACTCTACCATGTGTACTCCGAGAACACCATAAGATAGGACAGAGCGGTCTCCTGCGTTTGGTTCCATGGAGGTCTTGCCCTTGACAAGAGTGATTTCAGCAGGGGAAAGAAACCTAACTAGTGCACTGAAGAATGAATGGGAGATGAAGAAGTGGAAACAGAGTTGTGGGCAACCCTGTGGAAAGATTTTGCTATGAAGGGGAGTAGAGAAGCTATAAAGTTTAGGGAAGGAAATGTGGGGACAAGGGAGGTGTGTATGTGTGTTTAAAGACAAGAGATTTTAAAGCTGTTTGTTGCTGATGGAGATGGTCCAGTAGGGTAGGAGACAGTGACATGCAGGAGAGAAAGGTTAAGCAAAGCAGTGAGGTCCTTGAGAAGGAGATTGAATCCAGAGCATAACAGTAGAGACTGAAAATTGAGTGGAAGGGCCTGTCATCTACCTGTCAGGACAGAACAAGGAGGTGGGAGCAGAAGTGAGCAGAGATGAAGGAAGGTCCATTTGATCCTTCTGTTTTCTTACTGGTGTTCAAGACCTCGGATAGAGTAATATGGTTGTATCATCCCCGGTAAGTCCCATGTCTTATAATAATATTTTTAATGCTGCCGTATGTAAATCAAATATGGTTTAATTTATAACATTGTGAGACTTTTCACAGATACAAATTCACAAAGAAAAACAAATTTCTTGGTCAAAGCCTATGTGTAAATTTTTTCACTAAAAGTACATTCTGATTGACCATATTTTGAATTAAGTATAAGAGAACCAAGAGCATTCTATAATTATGATAATAGATATGATTACTGACATTTGGAAGCTGCTTGCCTCAGTAGACCAGACAATTAGAATTTCACATGAAATAGGCTGAGGTTCAAACCTATATGGGACTGAGTACTTTGCACAGAGTAAAATTTCCATGGCGGAGAACTGCATTCTTAACCTGTGCCAGGTATTTAAAAAACCTGCTGTTTTGGTCATAAGGGAGCATAGGGAGGGGGTGGAATGGGTGGGGAAAGAAACATTACGGATGTTGTGCAAACTCATCACTGCTGTTGGAAAAACAACACAAAACCACAACCAAGTCAGTAACATTATCTTTGGCCTGTAAAGAATGGTACGTTTTTTTGGCTGACTATCATCCTCAATAATTTATCTTGTTGTTACATAATGTGTTTCCTTAAGAAAACTCAAAATGCCCTACACAAGTTATTTCATTTGTCTTCATTGCATTATGAAGCTGAGAGCAGAAGGGAAGTTGTCTAGACTAGGGCTGTCTAATAAAAATATAACCCAAGCCATGTATGAGATTTAAAATTTTCTAGTACGTACGTTTTTTAAAAAGGTAAAAAGAAATAGGTGAAATTAATCTGAATATTATGTTTTATTTAACCTCATATATCTAAAATATTGTCATTTCAACATATAGTGAATGTTGAATGAATATAAGCAATGGCTTATGAGATCTATTTCATTCTTTTGTTGGTACCAAGTCTTTGAAATCTGGTGTGTATTTAACACTTAGAATACATATCAGTTTGGATTGGGTGCATTTCAAGTGCTTGGTGCCACATGGTGTCTCGATTCTAGAGAATAATGGAAAGGATGATGGTCACAGGATTCAAAGCCTGGGCTCTGTTGCAAGCTAATAAAATGTGAGTAAGTGTTTATCACTGTCCTGCTCAAAATCCTCCCAAGACTTCCCATCACTCTTTTTTGTTTTGTTTTTTAAAGATCTTATTTATTTGAGAGAGAAAGAGAATAAGCATGAGGGGGGATGGGGCAGAGGGAGAAGCAGGCTCCCCACTGAGCAGGGAGCGAGATGCAGGACTCGATCCCAGGACCCTGGGATCACAACCTGAGCCGAAGGCAGATACTTAACCGACTGAGCCACCCAGACGTCTCTTCCCATCACTATCAGAACAACAGCTAACCTCTTACCTATGAAGCTGAACATGATGCAGCCCTACCTCCCTTACCAGTTTTATGGCTTACCAGTTTTCCCTTGATCTTTCTGTACCCACTCCTGCCTCTGCTCTACCTTAGATGGTGGCACTTCCTCCTCCGTCAGCCTGGAATGCATCTTCTCATGGCTTAGTAGATGAATTTATTCAAGTTTTAGCCGAAGTGTCATCTCAGGAAGACAATGATCTAAAATAGCAATTTTCTCTAGCCACTCTCCAGCAACTTACCCTCCTTTCTTAGTGTTCATTACACTAAGTTCTGAAAATATGCATGCATTTCTTAATTTGTTTACTATCTCCTCCAATAGAAGGTGAAGTTCTGTGAGGTCAGGGGCATCGCTTTGTACGCTGTTGGATCACTAGCAGCTGGAATGGTGCCTGGCACACAGCAGGTTTGTTGAATGTATGAGTGGACGGTGTTATTTATGGCAGATCATTTAGAGGGTATAGTGTAATGTTTAAGGGTGTACATTCTGGAGTTAGACTCCTTGAGATCAAATTCTAGCTGTCTGCTTACTATCTATTCCTTTGTGTAATTATTTAACTTTAAACTTCTGCTTCCTCATCTGAAAAATGGGGTTGTTAATAATAGCATCTATTTCATAGAAATGATATTGTTTGGTTTTGAGGGTTAAATGAGATGAAGTATATAAAGTACCTAATACAGTATCTGGCCTGTAGAAAGGACTCAAGAAAATTTCCCATTATTATCTGTGAAATACAGATTAAAATGAGTGCTTTGGCTTACATGCATCCCTCAACCTACCCCAGTGCTCCAGAGACATGGCTCTTGACAAGGATACTAACACTCCTTTCCCTTTGCCTCTGCAATGCGTATATTCCCATTTCTAACTCGGCCACCCTTTTAACTCCACTGGATACTGTCAAACATTTTTTTTGACTTCCATAGTACATAGGCCTTCCTACTGCTACTCTGCCAGTTCTCTCTCACTTCCCTTTGCCGACTCCTCTTCCTAATCCCTTGATTATGTTCCTCCAGGCTCTGCTTTTGATGCTGCTTGCTCTACACCCACTCCCTGAGCAGTCTCACCCACTCCTAGGATTTCAATTGTCATTTCTCTGCTGCCGATTCCGGATCTACATTTCCAGCCCAACTTTCACTCCTGAGCTCTAGGTCCATATCCGCAGTGGGCTTCTAGCCATTCTGCTTGGATTTCCAATACTGAAATCATTCCATTTCCTCCAAACCTGCTCCTCTTATAGGTGTCCTATCTTAATCAATGGCCCCCACCCACCCCTTGTCCAAACCAGGAAATGCAGTATCAGTCTTGAGTCCTCCCTCTTCCAGACCACAGTCCAATCAATCACGAAGTACTCACAAATCTGTCTTTTACCTTCTCCTGTTGTCCTACCTGAATCCAGGCCAACGTCACTTCCTGTCTAGATTCCGGGCTAGACTAAGCTTCCTAATAGTCACCTCTGTATCCACTCTTTCCTCCCTCTAATTCTCTACAAAATAACTAGAGTAATCTTTTTTTTTTTTTTAAGATTTTTATTTATTTATTTGACAGGGAGAGACACAGCGAGAGTGGGAACACAAGCAGGGGGAGTGGGAGAGGGAGAAGCAGGCTTCCCGCCGAGCAGGGAGCCCGATGTGGGGCTCGATCCCAGGACCCTGGGATCATGACCTGAGCCGAAGGCAGACACTTAACCACTGAGCCACCCAGGCGCCCCAATAACTAGAGTAATCTGAATGAAATAAAATTCGGTCTCACTATCATGCCCAGAGCCTCATTGCTTAGAGCTGCAAGGTGATACATAGCTCCCCATTGCCTTTAAGGATAAAGTCAAATTTAGCAGTAATTTAATTATATATGTTCAAAAGTTAAACACACATACAAACAAAACAGCAGTCCTCAGCATACCCTCTTCCATGTTAGTGTCCATCATCTCTTGTGCTTTAGCTCCCAGGACGCAACCACTATCAATTATTTTACCTGACTCCTTTGGAATCATTTCTGTACCTCTAAAGAACATGTTTATATTGCCAATTTTTTTAAAAAAAATAAGTGACCTCCAACTCTAGAAGTTGAAGATTCAGCTTATTTTCACCAACCCCTACAGTACTTACCATATACATGAATACTTCCCATTCCTCATCTTCTCAATGTGGCTAAAACTTAATTATATTGCATTTAGTATTTGCGCTGATAGAGCTTTGTAAATCATAGTGTATACTAAGCTGTGAATATTTATCTTTTCTTATATAATTTTTTGCTTTTTTCTTGGGTTAATTACTGCCACCACCACCCCCGCCCCCCGCCATAACTTGGTTTTTGTAATAAGAGGCTTGACTCCATTTTGATGTTTGTTGACAGTTTTCGTCTCTACCCCTCATTTCCTATCTCCCCCACATCTGAGTAACCAAGAAAGAAGACCTGTGTAGGCTTTTACCTCTAAGAGTCAATGGGCATTTCAAATATAGTGCAGGCTCGAATCCTTGTTGAGTGGAATCCCCACTATGCTGACTCTATCCTTTAATCACAATCAAAGCCCCAGACCACTCCTAGCCCTTTGCTCATTCTCTCACCATACCCCTGAATGAACCCTTTCCCTGCCGGGAACCCCCAGCTTAGTGTTAGTACTAAATATACTTCATTTATATTCACTGGTGGGTGCATTGTGTCACGTGTCTGGACACTCAAATAAATTCCTGAGTGGTGATCATGCCTACCTCTGGGTAGACTGATCTATGTACTTTCTACATATTTATCATTAATACATCCCCAAACTGCCCACACCCTTGGTTTTGTAAATTTTCCCTCAACATACTTTAAACGCCGGTTATTTTATCCATGTCATTTTCTTGATGATCTTTCTCCTGGGGCCTCTGGTTGATCTTTAAGATTCCCTTAGAGCCATGGTCTTAGATTTTTTTCCTTTCACCATCATCCTGTCTTTCTCATGTATTGGAATCTCATTTCCTAGATTCCATTTTCTCTTTTCTTATTTTAGTTGAACAAATCCTCTGATAGCTTCCTCTGAGAGAAATGGGCCTATGAAGCAACATTTTTGATCTTTCATGTCTGAAAATATATATTCTGTCTTCCCACTTAATTAATAATTTGGCTGGGGAATTCTACATTACAAGTTACTTTCTTCTACTATTTTCTAGCATCCAGTGTGGCTGTTGAGAAGTCTGAAGCCATTCTGGTCCTTAATTCTTTTTAGATCCTGTTTTTCTTTTCTGGCAGTTTGTCAAATATTCTAATACCACAAAAGGTTTTGCAATTTCATGATGTGTCTCCACGTAGGTTTGTTTTCATCCACTGTCTTGGGAGCTCAAAAGGCTGCTTCAATTTGGGAAGTCATGTCCTTTCATTCCAGGAAATTTTCTCAAATTGTTGTTTCCTTGATAGTTTCCCCTCTCCATTTTCTCTGTTCTCTTTCTAGAACTCCCATTATTCAGGTATTGAACTTCCTGGACTAGTTTTTCCTTTCTCATTTTAAAAAAATCTCTTCTTCTCTTTCCATCTTTTTGTTTTACTTCCTGGGATTGTTCCTCATCTTTATATTTTAAGCCTTCACTTGAAGTTTTCTTTTATACTATGATATTTTTAATATTGAAGAATTCATTTTGCCCTCTGGCTGCTACTTTTAAAAATATTTATAACATCCAGGGTTGCTTGGGTGGCTTAGTCGGTTAAGCATCTGACTCTTGATTTTGGCTCACATCATGATCTCAGGGTCATGAGCTAGAGACCAGAGTTGGGCTCTGTGCTCAGTGGGGAGTCTGCTTCTCTCCTTCTGCCCTTCCCCCCTCCAAATAAATAAATCTTTATTTTATTTTATTTTTTTTTTAAGATTTTATTTATTTATTTGACAGAGAGAGAGACACAGTGAGAGAGGGAACACAAGCAGGGGGAGTGGGAGAGGGAGAAGCAGGCTTCCTGCTGAGCAGGGAGCCTGATGCGGGGCTCGATCCAGGACCCTGGGACCATGACCTGAGCCAAAGGCAGACGCTCAGTGACTGAGCCACCCAGGCGCCCCAAATAAATAAATCTTTAAACAAAACAAAGTTAAAAAAATATTTGTAGCATCCTGTTCTTATCTAATGATTGCAATATCTTATACTATTTCACTATCTTTGAATCTTTGAAGATATTCATAATAGGTTTTTTTTTCCCCCTCCTGCATAGTCTTTATTTCTTCCTGGTTGCTTTTCTTTTTCTTTTCCTTTTTAAAGGTTTTATTTATTTATTTGTCAGAGAGAGAGAGAGAGAGCACAAGCGGGGGGGGCGGCAGGCAGAGAGAGAAGCAGGCTCCCTGCTGAGCAAGGAGCCCATTGCCGGACTCGATCCCAGGACTCTGGGATCATGACATGAGCCAAAGGTAGATGTTTAACCGACTGAGCCACCCAGGCATCCCTTCCTGGTTGCTTTTCTATGTTAGTTTTGGCCTCTTTCTTATTAGAATATTCCATCAGCTGTCTGGAGATTTTTGTCTACCCGCCCAAATCTAGGATACAGGTACTAAAAAGTTTTAGGCAAAGTTAACTTACATTGTTGGGCCTGGAAACTGGGTTTCACTATAGGGCAATCAGTTGGTCAGAACCATGGGAAGAAAGTGAGGAAAGAAAGTTAGGCATCTTGACATTCAGTTATAAACCTTCACTAGGTTGCCTGTCAGCCCTGCCAACTGCTGGCTTAGGGTTAAGCTTTCTTGGGGCTGCCAAGTCAGTAACTACTCAATTATGGTTTTTCTGGCTTCGAAAATTGTTTAGGTGTTGTTTCTTCTTTTATTATCTATGTGCTTGTGGACTTTTGCTTTAAAAAAAAATCCATTCAAACCATTCATGATTCAGTCAGTTAAGTGTCCGACTCCTGATCTCAGCTCAGGTCTTGATCTTAGGGTTATGAGTTCAAGCCCCATGTTGGGCTCCACTTAAAAAAAAAAAAATCCATTCACTATGATTTTGTGGGTTTTCAAGAGGAACAGAAAGTACCATGAGTGTTGTCTAACATTTCTAATAGTCCTTAGATAGCCTTTACTGTGTGATCACTAAAGTGACTACTTTTTGGTCCTTGTCAAATTCACCAGACCATTTCATATCCATTTTATACTCAAACCACCTTTCAGTTTCTTGAATGCACTATGCTCCTCCTTTTTCATCAGGCCCCAAGTGCTGATCCCTCTGCCAGGGACTCCTGCGTGCCACCTAACTACTTCTACAGATCTTTCAGGTCTCAGTTTAGCTGAGATTGCTCAAGGTGGACTTGTCTGACCCTCAGATTAAGGAGAAATCTCCCTATTGCATGGTATCGATAGCACCCAGTTCTTCCTCTGTTTTAAAATGGGTCATCTTTTATTTTCCCTCACTAGTCTGCAAGCTCTGGGCAGGCAGGGGCTGTGACTATGCTCCACCCCTTTCATTGCAGTGTATCCGCTCTTAACACAGTGCCTGGGACATAGTAGGTGTCAAAACACATTTGACCAAGAAACAGACTCTAAACTGTAGAGAACAGACTGATGGTTACCCGACCCGAGGGGAGGTTGGCAGGGGGATGGGTGAAATAGGTGAACAGGATAAAGGAGGGCACTTGGTGTGATGAGCACGGGGTGATGTATGGAAGTGATGAATCACTAAATTCTACACCTGAAGCTAATATTACACCTATGCTAACTAACTGGAACATAAACAAAAACTTGAAAACAAAATAAAAAATAAAGCATTTGATAATTATACAAATGAAAACAAGTGAAATTACTTGCTTATGATAAGAAAATAGAGATAGTGCTGGAAACTGATTCTCTCAATCCTTTCTGTTCAAGTCTATCAGCCAATCTCTGTTTTCTTGGTTTGCAATTAGAAGAAATTACATATACTTGGTTTTAGGAAAAGGAGATGATGATCTCTTAAATTTGTAGGTGGGAAGGACCAGGATAATTGTCTATCTCTTGTTTACAGCTGAGAGGGCAGAGGATTGGTGATGCTGTAGAGGTCATTACAGAAGGTTCTGGAACTGAGAGTATCTTCTGGCTCCTAACCCTGTTTTCTTTTTTACCATTTGAAACACACCTAGGATGTTACCTCTCCAATCTTACTGTCTTTTATGCTCCATGAATATTTCTCCCTGGTCTTCTCTATCTGATTTTCATCAAATAACTACCATCATATTGTTACTTAAGGGACTAAATCAATGATTCTTACTTGATGGGGGTTGTACAGGAATCATCTTGGAGGTTTCTTCAGTCTGTATGTGCCCCTTCCTCCTCCTGCCTCTCCAGTCCCTGCCTAGGATGTTCTAGAATGATCCTTTGAAAACACTTCCCTAGTGCTACAGACTGAATGTTTGTGTCCCCCCAAAATTCATATGTTGAAACTTAATCCCCAATATGATGGTATTTGGAGGATCTTTGGGAGATGATTAGGTTATGAGGGTGAAGCTCTCGTGAATGAGATTAGTGCCCTTATAAAAGATGTCCCAGGGAGCTCCCTCACCCCTTCTGAAATGTGAGAACACAGTGAGAAGTTGACAGTCTCCAACCTGGAAGAGAGTTCTCACCTGAAGTCAACCATGCTGGCTTCCTGACCTCAGACTTTCAGCCTCCAGAATTGTGGGAAATAAATTTCTGTTGTTTAAAAGCCACCCAGTCTATGGTATTCCATTTATAGCAGCCCAAACGGACTAAGACACCAAGTGATTTTATTTTTTTTTAAAGATTTTATTTATTTATTTGACACAGAGAGAGAGAGAGAGAGCACAAGCAGAGAGTAGTGGCCAAGGGAGAGAGGGAAGCAGGCTCCCCACCGAGCAGGGAACGCAATGCAGGGCTCAATCCCAGGACTCCGAGATCATGACCTGAGCTGAAGGCAGACGCTTAATTGACTGAGCCACCCAGGCGCCCCAGACACCAAATAATCTTGATATGACTCATCCTCATAGGTGGGGAATATTTTATTAAATATTGGTTACGACCAAATTGCATTTTATTAATCCATTACCCTGACACACGCTGCAATGGCTCAACAAGTGATAGTTTCAGAATGTTTAGTTCATTTACAAACACCAGTTAGAGTAGAAAGGAGCCTCTTTTTCAAAGTCGGTTGTATTATCTTTCAATACCATACTTTTAATATTTCCCTTATGGTAGGAAAAAGCAAAATACAGCACTGGGATTTAGGAGCTTTGATCCATCCATTAACCTGCTTGAGTTTGGCTGGTTTTTTGAACTCTCTCTGCTTCAGAATAGTTCCTTTCTATACAATAAGGACAATCCTAATTATACCCAAAGTATAGCAAAAGAAAAAGAAAATGTCCTATAGCATGCTACAAAAATGTTTTATAAAAGAAAAGTTTTTGGTAACCAAACTGTGTCTCAATCTAAAACTGGATGCTGTGTGATGATCTTGGGGATGGTCTCTTGGCATCTCCTGGCCCATTTCCTTGTGTAACATAATGATAATGATAATGTCTCTTAGAGTAGTATAGGTTAAAATGAGATCATCAATTTATAGCCCATTATAAAACCATAAGTATTTTAATTACATTTAAAAATAATAAGTAGTGAGTTTAGCTAGCGAATATGATATGTCTGATGATACCATCAATATAATTATCCTATGGACACATTTTCTGGCTTATAAGCCCTTGATTAGAATAGGCATGTGAGGGTTGCCTGGGTGGCTCAGTTGGTTAAGCCTCTGCCTTCTGCTCAAGTCATGATCCCAGGGTCCCAGGATTGAGCCCTGCACCGGGCTCCCTGCCCAGTGGGGAGTTTGCTTCTCTCTGCCCCTCTGCCCCTCTCCCACTGCCCCTCTCCCACTCGTGCTCTCTCTCTCTCTCTCAAGTAAATAAATAAAATCTTAAAAAAAAAAGGCATGTGAATGCAGATGAACTGTCAAGGGCCTTGGAAAGAAAGATTAGGATGTTTTTGATAGAAGAGCTGCATTTCTGAACTTAATTGCCCCTAATAGGACTTGTCTAGACTGATGAAAAGGCATAAGGTTTTGATTCCCTAAAGCATTAGCTTCTGACCACTTTTACATCCATATCTAGAGTTCAATTACAGGACTGATCCCTGAAATTTAATTCTGGTGGATGTGGAACATGGTGCATTGAAATGGATGACAGTCATAAATGGGGACCCTTTCTTAATGACACATCTATATCACACACACAAATAACACCAAAGGGCCTAATTAAGTGACTTGTATCTTCGTTAGAAATGGTGGTTGGTATTTTCTTATATGGACTTCCATTGTACAAATTATATAATAATGGAAAGCAGGAATGAGGTAACATTAACATTTATTTAAGCATGGTTTTAATAGGACAGGGCAATTTACCAGTATTTCGATGCATGCTTTGACCCTGGTAGTTAATTTTCTTCAAAACTCTTCTGAGCTAATTTATACTTGACATCATTTGGATGTTTTGGCAGCTTCTCTGTTCTTATTATAGCCATTTGCAAGTAGATCAATTACTTAGGTCCCTAGGTCTCTTGAATATATGATGAACAAATATAGAATTACCTATAAAACAATCAGACAAATACAGGTTTTATTTCTGCACAAGCTTAGAGGTTTGTGGCAACAGTGAGTGATTCTGTAAATGTGAAAAGGATTGAAATTAGGAGTCACTAGGCAATGGACGGCTGATAGAACAGGGTGAGGGAAAGTTGGGGGGCTCCATTTATATGAGTGTGAATACCGTGGTTTCTGCAAACTTCCATTTTCCTCCCCCTTTTTATTTTAATTTGCTCTATGTCAAAAAAACAAAAACAAAAAACAGGAACGCTTAAGGCCAGACATTATCCAACAATTGGAACACAAAAGTTGGTGACAAGAGTTTCGGATTCCATGTACTAGTTTCACTGATGACTCACTGGGAACTTGGTGTAAGTCACCTAGCCTTGTGCTCCTTCAGTTCCTGCTGGATGTGTTCAAAAAAGGAGGATAATATTTGATCCTAAAAAATAATTAACTAGAGTGACTGTTTAGATTTTCTAAGAGGATATTTAATTATGTAAATTTCTGCCACTTTAATAATTATAACCTGCTTGTATGTCTTAATATTTACCCTTTGGCTAAATTCTAAACTTTTACATTAATAAACATACATTTTCTCTCTTTAACTTCACTTTCTAACTCTATGCCCCACGTACTTGGCATCCTTGTTTCATGGATTTTTTTTTACTGACAATATCTTTTCATACTGTTTCAGATTGGTAAATCTGTTTCTGCTTTTGCTGGATTCTAGATTCTAATCAAATCCTCTATATTTCATCTTATTTGGATTAGGATTCATTCCCTTAAAATTTACTGCCAGCGTATTAGCCTGCTATTTTTCTTATATGGACAAGATCCATTTATAATAAAAACATAATTTATGTATAACTTAACTAGAAATAATGTATCCCATTTCACATAATTTTTGTTGATGGTCTTCGTCTGTCTTATTTGCATGTTAATTACTCCTCATTAATATATCTACCTTGTATATAAGCTGGGAGAGGAAAAATTTCACCATTCAACTTAAAATCAGAATCTTGCAGCTATGAATGCCCTTAGAGCTCATCTAGTTCAAGCCCCTCATTTTATAGATAAGAAAGTGTGTAAGTCACTTACTTATCTAAGGCCACACAACACTTAAGAGTTGGCTCTCCAGCCACTGTTGCTACTGCTCAAGGTCTAATTAATACATATGCATGCTTTAAATGATGAGTTTGATTAAGGTCAACCCATGCTGGGTTCAGCCTCTAGGTAAGCTTATCTGTTTGTATTCAGATTCTGCACCTTTAATTCAGGCCAGCCAAAACGATAACCTTGTGAACTGGAAGTTCGGATGGAGAACTGGCACAGATCCATCCTCCCACTGAAAATACATATGCCACACAGATGCTGGATAATCATCTTTGTTTCTGAGGACAACACATCACTTCTCAGTGGCAGCAGTATATTCCACATTCATTTGACATTTAATTTATATCCACTATGAAATAGACATTGCACTTTTTGTACCTAAGGTCCCTGCCCTCAGTGAACTTACAATCTAGGATGAAGACAGGTGAAACAAATAACTGTGTCAAGAGTTGAATCCTCTAAGTGTTCACATTTTAAAAGCATCCAGTTAAAAATTTCCTTCTTTGTGTCACGGTTTCTTGCAAAACTAACCATTTTAATATATAACCAACAAAGGAAGTTGTTAAGCATATAATGGAAAGTCGGTTATTCATATTTGACAAGGTTTATTTGGTCCATTACTGTCTCTCCTGTTAGGTATACTATTGTGATTAGGTGAAGCTTGTTGGAGGTGGGAAAGCTGAAGTTTTGGAGTGGGGTAGATAAAAATGAAGTAAATATTATTTTTATGTTTTAAATTAGTATTTTTATTAGTATTTATAAGTAATGTGTTCTTTGGGTAAAACATTCAAATTGTACTTAAAGGTATAAAGGGCAAAGGGAACATTCTATTCTGGTATGCACACTTAACAGTTCTTTGTTCTTTTTAAATTTTTATTTATTTATTTGAGAGAGAGAGAGAGACCTTGCGCAAGTCGGGGAAGGGGCAGAGGGAGAGGGAGAGAGAGAGAATCTCAAGGGGATTTTGTGCTGAGTGCAGAGCCCTATGCAAGGCTCTATCCCATGACCCTGACATCATGGCCAGAGCTGAAATCAAGAATCAGACACTTGGGGCGCCTGGGTGGCTCAGTTGGTTAAGCGACTGCCTTCGGCTCAGGTCATGATCCTGGAGTCCCGGGATCGAGTCCCACATCGGGTTCCCTGCTCAGCGGGGAGTCTACTTCTCCCTCTGGCCCTCCCCCTCTCATGCTCTCTCTCTCTCATTCTCTCTCTCAAATAAATAAATAAAATCTTTAAAAAAAAAAAAAAAAGAATCAGACGCTTAACCCTGAGCCACCCAGGCACCCCTTTGTTCTTTTTTAAGAGAAATTTTCTATGCACATAGAAATATATTTCCTCCCACAAATGTATTAATGATTAATATGCTTTTTATTCACTTACCCTAGATATATTTATCCAACAATACATACTGATTTATCTCATTTAAAAAATGTTTACCTACTGTACCTTTGTATGGATATACCATGATTTACTAAGGCAGAAGCTGACCTTTTAAAAAGTTGGAAATATTAAATACTGGGGAGGTGAAATGGAGAATCTATATCTGTATGTGTATTTACCTATATGATACTGTCAGAGTGACTAGGATAGCCACAGACATACAGTAGTCAAAGTTTATTTTTAAAATTTTTTTAAAGCTTTTATAAAATTATTTATTTGACAGGGAGAGAGAGCAAAAGCAGGGGAAGAGGCAGGCAGAGGGGGAGGGAGAAGCAGGCTCCGCGCTGAGCAGAGAGCGGGATGGACCTGGGGCTCGCTTCCAGGACCCTGGGATCATGACCTGAGCCAAAAGCAGACACTTAACCCACTGAGCCACCCAGGCGCCCCGCAGTCAAAGTTTATTAAATTAGTAACTATTTTATCTTTGTTGACTGGTAGATAGAACCCATCAGTATGTTGATTGGTTGCTTTTTGTCTTTTCATTCATAGCTGCTGATAACTTTCTCCCTAACTAACCCGAGGAAGTGGTAAAAGTCAAACTTTTTCCTGTCTGAGGACATACTTGGTGCTGTCTGTAATATCTAAATATGGTCACTAGGACCCAACATCCTTGCATTTTAACTCATACGGACTTTCTTGATGAATTCCCCACCCTCCTTGGCTCCCCACTTGGCTTGACTTCCTGTCTTTTATCAGGAGCAATGTATCAAAGACCCTATAATGTGCTCATTACAGAGCAGAACAAATCGAAGTGTTCTACCTCACAATTTAAGGAAGGCAGGGGGCTAGTTTTTGTTTTAAGATAAAAATCTTTCAACAAAATACAAACTCCCCAAAACTTCCTTTAAACCAAACAGCATTGTCACACGCTCACAAGCTCTTATTACTTACACAGCCAGATGACTCAAGATTACTAAATTTCTATTCATAAGGAGTTTGCTGGCCCCAAATCAACATTCAGGCCCTCCCCCATCTTCCTTCTCTCTCCCCTGGGAGACTGACGTTTGGAGCGCTCGCTGCACCACATTTTAAGAGAATGAAGACGATGTGTGTTTGCTGCCTGAACTGTTTGTTCTGGGATTTTATAAAGCCTCCTCTAACCCCCTCCTTTTTAAATTTTTTTTTTTTTTGTGGGGGGGGCGGGGAGAGGAGGTCAGAATCTTTTTGGCCTCCAAATCTTCCAGTTTGGAAATATATTCTAAAACTGGTAGAGACGAAGGACTTCTGTTTGCTATTTACTATGGAACTGGGTGTTCCTATCAGAAATTAGCTACATCTACATTCCCATCAGTCACTCAGAGTGACACAGGGGTGAAGGAAACAGCATAGCCCTGCCTCGGGGGGTTACAGTTGACGCTTCTACCTCTGCACTTGACTCCCCTAAAAAACGGGCCCACCTTTCCCTTTGGATCTTTCACTTCACAGTCTTTCTGGCAAAACTGGCGGTAAAAAAAGTCACCGTCAAACCTGAGTGGTCCCCCAGGCCTTTCCATTCCCCGGACTCAGAGGCAGTGGTGGCGGCCACCCTCTCCCCCCCCCAACTCCTCGCTCTTTTCACGCGCGTTCGTGGCAAGGAGAAAACCACTCAGATAAATGACCGAGATCCAGAGCCTTCCCTTTGGGTGGCCTCCCCACAGCGTGAGACGGAGTCCCCGTCGCGGCCCGTTCCCAGCCCTGCCTGCTCGAGGCCCTCCGCCGGCCCCGGTCGTGGAGCGCGCGGCCGGGGCGGGGCGGGCCGGGCCGGGAGAGGCGCGCGGGGGCGGCCGGGAGGGGGCGCCGCGGGGGCGCGAGCCCGGCTGACAGGCCCGAAGAGGACGCGACTCCGAGCCCGGGAGCCGAGGTCCCGCTGGGGTCCCGCGCCCGGGGTCCTTTGCCCAGGGAAGGCGGGGCGGAGGCGGCGGGAGGGGCGGTGAGGGCGGGGCGGGTGGCGGTTCCGCGCCGCGCCTCTTTCTCCCGAGTGCCCGAAACTCGGGGCTGAGAACTTCTCCCCGCCTGTGCCCGTGCACTCGGCGACCCCCGGCTCCCGCACCTCGTTCCCAGCCCGCCCCGCCCCGCCCCGCCTCCGGCCGCGCCGCCCCCACTGCCGGCCGCCCGCCGCGCCGCTCTCGGTTACAAAGGAGGGAAAATGAGCCGGGCGGCGGCGCGGCACGGGGCTACCGCGGCGGCGGCGATGGCGGCCGCCCCCGGCACCACGTAGAACGCCCCCGCCCGCCCAGCCGCGGCCCAGGCCCGAGCGGAGCCTGCAGCTCGCCACTCGCCTCCCGAGCCCAGCGCGTCGCCTCCTGGCCGGAGGAGGAGGAGGTGGTGGAAGAGGAGGAGGAGGAGGAGGCACCGCCTTCTTGCCGCGCGCCCTCGCCGTTGTCTGCGCTCCGCTCTGGACCAGTTTGGGGAAGTTGCCGGAGCCCCGTGTCGCCCAGATGTGCGACCTCATTGAGCCGCAGCCGGCCGAGAAGATCGGCAAGATGAAGAAGTTGCGGAGAACTTTGTCGGAGAGTTTCAGCCGCATTGGTGAGTGGCGCGCTGCCCCGGGCACCCGGCCGGTCACCCCCGTCGTCTGCTCCTCCTCCCCGCGCTTCTGGCACCACCAATGCAGCGGCCACCCGGGGCTGGCGTGGGCTGCGCTGCGAGCGGACGGTGGACCGAGCAGTGCCCGGACCTGGGGGGAGGGCGACAATGGAAAGGAGAGACACCCCTCTCCCTCAGGATCTGGGGGTTCGTTTGTGGATGATCTTAAGCCTACAGTTTGGGTTCCGTCTCCTCGCCACTAGCGCTCGGGCTTTCGCGCCCGCGGTGGACAGGCGATGGGACGCCCCGGGCCCCGCTGCGCAACCGGCTGCACGGCCGCCTGGGTCACTTGTTTTATTTATTTATTTATTTATTTATTTATTTATTTATTTATTTATTGCGCGCAGGCTTTGCTCTGGGGTGTTTAGTAAATAATTTAGCTTTGGAAATTGGTGAGACGTTGAGTTGTGCCTTGGTATTGTTTAAGACATCCAACGTAAAGGGAAGTGGGACAGATACCTTGGGACCTTTTGTTCGGTACTTCGGGTCCTCGAAAGCGAGATTTGGCTGTTCCGTCCCGAGCTCTCTGAATCTTTCCATTGCGGCAAATAAATGCGCGCTGTGAACTTATCTGAACATTTAGGAATGAGTCTCCCGAACTTCTCATATTTACTAGAGCTCCGGAACTATTGTCTTTAAACCAGCCAACCAACCAAATGATGTACAAATAAAAACTGACTGAGAAATGTTTAGGACATTTAAGAATAAATCCATGTCACAGACTATAACAGGGTGACAACAGTATTGTGTGGAATGGGTTTGTTAGCTTTTTAGGGTTGGCCGTAGAAAGCCCCTTTTAACCTTAAGACGGTAGCTGCTTCCTCTAACATTATAACTTTCATTTATGTAGGTAACTGTTTTCAGCAAGAGAATCATACAAACACTAAAAATAACCCCTCAGATTCCCTAAGAAGCCTTCTAGCCTTTGTTTCACTTGTTTAACATGTCATCCATGTTAATGAACGTGTTAATGGAAATTAAGCATAAGGTACTTAATTCCTTAAAATAAACCCCTGGGGTGCATATGAGTGTTGTAGTCATCCTTCCATCCCTTCCTTTAAAAATCATTTTATAAGTGCACTCTAAAATATGCAAACTTTGTTCAAGCAAGAGAAAATATGGATCAAAATTTAGCCTAGTTTTCTTTGTCTTTAACTTAAAATTTCCTATTGGTATACAAAATCTCTTCCAAAATGGCTGTAAAGTTATGGTGTGAAACCAATATTTAATCCTGGTTTTACTTATTACATGTATCGGATATTTGCAGTTTCACTTTTACTTAGGGATGCATATGAAGAGTTCCTACATGCAAATGAAGATTGAAACCAAGAAGAATGTGAGAGAGCAAGGTGTTGAGTTGGTGTGCATTTTTAAGGAGAGTGTTCTGCCCGGGACCCAAACCATCACAGAGGCGGGTTCTGGAGTCCATTAAGCCCTGTTCTAAAACACATTAACTGTATATTTACTAATGCTAATGACTCTGTTGGAGCCCTTCCAGTTTTGTGTTAAATAATTCATTGCGGTTGAATCTCAGTAAGAAACCAAGGACATTAATACAAAAATTCCTTATGTTTAAGCAATTTCAAGATTTTGATCTCCAATCAGTAAAATTTGGATTAACTACAGTGCTGGCAAGTGGGGTATTACAGTTAATTGGATTTTCTAGCTTACTGAGAGTTAGTGATGTGAAACTCCTTTTGATTCCAACACTTCTTAAAATATGTTCTAAGATATAGTAGATTTTACTTCCTCCCTTTCAGAAACAGTACAGTGCAGTGAACATAACTGATTATTTCTTGTATTGATGGAGGGTCATGATTCTGAATAGTAACTCTCATTCTGGAATACTGTAAAAGGAGATAAAGAGGTTTACATGGTTACGCTTGTATATAGCAAATCCAAGACATGCATTGGAAATGGGATTACAGAAAAATGCATCTTTGTTATCTATGTATTTTCTTAATGTTTTATTAGCAAAATTACAAAGCAATAAAATCAATTTGATTATGTAAAGATTTTAAGGTGCTTGAGGCTATGGAATGGAGTTTTTACTATGGAATTATATAGTGCATAGATTCAGGATGTGGGCTGTGTGTGTCAGACCACTGGGATTTCCCATCTTGCCACTTGTAGCTGTGTGACCTTGGACAGGTCCCTCCACTTCTGAGCTTCAGTTTTTCATGTACACCTCAGTTTTGTTATTGGCACTTAGTGAAATAACGCATATGATGTCCTGTATGGTACATAGTGCAGACTCAATAAATATTCATAATATGTTATTACCGTTATTGGTGATTACATCATATTGACATAATTGATCTTCTGGGTGGGAAGCAAGAGAAGTGAGGGGAAGAAGTGGCCACTGACTTTACAGTATAAAAACAGGATGGGTTTTGGAGTTAGTCTGGTCTGGGTTTGAACCCTGTTTTCCCAGCTTGCTGTGTGCCTTGGGCAACTAGCAGAATACCCCTAAACTCCAGAGTCCACAGGTATAAATTTTCTCAAGGTTGTTGTGAAGATTAAATCAGGTAGGACACATAAAATATCTAGTGCAGTATCTGTTCCATGTGAAGAACAGTACTGGGGGCTGATATTCTTCCTTCCCATTTCTCTGTTTATCCCCCATCTTCCTCCTGTCTTCACTGGTACTTCACGAGGAGATCAAAGAGCGAATGGTTTATTCTTGTTGAATAATACAACATCTCAACATTTTCATTCCCTTTAACCAATCTACAATGGCTTTTGAAATAAACATACTGACTTAATTTTGCTTTTTTAGGATGATTCAAAAGTGTAGCTTGTTATATGGCAAAATATACAGTATCATTGTTTAGCCATGAGAAATTAATCATTGATAGAAAATGAGGACAACGTTTGAAAGTATGTGATATTCAGTGTTTATTATTAACGGTTTTGACTGTATAAAAGTGGTAATGCTAATGTTTAATTTATTCACACTTGAGTGATCATGTCAACTTTGTCACTACCCATCCCAAATACAGCTGATCTGAAATTACTATATTGTATAAGGTCTAATAAAACACATTTGCTTTCAAGCCATAGCACTCTAATTTATGACATCTGCCAGAGAGTGACTATAACACAGTTACAGTTCTTTTATAAGATGGGTGTAATTGAATTTCAAAGGCAGTCACTGATTTCAGTGGTGAGTATTTATCGTTTTCTGCTAAATAGTGTCAGTGTGTTCACTTATTTAGGAACTACTGTAGTTG
This sequence comes from Phoca vitulina, assembly GCF_004348235.1. Taxonomy (NCBI): domain Eukaryota; kingdom Metazoa; phylum Chordata; class Mammalia; order Carnivora; family Phocidae; genus Phoca; species Phoca vitulina. The sequence goes on along the minus strand of NW_022589707.1, from coordinate 65,272,676 downwards.
TCTTATGTTTTTTGTTGTTGTTTGTTTTTTTTTTTTTTTTGGTTAGCATAAAAAACGACAAATGGGAACTTAGTTGTTAAAAAGGTTATATTAGGGGCTCCTGGGTGGCTCAGTCGTTGGGTGTCTGCCTTCAGCTCAGGTCATGATCCCAGGGTCCTGGGATTGAGCCCTGCATCGTGCTCCCTGCTCCGCGGGAAGCCTGCTTCTCCCCCTCCCACTCTCCCTGCTTGTGTTCCCTCTCTCGCTGTGTCTCTCTCTGTCAAATAAACAAAATCTTTAAAAAAAATAAAAAAAAATAAAAAGGTTATATTAAAATCCTTTTCCTCTTTTCTTTCCTTCTTTCTTTTAATTTTTAAATGATAGCCTAGGAGGAGGAAGGCTTTCTGTAATATCTGGCGTAAGAGTAAGGTCAAACTGGCATTTCTTCATATTCATTTGAGTGCATTTCTTCACACTTATTTGGATTAACTTGTAGAGAAAGGAAGTTTGTACTCTGTGATATTGGAGATGAACCCCATGTATACCATTCCTTTAAAAGATGTAGTTTGTGAGAGAACTGAATGAAAGGAAGAGGCTATGGTTACATTGAATTTTGGGGTTTGTTACCTTGTGCTGTAAGTGTGTAATGTAGGGTCCAGCTGTCATGTGATAAGTCCATTCTTAAGAGTAAAGGTTCAGGCACAGAATTTAAATATAGTACCAATGTTCTCTCCCCATGTAGTTTCAGAAGATTTTAATTTGCCAACTGTGAAATGGAATTTATATCTATGATCCTTTCATAAGAGAAAATAGTGTATGGTTTTCATATACCAAAACTTTAGTGTGTCTCAAAATATAAGAGGCTGTTGTTTTGCCATTGAGGTAGAACTCATTAATTTAACAAATAATTATTGAGTACGTCATATGTGCTAGATACTGTGCTGACATTGAGATTCAGCGGCCACTCTTACCAGTCCTCAAGGACTTTAAGAGGATACAGGCCAATGAATGGGCACTGACAATATAGAGTGACAAATTTTACCAGGAAGATTAACATAATTTGCTGTTGGAGAACATATGAAGGACACCACTTTAGTCTTGGTGGGATCATGGAAAGCTTTCTGGAGGAAGCAGTGTCTGAGTAGAGGACTAAATAGGATATCTGAATATCTTAAATGATTTAATATATACCACCTTGTTAACCCATAAAAATGTAATATGCTCGCTATTCCAAGATACCTTCGAAGACAATTGTGAGTTTACATTTACATGAATGATTAATGACAATCAGGGAATGTAATCAATAATGACATGTTGTGTGCTTGTTTAGGTCAGAGTTTATTCATCAATGACCTGATAAATATTTGGCAGAGACGTCTTTAATTGGTCTTTGTTGTTACTTTTAACTGCTGTTCAGGGCAAGGATTCAATATTTATAAGTAACTGTATAAAGTGTCAGTCTACCAATAAAGGGTTTCAACGAAGCCATAGCTTTTTTGGGGTCTTAAAATGTTCTCCCCTGTGGTATCTTGGGCTTGAGAATAGAATGCGGGGGAGAGAATCTAGCTTCCTGCTACTTATATTTTAGAAAACACGCCTGCAGTTCCTCTTCTATTTCTTCCTTCTCTTTCTGTCTTCAGACCCACCTCTTTATCCAGGAGGCAAGAAAGAAAGAGCCCCGTCCAGATGTCAGAGACATTTTAGTTTTTTGCTTTCTCTCAGCTTGAGGGTCTTCATTCTGTTTGCAGTTACCCGAAGGATAGTATCAACTGTAGTTCCTATTTGATGCTTTGCTTAAGACAACCCATGGCTAAATTTTGGAACTTTATCATGTCCAAAGTAAATAAACTATAGGAAGTTTGTGCTGTGAATTATAAGTTTGGTGCTTTAGCTTTGCATCTTGCATGACAGCCACATAATTTTTCATTTATCTTTGTTAAATGAGCTAGGTATGAGGCTGTACAGTGATTGACTTTGTATTTGAAATCACTGAGCTAATCATTTATTCCAAAAAAAAAAAAACCACTTTTTTTTTTTTAGATGGGACAACTTGCCTATATTTATGTAGGTCATTAATATTTTATCTAGGAATCACTACTGAAGTATGTTGATTAGAGGACATGCCTTAGGTTTGAGGGAAGTGAGGATTGTAGTTTAGTAACATGGTTGGTTGATATTTAAAGAAAGCCTTTCAGATTAGAAGTTTTACATTCTAAGTTAAAATATAGCAATTAAAGATCATCTAGGCTCTTAGCTTTCTCAATAGCTTTCTATCGAAATAGCTTATTTTGGATTTAATGTAAGTTAAAGCAAATACATAATAAAATGTGTGTAAGTAATTGAATGCAAGATAAGCCATTTCAGACTAGGAGAAAGGGCTGTTTTTTAATTTTTCACTCAGAAGAAGTTGTCTTCTAATAAAGCAAGTAGAGAAATTTATTACAGATCAGTTTCTTAGGCAAAAAAGAGGAAAACTAAGAATTAAACTTTCAAAAACATTTTATCTCCCTCAATCTGCCCTCATCCACCTTAACTCTCCACAACCTCATCTATAGTAGGAAACAGAAAATACCCTCTTCAAGATTGCTACACTGTGTAGTATAGGCTCTGAAATGATAGCTTCAGTTTAAGCACATGACTTCTCTCAGAGCTTAATTGCCAACATAATTTGCTTTCCATTGCTTTTGTCAGAACATAGCTTTCCAAGTAAGAGCGACACAAGTGCTTCTATCCTGACTAGAACTGTCTAGTATAGACCAGTAAACACCTATGCACAATTCTATAAATTGGAAACATTTCTCCAATTAGTGGTTTCAGCCAAATTAGTTCCTTTGTGCATTCTCCTTAATATGAAACATTCTAAGTAATTGTAGGATTTAAGGAACTAGGGTGTTTGCCAATAATGCATGAAATACTTCTCTTTCTCTTTAGAGTAATAAAATTCCAGTTCTGAAGCTGCACATTTAAATAAATTTTAAGTATTTGCTAACTCCTATAAAATATTCTGAATGTATTGTTTCCTTTCGTGATACTTTGTTATAAAATGGATCATGTTGAAATGCTTGAATTATGTCTCTGCAGTGCTTATTTTACATGCTTAGTCTTTTCTCACCGTATTTAAACTTCCCTCGGCATGAAAATCTCATTCAGGGCACAGTGCAGAGGGGGTGTCATCCTGACAGTTGGTTTGGGAGGACCACACACTGTGCCCAATGATATATGCTCAAAACCCAGGAGTTGAGGGGGAAATTTCTTTAAGATTACTTTTTGATGCTTTCATACTTTCATTAAAACGTTTTTCTACTAAAGAAGAGATAGGGGAAAGATATGCATACTTCTTTTCCATACTTGGGAGGATCGTCCATTTACATATTTATGAAAGTGTTTCACAAAGATGCATGCTGTGCAATTCTCTGTCTCATTTGCAGCTTTCCTATTTGTATCATAACATTGTTATTCAGGTTGGGGTACAGTTTTACTTTCTGAAATGAAAACACCATACTGCTTTGTTTTCCTTCTGTTTTCTAGAACTTAGATGCTTAGCCTCTTTGAGATGTTTCACAATAACTGTTTCCTTTCCCTTTTTATTTTATAGCTTTGAAGAAAGACGACACCACCTTTGATGAGGTAGGTTAAATTTCTTTATCTAACGTTAGATGTATTTAATTACCGCCAGGTACAGTTAATAGGTGCCAACTTCACACTTAGAAAAAAAATGCCTTAAAAAAAAGATGACATCTCTCTAGTTACATTATTTTCAGTTTTAAGTAATCATTCGAAGGAGTTTTGGTAGCAATCAACATAAATATGTCTTTTTAAATGAATAAAGGATACCCGCTGGCCTTTGTATTGCTGCTTTCTTAATGGTGGTGGAGCTGGTGAAGCCCAGTGTGAGGTGGATGCTTAGGGCAAGTCTGGAGTTGTTGGGGAGTTGGGCATCACGGCTCCCTGCAGCCCTCCTCTGAGTCCGGGTGTGATGTGATGTTGACGCCACATATTGTCTGTGAGACTCCCACAGGAGAAGCTGACTTTTCCTGTTCTTGTTTTTCTCTTCTTTGTATATCAGATCTGTCTTTATCTACTTGCTACAAAGTAGCAAAAAAAAGTCTGTTCCAGTAAGGCCGAGGGTTCCTATGTAATTAATAGCATTCTGAATGTGATTTTTAAATTGTATTCTTTCCTGAGTTTTGTGTAGTATCAGTGGGAATCACGAGAGACACAATGTGTTTACAAAATATTCTCAAGAGAGCTATAGAGTGAAGTGTTTCATTGTCACCATCCAAAGCCACAGTTACTGATCTGTGTTATAAACTGGGCCACGTGTGTCTATATATTGGGAGTTTATATGTGAACACAGAGGTATACACACAACGTGCTTATCCTGCAGCCTAATGGAGCCTAGATTAGTTTGGTTGTGGTTGTGATTTTTCAGTTGCAGATTCTATGAAATATGCTACCTGTCGTCCCTCTGTGTAGTGCTTCAGAGAAGTGAGGACATTTGTGCTCAGGGAAAGGCCCCTTGACCATGTGGTTGGCCGGGGTGCAGGGCAGGACCACACAGGGAGAGCCTGCTCCAGATCGGGATTTTGGATGGGGCCAGTGACGTTTGGTTCTCACGGTCTGCTGCTTCGTCGTTTGCACCTGTTCTTTTTTTCCTGGCACCCAGCTCTGTGGAGCTATGTGTCCCTGGACTCCAAAGCAACTTCCCCTACCAGGAGTCCTGAAACATCCTGTAAAACTTAGTTATTCTAGACCTGAAGCAATAGAGGACTATTTTCTTCCTCATCTGTAGTAGGTAATAATGATGTTCACCTCTAAACCTGTATTTCTGGAATGTCTGCAGTGTTACTGAGATGCTTCTAGGAGAGTATTTTCTTCTCAGAAGAAATCAATGTGAGAATATTGGACACCTTTTCTCTCTTTGTAAAGAAAAGTCTCCCCTCTAATTATGGAGGTAATTTAAGCTTACATAAAAAAGAAAAATAAGGAAAAAGAGAAAGAAAAATCTGCCAATCCTATTATCTAACTACAACCACTGTTGAATGTTCTTGCTTCTTTCTCCTTGTTCAGAAACCAAAAAAAAAGCCATATATTGCATCCTGCTTTTTTTCTTATAAAAGCAATAATGTGGTATTTTCCCATGTTTTTACAGAGGACTCCTAATCATTATTAGGGATTTGAAAAACCTCCTGTTTAGTTTAAATGCCATTGTTAATGACTGTATGTTATTTTTCACATGGCTGTGAGATTAGCTTTCACAAAAATCTGAGGCTGGAACCTAGATGAAAGTTAAGGATATATCAAGCCAATAACAACCCACCCTCCTTTACCCGGAAACCTCTGCACAAAGGTCTGGATTTTGTCATTTGGGGCAAAATTATCCTTAGCTTTTACAAAGTGTTTTCCTTCCTCTGCACCGCAAGAGATTGGTTAAAAACCTCAAATTAGTAAATTGCAGAATGGTACACCTGGAAGAGATGTTGGAAATCATGTGACCAACTTCATCATTTCACTGATGAAGAAATTGAGGTCCAGAGGGGCCAGGGAATTTCCAGTTAATTATGGGAAGTGCCAGGGTCAGGCACCCAGGAGACAGTAGTAGTAAAGTCATGTCTGGGTGTAAACCCGAACTTGACTACCCTTTCAGGGGCAATTGACTTACTTTTTCCAAACCTTTTATCAATTAGAGATACTTATCTCCCTCCTAAGATTGTTCTGAAGATTAAATAAGCTATGTATGTAAAGGTAACAGGTAGTGATGGGCACATAGTAAGTGTCTCAGTTGGTATTGTCATTGTCTTTGTCGTTATCATCATCATCATCATCATCATCATCATTTCTTTACCGACGTTCTCACCATGACATCACCTTCTGTATTTGGAAGGGCTACAAGGAGGAAGGAAAGATTTAGTTCAAAATTAAGAATTAGAGCTATAAAGAGAGTTACTTTCGGATACTCCTCTAAAATTCAGCTTTGTAATCCTCGGGTGTCTTGCACGTGGTTAACATTCAATAAATATATCTGTTGAATATGAGTAAATATCTGTTGCTAATAAGGAAAGAGAGTGTTGAACCAAATGTCAGTGTGGATTCTCCTTTGCCAGTTTCTAGCCATTCAGTTTTCTCATTTGTAAAACCAGTCAGGTAGATAGATGATCATCCTCAAATTGCTTTCTATCTTTAAATGTAGGCTGAAATCTTACGAATTTACAATTTTACTAAGATCAGAAAAGAGCACTGCGTCTGTGATTAAATAAACAGAAAATCACCAAGTTGTTCAATGACTGTCTTCAAACTACAGTGTTAGAAGTTTTCTTGAACTCATTTCTTGGTCTTCTTTTCCTCTTGTAGTCTTTTGGAATTCAGGTAAGATTTGACTCTTCAAACGTGGGGGCTGGGTAAGGTTCTTAGATATACATCAAGGTGTGGCAACTCTCTTCTCACTCAGTATTTATGAGGTGGAGGGCTACTTAGCTCGAGGCTAGAGTGTAGTTGCTACTCCCTGATTGCTACAGAGGATTTCTCTAGGGTTTGTGTAAATGTTTGACCTTGAGGAGAGGAGAAAAAGAAATGTGGACCTATTTGAAAGACCTATTTATTCATTCATTCTTAAATAGGCTAAAATACCATGACTGCAAATTTTTAAAAGCATCCTGGAATTATATTCAGGAACAGTGTGCTAATGGTTGTTGTAGAGAGAGAATGAGGCACTTTGGAAGTTAAGTATGGAGGGATGTTTACAATAGGCAATTTTGTTGGAGTAGGAAATTTTGTTGAAGCCCATCATATTTGGGGAGAGGATGACCTTTTGGCCTTCATTCATTGTGTATCTGGGCCCTGATTAAAATAGGAAGCATTTTATGCTCTGCGGGTTTAATCTATATATTTGATGTGGATAGACTAACCATTTATAAGGATATCCTGATATCCTTATATAAAGTTGCAGAACTTTCCAAATTCTTTCTCACCTTTTTGTCCCCAGTAGATGTCGTAGGCCATGTCCCCTGAGTGGTCCCATTTTCCCTGTGCCAGTGAACAATATTATACTATGACTTCAAGGAAGGCTCTGAATCTTATTTTTTTATTTAGTGATTTGTTTTAAAATGAGACCTAAAGTACATTGGGGAGGGTATGTGCTATGGTGAGCGCTGTGAATTGTGTAAGACTGATGAATCGCGGACCTGTACCTCTGAAACAAATAATACATTATATGTTAAAAAAAAAAAAAGAAGATAGTAGGAAGGGAAAAATGAAGGGGGGGAAATCGGAGGGGGAGACGAACCATGAGAGACTATGGACTCTGAGAAACAAACTGAGGGTTTTAGAGGGGAAGGGGTGGGGGATGGGTTAACCCAGTGATGGGTATTAAGGAGGGCACGTATTGCATGGAGCACTGGGTGTTATATGCAAACAATGAATCAAAAACTAATGATGTAGGGGCGCCTGGGTGGCTCAGTCGTTAAGCGTCTGCCTTCGGCTCAGGTCATGATCCCAGGGTCCTGGGATCGAGCCCCGCATCGGGTTCCCTGCTCAGCGGGAAGCCTGCTTCTCCCTCTCCCACTCCCCCTGCTTGTGTTCCCTCTCTTGCTGTGTCTCTCTCTGTCAAATAAATAAATAAAATCTTTAAAAAAAAAACAACAAAACTAATGATGTAATGTATGGTGACTAACATAATAAAATTAATAAAAAATGAAAATAAAAAAATAAAATGAGACCTGAAGTATAAAAGGTCAGAAAATACAGTTAATCTCTTCCAATGTAAAAGTACTTTGCCTAAAACTTTTCGAACTTCGAAAGTAAAAAGTTCTGAGTAAGTATAAACATATGTATATAGAAAGAGTTGGAAATGTCTAAAGCCACAACAATTTATGAATTGTTCTTGTGTGTAAATGAAAAAGGTTAAATTGTGTAGTTTTTGTTCTGCTTCATGCCTTTGTGTTATTTTAGCTCTGATGAATTGCCAGAACAAAGTGTTGACTATGCTTGGCTCTTTAGTGAGACATACAAAAATTCTAGTGATTGAAATAAACCTTTGAAAATACAAAGAGTTTTGTTTGTTTATCATATATAATCCAGATAATGAAGCACTTATTTGTTTGGAAAAAAATGAATGGTCACTTATAAGTTTTCTAATTCTTCTGTGCTCTGGTCAGTTGTTCCTTGTTTGCAAAGTAGAAGGGGCTGCCAACACAGGTTTGGGCATTTTCCAGCTATTTTATTTCTTGTATCCTAAGGAAATGTGTACAGAGCGTCTGAAATGTCTTAACATTTTTACATCTGATCTCTTAACTTCCTCAAGTACATTTTTATAGGTTAACTTGCTTCTTCCCTACTTAATATAATAATTTTGTGTGCTAGATGGGGGTAGTATGCATTGATCTTTGCTTCTAGCCCAAGCCCTCTTTGTAATTATGTATAAAGATACACTGGAGAGGATAGATTTCCAGTAGTGATTTTTCTGAGAACCCGATTCTAGGAAGCAGGTACAGATGTGATTTGGGGATAGCCCTGGGCAGTATTTTCCCTGCACTGTGGGCGGCGGGAGCTGTTGCCGTCTTGTTCAGCACCTGACTACTGTTAGCACCTCGGGCCTCAGTCTGCGAGTGACGTACAGGTTGTACACAGCCGTCGAGCCGCCGACTTCCCAGACTTCCTCATGGAAAATACGAAATCCCAGTAACAGTCTTTCCCTGTTAGCTTCTCCATGCTTTCTTTTCTTTGCTGGCTCCCTGTTTCCAGATGACCCCTTCTCCACCTGCCCTATCCCCTTCTTCAGCCTGCAACCCATCCCCCTCCTCTGTTTCCTTCTCTCTTCGCTCATTGTACATCACTCCCCTGCCAGTATCCTCAATGGCCGTATCCCTTTGTACTTTGCTGGTAATCTATTCTGCCAGCCCTCGATTCTGACCTGGCATCTTTTCCTCTCTTACCCACTGGCTGCCAAGAGCTGCTTGAGGAAATCACTCTGTAAATAAATTTATCATCTCCGGCCTTCGCTGGAACCCGAGGCAACTGTGCGCAGTCTTGCACTGTGTGGCTGGCCTGTTTCCTGCTAAAACCTTTCCACGTCCCTCAAACCTCCTAGCTACCCTTCTCCACCCCTCCTTCCTTTAGGAGATGACTCCCCCTCTGTATTCGTTTGCTAGACTTGCCATAGAAAAGTACCACAAACTGGGTGGCTTGAACAACAGAAGTCAATTGTCTCACAGTTCTGAAGACCAGAAGTCTGAAATCAAAGCGTGGGCTGGGCTGGTTCCTTCCGAAGGCTGTGAGTGAAGGATATGTCCCAGGCCTCTTTCCTTCGTTTGCAGATGGCTTTCTTCTCCCCGTGTGTCTTTGCATCACCTTCCCTTAATGAGTGTCTGTGGATCCAACTTTCCCCTTTTTATAAAGACACCAGTCCATGAAGGAGGGCACGTGATGTCATGAGCACTGGGTGTTATATAAGACTGGTGAATCACTGACCTCTACCTCGGAAACCAATAATACATTGTATGTTCATTAATTGAATTTAAGTAAAAAAAAAAAAGAAAAAATATAAAGACACCAGTCATATTGAATTAAAGGCCCACCCGACTCCGGCATGTCCTCCTCTTAATTTAACTAATGACATCTGCACTGACCCTATTTCCAAAGAAGATCACATTCGGAGGTACGGGGTGGGGGTGGGGGTGAGGAAGACTTCCACGTAAGAATTGCTGGTGGACACGGTCCCACCCGTAACACCCTGCAGCTCCTTGGAACACTTGGTACTATTAGATGTCAGCACCTTGCCTGCGTGGGTACCTTCATTTGCTCCAATTTTACTTCCCTTTTTCTGGTCTCAGAGGAGGATGTCTTTTCTGCTGTCCCAGGCTAGTTCCTCCTCCTTCCCTCTCCATTCCTTTCCCTGCTTCCACTCCAGGAGTGTGTGTAATTGAGTCTTTCCTTCCTTGTCTACTTGTCCTTTCTTACCCTGTCTCTTCCTTTGTACAGGTGTTCTACCCGGGGCGCGGAGCGCGGGCAAGCCCTCCCCATCTCTTCCGTGGCAGCGGAAGCCCTCTGTCCACTGTGATCATTTTGTCATGCTCCCCCGAGGAGTCTGTCCAGCCCTTGCTTTTGGCTACTCCCTTATTATACTTAAACGTGCCTGGCTGACCTCGCTTGCTGCTCTGAACTCCACACCCAGATATTAGATGTTTCTCCCTCTGTGTCTCCACGTCACAGTCTCAGCACATACAAAATACTCCTAAACCTCTGCCTTTTCTCTTTCCCGTATCAGTGATTTTCCAAGGCAGAAGCAACCTGACACCGACCTGCGCTTCCCTCCAGGCCCCACATCCTGCCACTGGCTTGGTCCTTGTTGCCTCCTGCCACCTCCCTTCCCGCTGCTGAGGTGCACAGTGAGCCTCAGCCTCTCTTGCCTGGGCTTGCAGTCAGCGTCTCACGGCTTCCCTGCCTACAGCTTGCCTCCTGTTCCAGCACTGTACCAGATCTGAAATGCCAGTCATGCGTTTCTCTGGCTTAGTATTTTATTTTTTTATTTATGTGTTTATTTATTTTTAAAAAGATTTTATTTATTTATTTGACAGAGAGAGACACAGCGAGAGAGGGAACACAAGCAGGGGGAGTGGGAGAGGAAGAAGCAGGCTTCCCACCGAGCAGGGAGCCCCATGCGGGGCTCGATCCCAGGACCCTGGGATCACGACCTGAGTCGAAGGCAGACGCTTAACCGACTGAACCACCCAGGTGCCCCTCTCTTGCTTAGTATTTTTTTTTTTTCTTTTTTCTTAAGAGAGGGAACACAAGCGGAGAAGGGGGGGGCTAGAAAGGGAGAAGCAGGCCTCCCGCGGAGCAGGGAGCCCGATGCGGGACTCGATCCCAGGACCCTGGGATCATGACCTGAGCCGAAGGCAGACGCTTAACGACTGAGCCACCCAGGTGCCCTCTTGTTTAGTATTTTAAAAGCTCCCTCTTGGCTGCAGGTTGAAGTCCAGACTCTTAACTTGGCATTCAAGGCCTTCTGTGATCTATCTCTTGCTCACCTTTGCACCCTCATCAGTTGTCTCTTACTTTAATGCCTTCATTATCATTCCAGCTGCCACCACCTCAGTTCCGACTTTATCACTTTTACCTTTTTTTTTTTTTATCCCAGTAACCTCTTAATTGGTCTCACTGTTCCGCCTCTCATTCCTCTCCGCCACCCTTCCCCACATGTCTTTCTTGTCATGACACTTCCTGATTCAAAGATTTGTGCAGCAAGTATTTATTGATGTGTTTTTTATGTCAGCCTCTGGATATGCTCTGAACCTGACTCTCAGTCTAGTAAGTCTCACAGAATTTAATCCCACTGGCATGTACCTGTTGGCCCGCTCCTGTCATCGTGGAGTATTGGGCCTAGGCACAAATTCAGCCTCACTCTCTTTATCGTAAGATTTTACATGACTTTATATCCGCTTTTATTTTCACCGTGGTCATGTCTGACATCCCTGGAACCTGTCCTGTGTAAGAAGTCTGGAAATTTACAGACTATTCTCTGACTGTGCCAGTAATCTGGTACGTAGTAATTTTTCAAATGCGACATTTCAGGTGGCTGAAAAAGAACCTCACTTCCTCCTTAATTCTGTCATTGGAACTTAGTTGAAGTTTTTGGATTCTTAAAACTTTCTGTGCTTTAGTTTTTCCTTTATAAATGTTTGATCCCATTTACTGTCTCCCTAATTATGGTAGACATAATTACAATAATTATGTCTCGTCCCAGACAGTGGCTAGAATGTCTAGGTAGTGCTGTAAAAATTGAGAGAGGAAGTAACATGTCACACAATGTAAAATGTATGACATTTGGGAGAATTAGTCACTTCCATATTCTTAACTCCCAAAAGATAGAATGTTACAGAAATTGAAAGCATGAGTTGGGTCCCGTTTGTCTTCGTGAGCTCTGTGCATCCTGCTGGCAGGCCTGTTAACCTGTAAGAGTCTCACCTGTAAGGGTAGTTGATGTTCCCTTACTGGGTGTGCTTTGATTTGCATGTTTGAATTCTTTTGTAGAGAGCTGACCTTTGGTGTAGGGAGTGTTTTTAATACAACTTAAGTATTCATGATATTCTTCAACAAGAACAAAATGGGCCCAGCTACAGGGAGTATGTTATACCCATTTTCTTTCTCACTGAAATTTGAGCCAGTGATTTATAATCTACGAATCCTTAAATTGCTTGGTTGCATTTGCGATGGCCTCTTACTTACTCTGGGCACCATAATGATAATTGAAATCAGCTAGGCCAAGGGGTTAAGGTTTTCACAGGACTGGAATCATGTTCTGTACTTGATCAGGAGTGTGCTGACCTTTAGATCAGTGTGACAGATAAGTGGCCCTTCTCTGAGAGATACACTTACTAATTTTTTTTTGTAGTCTAAAACACACTTAACTCTTTTTATTCTCTGTGTCATAAAATTGACAAAAGACACAATTACAAAAAATTGGAACCAAAAAATTGCTCTCTATTTTGCAAGCTTGATTCCTCCAGGATGCATCAGTATGAGGTTTTTGGAAGGCGCTCTTTCACTATGTAAAGACAATAATTGAAGGAATATTCAGTTTTTCCTTCTGAATCTGTTTTGTTGTCAGTATATAAAGTTGGTTTAGTTTAGTTTTTAAGTTTTCTTTCTTTTCTTTTCCCTCCCTCCCTGCCTTCTTCCTTCCCTCCTCCCTCCACCCCCTTCTTTTTTCTTTTCTTTGTTTTAAAAATATGGGTCTGGGGATTTCCTTAAAAAAAAATTTTTTTTTTAATGATCTGAAAATATGGCAGTAGTCTGTACTACAGTGTCTTGTGCAATATTATGTGCTTAATTTAAAATGCTTCTTTTCTGAGAGTATGTCATATCCCACAGGTGTGTTCAGATGATGAAAATGACTGAGAGCCACTTTGTGTATATATGTTTTTGAACTATTAGAAAGGAATTGAAGATGGACATTAATATAGTCACGTGCGGTCTGAATTTTTTTGAAGAGCTCTTGATTTCAGATCATGCATCCCGATTTTTGGCTCAGAAAAGTAGTTTTTTTGTGTGTGTTTAAGTCTTTCTAAATAGCGACTCTAAATCCTAAATTCCATGATATTAAATGTTATATGCAAGAGTAAGGAATATGTGGACCAAAAATTTTTTAAGGCTTTTACGACTAAAGTAGAAAAAATTGTTGTAACATGTAATTGTATACTCAGCTTAAGTCTTGTCAGATAGAGTACTTAGTTGACTTTTCACTGATACATATTTTTCTAACCTGGCAAATCAGACTCGTAAGTATTGAAAGAGACTTGGAATTGAACACAGTCTTGGAGTCACCAATTCTCTGTGCTTATTTGTGTTTTCTCAATCTATGTATACTCTCACGTGAGATGTCTGTAAAGTGTGATGTCTAGAAGGTATCTTCATATTCAGTGTGTGGGAATTAGCGTTCTCGTCTAGCCAACCTCAAACACATTGTTACAACTCTGTGTTCTTATCAGCTGAAATATTGAAGTGTGCACATAATTTCCTTTAAAAAAACGTAGAGCAGATTGATGTCAGTCTCTCAATTGTTTTTTGATGTATTTTCTTGAATGGGAAAGAAAGGGGCTGAGTTGCAGTTAGAGTACCAGGAATTTGGCATATCCAGAGTTTGCCCATGGGAAACGTGCCAAATATGAAAGTATGACATTTGTCTTGGTGGATACAAACTAGTCTGTTCCTTGCCTTAAAGCTGGGCTTATGACTGTAACTTAGTTACTTCAGAGCATTATTTCTATTTTTAAAGGATTTTGAAAAAAAGGAGATTGCACCAGCTCTATAAAACAGTGATGAGTGTGAAGGGTGAGTTTCTAAATGCTTCCTAAAGATGTCAGTGCACTTCCCCTACTAAAATCACACACTTTGAGAATACTGCTGCTGCATCTAACCAGGCTTCTTTCTTGGGAGTCTGTCATTTCCCACAGGTGTGCTCAGATGATGAAAATGACTGAGAGCCACTTTTCTGAGTATCTGTTATTGAACTATTAGAAAGGAATTGAAGATGGACATTAATATGGTCACGTGCGGTCTGAATTTTTTTGAAGAGCTCTTGATTTCAGATCATGCATCCTGATTTTTGGCTCAGAAAATGGAGTCCTAGTTCTACAATTGTGTATTTCTTCATATCTCAGTTTTCTAGATATTTTAGCCAAAAGAAAACTAAGACAGTGATCAAGAATAACAAGGAAGGGGCTAAGTAGACATTAGTCTACAACAGAGAAAAATGAATAAGAATAACTTACAGTTATTTTTTTCAGTTTTAATGAAAATTTCATTAATTAAAAAGTTAAAGATAAAGAAGAGATAAGATTGATGAGATAAAATTGTGTTAGTAATCGTCATTCAAAGCATGAATTACAACTTTTGTGTTGTAGGTGTTCATTTATTTAAATCTTTAGTTGTGTAGTTCTCTTTATATCGTCTTCAAGTGAAATGATGGAGAATGTTCTGCAGCGCTTGATTCTCTTCTCTGAAAAGAAAGACTATTTAATTTTATAAATGAGCATTCTTGGGTCATTAGATATTGGGGTTCAGGTGTGCAAAAGGCCTGGTAACATATGGCCTGTCCCCAGACGCCCTAATTGAGCTCAGAACTTTCCCCAAGAGGTTTGCATTACTTTATCTAAATGATGTGTTATATGTGCAACAAAAAGGTGCTTTAGTCATAAAAGGAAGAAATAAATAAATATATACTTTGTAAGATACACTGGTTTGCCTTTATATTAATTTTTGTACAGTTATTAGAAGATAAAAATCTTAAAGCCCATATTAATGACATTAATTGGATGACCACAATTTTGGATGATTCACTTTTAGTAACTACAACATTTCCTTTATTTTCCTTATCATATTTTTATATATATGCATTTATATACATACATTTCCCTCCATTTGAATATATTTTTAGGTAATACGGGTATATCGAACTCACCCTGGACTTTTTTTCAGGTTCAGAATTTTTCCTTCTTATCACAATTGCATATTTTTCACTGAATAATTTTAATACTTGCTATTAAGAAAGTAATCATGCTCATTACAGGCAATTTCTTAAATATTAAAAAGCATAAAATAAACGTTACAATGTTGAGTGAAAACAACCATTACACATCGAGTAGGATCTCAGCTTTGTAAAACATACGTATCCCTGTATGCGGGGAACATCTGACAAAAGGAAATACAACAAAAGGGTAATATGGAAATTGAGGCTCATTGAAGTTGTGACTTGCTCAAAGCCCCTCAGCTAGACAGTGGTCTAATCCATGATTGCAACCCATTCTGTCTGACTCCAGCATGTGCTTAGCATTTTCCTGGGCTGCTTACCAGGAGAAGGGAGAAGAACAACAACACAGGCCCTATGGGTGTACTTTGTGGCGTACAGATGGGGGGAGGACCTAAAGTTCTTACAAGGATGCAACTGATGTTTGGTAGATGAGTGATTTTCCTAATAAGGAATAAGAGCAGGTAAACTTAAAGGGTTCCTGCAGTAGATCTGTGTCATTTTTGAGCCGAGTTACACTCATTTTACAGAGAGGGAACAGGGCCAGGAAGATTAAATAAGTTGCTGAAGAGAAACATGGGTAGTGTGAGATCAAGAAGGCCTCTTGTCTGAATTATTCTTTGCATTTTAGATTTCAATTTCAAGGTTATGTTAAAACTGTGCTTGTATTTCCATTTTTGTCTGGATTTGGGTGGGGATTGGATGGAATTATTTGAGATGTAAGCTTGATCCTTCTGGTAGTAGGAGTTGAATACAGATTTCCTTAGGGCTCTGCAGACAGTGAAGGCTATGGAAGGGTGATGATTGGACCAGGGACCATGGATCACCAGCTTGCCTACAGATTGGTTCCAGCTGGGAGGCATTATGAACTGATGCTGGCGTGTGTTTTAACTGGCATGGTCAGAAAACAGTGTCAGAAGATCTTCCAATGGGTGTAAAATTGCCTCCTTAAACAAGACAAGTAGTTAATATCAAACAGAAAATGTCAGATAAACTCAGTTCTTTTCTTTAAATCCTGTCTACACACACACACACACACACACACACACGCACACACACACATGGGCATGTGAAGTGACTCTAGCTTCATTTTTATTTCATATTGTGACAACCAAAATCTCTATGAAGGTTAAAAACATGGCAGAGAAAGGCAGATATTTTTAATATTTATACCTTAGCCGAAAAAGAAAGATTTTATAGGTGGGCATGGAGAGAGATGTTGACTATTTTGTATTCCTTTTCATTGATAACCTGGGAGCTGAGAAAAGAAACAGACCAGTTTTTTCTCTCTTTCTCTTCTTCCTATGCTTCTGACATCACTGGGGTTTCTTCTTTCCTTTTTCACCCCGCAAACTGCTTGGTCTTGCTGGGGACAGTGAGCTCCATCTTGTCTGAAGCAGATGGCTCAGCCGCCTGCACGATGCTTCTCTCGCCCTGAGCCCCTTCACAGCCCAGGCAGTGGGTCCAGGCTCCTGATGACCTGCGGGCTGCCTGCGCCATCCTTCCACTGTGACCAAGATCATTCTGTTCTGGTTCGTGACTGGGCGAGGGAAGAAGAACACAAAAGCAGGCAGGAGATGCTGATGTAAAGTAATTGGCCCCTGTTTGACAATGACCAGAATGACCCCTGAAAAAAGACTTGAACTTCCTTATTCTCCCCACTGCATTTCAGGGACTGGTTCTGGCACATAAAATTTTTGTCTTCTTTGTTTACCACCAGTTGAGTAGGGAAGATTTGAGGGCATGAACATAAAGCGTGATTTTAGATTCTTCTCTGATACAAGTTGGGCTCAGAAGCAGGAGAATTTGTGCCTCCTTAGTGGTTTTTTTTTTTTTTTTTCTTTTTGATGAGAAGGATCAGAGAAGTGAAAATATCAAGAGAGCAGAATCAGTTTTCCGGTCACCAAGCTCATTAAAGTTAATATTTACTTTAAAAATGAATGTATTTGCCAACCCTTCCTACTATTTGTTTGGGGCGCATTTAACTTATGTGGGAGAGCCTCTAACTAGTTTCCATTTCCATTTGGGCATTTTTCCTCCAAGGCCAGTGGCGTGTGTGATGTGCTGCTGAGCTCGGTTGTAACACCTATTTTTTTTTTTTTTAACTTCAGATTCCATTTATCTTGAGGGTAAAGGAAGGGAAAGAAATGAAGCTGTCAGATTTTTCCTGTTTCTCTGTGTTTACTGCTCAATCTTGTTTTCAGTAACTCAGTTGACACATTCAGGGGTTTATGAAAACTAGAAATTTGATTAAAATATAGCCTTGAAACTCAAAGATTACATTTGAAAACTTTTGATATTTTTATTGTTCTTAATTAGAATAGTGTTATATTTTTATACATAAAATGACACCTGGTCACTCATGAAAAGATAAAAAAATTCAGATGATAAAAAAACCTGAAAATTTAGAAAAATAAAATTTCATATTTAGTAAGGAATTATCTTGAATACTTTTAAAAGAATATCATTTCAGTTTACAGTGTTTTTTTTTTCCTGTGTAGGAACATGGTATTTCCCAGTGCTGTTCATGTTTTATCTTTTTTAAATAAAAATCTCTTCATAAAGTACATTATTGTAGTTTTCTTAGTCTTTGTGGCTTGCTTTTTTCATTTGTCATTAATGTTATTTTAAGACATCTCTTGAAAAATAATTGCTACTTCAGAATCAATTTTTATTGTTCTTGTTCCCATAGGATTTTATATATTTATTTTCTATTTTGCTTTTTTACTGAACTCTGTGGGTTCCAGGATTTTTCAGGGGCTTCCTTTGGGTTTTCTAGGTATATAATCATATCATCTGCAAATGATTTTTTAATCTCTTCCTTTCTTGTATTTATCAGTTTTTTCCTCTTGATGCTTGTAACTTTCTAAATGAAAGCTGTTATTTTTCTTTAGGTCTCAGATGAATATTTTTCAATATAAAAATTTTTAATGAACATAAAATATTGATTATTTCAACTTCTCTAGATATTTAATAACCAAAGGGTAGAGTAAGTTTGGTTGCTGAGTTTTTAAAACATCCTGTGTCGCAGAACTGATGATTAGGCTTAATTATTTGAAGGTTGTTTTGAGGAATGTTTAAATTTATACGTTTTAAAAAAAGAGATACTATGTGCCTCTTTAGTACCTTTAGTTTGACATTCCTTTGCTCTTAAAAGTCTATTAAATATTTCTGTAGTGAAAGCCACAAGTGTGTCCTGTAGATGGTACAATTAGTGCATAGTATTTTTGTCCAGTTAGAAATCTGAAAAATGCGTATGAACTTTTAGTGGGACATCTACCACCATTTCGGGGATCAGTGAGGATCACCAGTTTGGGGGTGAGTCACAGGAATTATTGATTTGATGTTTGATGGGCTAGGTATTTGTCTTTGAGAGTTGATTTATTTTCGAATGATTAACTGATCGGCACTGGCTGTCTTTGGTTGTGACTGTGTTCTCTTTGTTCTCCCGGGCTGTGAACCCATTCTTCTCCACCCTGTGCTCCCTCTGATGTAGGGCGGTGAGTAAAAATCACTGTGGGATCTTGCTGCTCCATCTTCCAGCTGGATTGCCCCTTTCCCCACACAGACAATCTGTGTGCGCCTCCTTTTCCTTAACTGTACAACAAGGATCGTAATCTCTACCTGGCAGAGTTATTGTGAAGATCAATCAGATAATGCTTGTAAATTCTTTAATAGGTCTTGGGACATAGCAGGTACTCTTCTTCATAGAACTTGATTGTACCACTCGCAGCACCCGTCACACTCGGTGACATTTATGTCATCCTCCTTTCCACACAAGCTGAGGGTCGCATGGTGCCTGCCTGGCTTTATCATGGGACATCAGTGATCTAATTTTAGGAACCTCCTCATTTTAAAGATGGGGAAACTGAGGCTGGGAAGTCCAAACTTAGGCTTCCTCCTGCCACTGTTCTCCTCTGCTGTCACAGTAGCCTTGCCTTGACCATGTGCTGACTGGATCTGGCAGAAAGCAATGTCCACTTGTGGGTTTGTCAGCTAGATGGGCTTCAGTGGATGGGATTTTATATCCCAGAAGATACTCAGGAGCTCTGCGTTTGTGAACATTCTTAACCAAAGCTTTAGTAGGGAACAGTGCTCACATCCATCCCATCTAACAATGTGCATTTGGTGACAGGAATTTCCAGGAAGATCTGTGATGATTACCCTGTTTTCAGAGGGAGGAAAATCTTCCCCTGCTTTCCCACTTCTGGGTGGCTGCCTCCCCTGTCGTCTCTGATGATGTCCATGTGGTTCTCTTTCTTGGTTACCAGCCTTTTCATGGGAACCTATTCATTGTCTGGGCAAGGGGAGCCCTTAAGTCCCTACTCTCTATTCTGTGTCCATGAGTTGATGAAATGGGAAATTTTCTCCATCAGGATGTTCTCCTCTCATACATTTATTATCACAATCTTGGGACCCGTTGTCTGAGTAGATATTTGCATCCTTACAATCACCTCTTATTTCTCCCCCACGGGAGCATGTGGTTTTTGGGGGGAGGGGTGCGTTTCTACCTCCTTCTGTATCTCATTTGCTCAGCGTGGTGTTTTGTACCTGGTATGTGCTGAGTAAGTGTTGCTTGAAAGCATAAAGGGACACTAGTATTGGGGTCTTTCGGTGAGTTTAGTTCTATAATTCAGATATAAGATTTCTTTTGTCCTTATTTTTCAGAATGCCATAGAAATTCACCAATCGTTTATTGACGGTGACACTTAAAAAAAAACCCCTTAAATATAAATAAAATAAATGGAATACATTTTTAAATCTTCTCAAAACATTGGCATTATTATTTCTACTTTTACAGATGGGGAAACTGAGATTTAGAGAAGTTAAGCAACTGACACAGGGTCGCAGGGCTAGTGAGGTGTTGGAACTGGAGGTGACCTGGACAGCCCCCTGGGCCACAGCTGAAGTGGGCTGGGCATGCGGGGAGCCTCCTGGACTGTGGCCTTTTTAAAGGAGCCTTGAAAGTTCCTTGCATTTAAATGGGCTGAATTACATTTACTGTTGAATTGTGTGACTTTTAAGTTGCAAATGAATGCTAAGAGTGTGTTAGGGTAGCCCTTGGCTGTGGGACTAATTGAGAAACAAAATGAAAGTGCTGCAAATAAATTGATTTTCCTACTTAGAGTAGGTGCTCACTCCACTTCTATCAGTCTTGTGGCGTTTGCCTTCAGGAGTCTTTCTTGTCTAATTAAAAGCTACAGGCCAGATGTTGTGCGGTGTCAATAATTTAGTACCCACGTCTTTCCCCCCACCCCCAGTTGTTTCTTTGGAAACAGTTTAGAATAATCTACACGTTTTTTTTAAAAAAAGTGAAGTGACTGTCCGTTTGTGTGGCAGTGTTTTTACTTATTTAGAACGTAAGGATTTTTCTGTGCTTCGCTTGAAACTATTTTCTAGAAAGACTGTGGATCCAATGTGATGACCTTTTCAAGTAGTCTCTCGCTTGTAATGGGAGGGAGAATCAAGCTGTGATCCATGAACACATGTGTTGGGGTTAATTCTCTTTTTATCTTTGGTTTTTCCTCCTCATTCCCGAGATCTGTGAAGATCAAGCATTTGAGATTGCACACTAGTGCGTTGGGTTTTCATCTGGGGCTGTCCCTTCTCTAAGTGGGGAGTGAAGGTATTGGGAGGGTGGGGCAGTTTCCCTAACCTTATCAGTGGTTTGGGAGATATATTATTCTAATCCTTAACATCCTAAGCAAAGACTACCCTGACTGTGTTTTTACTGAAAGCACTTCCTGTCATTCTGGGTAGTTTATACTGTTTATTTATTTACCTTTGTGTAAGGAAATTCCTTCTTTACTGTCCTATCTTATCTTCGATCAAAGTTTCCACCCAGGGACCCTTACTTAAATAGCTTTGTCTGAGGCTTGTGTGTGTTTTCTTTCCTTCCTTCATTCTTTCTTTTCTTCTCTTTGAAAAGCTGTCTGAGTTTTTGCCCCATCTGCACTCTGCTTTTCCTTCTTTCTATTTATGACTATTGTGTAATGAATATTCATGGTTCCCATTATTAATGTAGTAGCAAGCCATTTGTCAGCTTACTGGCTTCTTTGTACTATAATTTTTAAAAAAATCTGTTTCTTTTATTTATTTTTTAGTTTTGTCATCTTTCTTTGTCTTCTTAAATTTTGTTTTTTCTAGAGTTTGTAATCATATCAATCCCTGGCCCCCAACCGAGACATATGTGCAAGTCTAAAACTGCACAGTACAGGATGTCGAATGGCTTACAAGGATTTCTGTTGTGGACTGAAAGAGTGGATCTGTGCCTTCTGAGCGTATAGTCTGACCGCATGAATACTAATAATTAGACATCTTTTATTTTAAGAGAGGGGCAGCTGTTACTGTAGTTGAATTTGAAGATCTTTCGTCATTTTGCTCCTCTCTTTAAAGGGCTGTTCTCCATATATGCATGTCCTTGGCAGAGTTGATTGCAGACCCAGATACTGCCATGTTGATAGCGTGAAAAAAGGAGGAAAAAGAATTTGACAGGAAAATATGAAAGGTTCTGAACATTAGATTTTAAGGTGTTAGGTTTGTTTTCTATTTATTTATTTATTTATTATTTATTTGACAGAGAGAGAGACACAGGGAGAGCAGGAACACAAGCGGGGGAGTGGGGGAGGGAGAAGCAGGCTTCCCTCGGAGCAGGGAGCCTGATGTGGGGCTCGATCCCAGGACCGTGGGATCGTGACCTGAGCCAAAGGCAGACGCTCAACGACTGAGCCACCCAGGCGCCCCTAGGTTTGTTTTCTTAAGTCTTTTTTTTTTTTTTCCAGTTTATTAAAAAAAGAGTAAAATACCTAAGCATTGTGCATGTCAATTCTTTTTGAAGTGATTTGAAGGTAGAGTTTCCACCGTCTTGCATTTGACTGGAAGGTCTAGCAGTGAAAGTTCCCCTAGAGCATCCTCAGCTGTCCCTTGGAGACTTGATTAGGATGGCATTTGCAGTGATGATTGTGCCTTCCTAGATTTTCAAGCTCTTTATTTAAATCAGTACTTATTATCTCTCATTGTTGTTAAAAAAAAAAAAAAAAGCTTCTGAACCTTAAAATCCAGTGATCATTTCCCCTAGAGGGTTGAGTTACTGAGTATGTGGTATTAGAGGGACGGACCTCTGTCTCCCTCTTTGCCAACATCACAAGCCCTGAAACCCCTATGCATGCTGGCTAATCCAGGCAAGAGTGTCACTGCATAATCAGAGCAGATTTTGTAGGGCTTCAAAGTTTACAAAACAATCTCATATGTTATTTCGGAAAATTCTTGCAACAACCCTGTGAAGTGTGGTGGGTAAGTATTTTCATCCCTGTTTTGTAAAGGAGGAAATTGCATTCTGAGAAGGTGAGCACTGTGCCCCAGGCCACAATTTTCTCTTCTCACAGTGGAGCTGGGCCTGGAGCCCACGTTTCTTGTCTTCCTACCTTCCTGCATTATTCTGCTTCATCTGACAAAGTCAGGATTTAAGGACGTTGTGTTCAGGATCAGATTAGGGAAGGTGTGTGACCTAAACACGCTAGAAACAGGGATTTCAAAAATGTTAGTTCTTTCCTCGGTACTTTAATGACAAATACTACGAGTTACCCACTAATTTGTCCATTCAGACAAATGTGTTTTATTTTCCATGTTCCATGACAGACTTACAGACCTGAATCTTTAAATTCACATCCCTGTGAAGAACATAAGTCCTACTTTGTATTCTTCACATGCCTCGAGAGCCAGCAGCTCAAACTGTGGCACGAATATTGAGAGTTTGGCTAAGAGGAAAGAAGGGAGAAGTGTGGCTAGCAACGATCCTCTAGAGAATAAGAAGAAACTATGACATTTTTGGACGGCATTACGAACTGGGGCAAAGGTTTGGCGAAAACAGGAAGCTGCCTTTGAGAAGAATTTGGCGTTAGATACGGATTCGAATCCACGTTCTGCCACTTAGTAGCTATGTCACGAGGAACAGTCAGTCTCTCTGCGCCAGTGTCTCAGGGCCCTTCTCTGAGAGGCTGTGAGGAGGCTTCATGGCCCCGGTGAGAAGTCAGGGTGCTCCAGCCAAGCGGCCGGGTGTCCTAAGCCTGCAGTCATGTCCAGGCTCCAGCACTTCTTGGCTGTGTGGTTCCTAAACTCCCCATGCATCTGGAGCAGGGGGGTAAGAATTATACCTGCCCCGTAGGGTTAGGATCACATGAGTTTTAATACATGTAAACTCCTTAGAACCATGAATGGCTCATGATGAATTCTCTACTAAAAGTTATTTTTAAATGGGATAAGGTAGGGAAGCCCCTGGTGCCTCTATTAAGCTCTCACTACGTTAGTTTTTTTTCTCTCCTATATAGATTTGTTAAGATTAAGCCTAATGAATCTAAAAAACCCCAGAATAGAATGTTTTCATATTGCATCAGATTTCATTCATGTAGTTGGTGGCCTCTTACACCTTAGACATTTATTTTTTTAAATGTGATCTTTTTGTACGGTTAATCACTTAAAATACTGTGTTATATCATGTCTAGGAAATTCAGTATAAGCCTTTCTGAGAGAGAAGGCTTTGTGATAAAAGCCAGCTGCCCAGACATTTCCAGCCTCCTCACCCATCCCCCAGCCGACCGCCGAAGCGGCAGGTTGGCGGAGATCCAGCTTTCCTCCGAAGCGATGGGATTGTTCCAGGGGCCAGGAATGAGAGCAATCTGCCCAGACTGGAGACGGCTTCAGCTCCTCCACTTGCTTCATGTTCCTAGTCTCCTTCCCCAACGGACCCAGCCCCATTTGCCAGCGTTGGGGATATTGTTTTAGCACTGGGACGCATGGAGGTCTTCATATTAAAAAAATGATTTTTGAAT
This sequence comes from Phoca vitulina, assembly GCF_004348235.1. Taxonomy (NCBI): domain Eukaryota; kingdom Metazoa; phylum Chordata; class Mammalia; order Carnivora; family Phocidae; genus Phoca; species Phoca vitulina. The sequence goes on along the minus strand of NW_022589707.1, from coordinate 65,248,847 downwards.
CTATTTTTTAATTCCATGGAAGTTTTTCTGTTTTTCTTTGTACCCCGGGAGAAGAGCTGTGAGTTCATTCTAATTTACAGCTACCTGTCTGCCAATTGGTAGGGGTCGCCTCTGGCTGTTGTCCAAGTGTAGCACCTTTTTGGATCTGACTCAAGTGTCGAGACTGTGGTTTCACCTTCCCCGATTTACATCGGGGAGGGAAGGTTTAGTTATTTGACTGGCTTAGGCCAGGAAATTATTGGCTATTGTCAATGGAATTTGTTTATCTTTTCCACTCCTCTGCATTCCTAGACTCTGAGAGAAGTCATCATCACTGTGATTGCACTCCAGTCTAACTCCTCCCCTTTGTCTCTTTTTATTAAATGCTTGCTATTTTTCTCTTTTTTAGATATAAATTCAGGGACCCCCATACAGACATTTCAGAAAGGGGTCCCTGAATTTATATCTAAAAAAGAGAGAAATAGCAAAAAAAAAAATCTACCGAACATCTCTTCTGTCCTCTTTTTATTTGGCTACCGCCTAAATGTTTTCCGCAGGTATTCTCCAGGATTTAGGATATATCTATCTACGTAACTTTTGGCTTGATGCATGCATAATTCTCGTGAGCTTCTAGACCAGCACTGTCCAACAGAACTAACACAAACTGCATACGATTAAAATCTTTCTAGTAGTCTTATTACAGAAATAAAAGAAATAGGTTATTTTAATTTTATGATGTATTATTTAGCTCAATATATAAAAATATTATAATTTGGACATGTAATCGATGTAAAATTATTATTGATATATTTTCTACTTTTTTGTACTAAGTTTTCAAAATCTGCGTGGCATATCTCTGTTTGGACAGACCCCATTCATGTGGTCAGTAGGCAGATGTGGCCATATGTCATATGTCACCACAGATCTATGCTGGAACTTTGCTTCTGTCCTGAAAAGGCATTGCGCTGTACTGGCAATTATGTCCCCATCGCAGTGGCTTAGAAAACAGGCCTGAGTCTGTGCCTCATGTCTTTGCCCATAATTAACACATGCCTAGAGAGATTTCCTTTGTTAGGAAAACTAATTGTGGGATAAAATATCCTAAAACGTGAATTCAGAGTAGCTTGTGTCAAGTCACCCAAACAGTTGGCTGACTTACTGACTGCTCGTGATAAAAATTGCTTTGTCTTCTGGAAGCACGAAGCAGTCAGAGCAGGACTCAGCATTAAGCCCAGTCCCTGGATGCCTTCTCTGACCCAGAAGCCATGGAAGTCCGTTTCATGCTCCTGAAGACCGCAGCAGCGCTGCGCGTGGTGCTCGTGAGTGACCTGGGGCTCTCACACCTCGCTCCCCACCGCCGGTACCATTCAAGGTCACGAGGTTTCAAGGGTGAAAGGTGATTGATGTTTAGGATGCTAGCTCCCATGCTTTATGCCTCATCTTGTGCCCTCATTTTTCCAGGACCCCTCAATTACCTTCTTTGAGAAAATGGTTATTGAGTGTTAAAGACCATTACTGAGTCTCAAATGTACATGGTTATGGCTGGATTTCGGCCACTGGAGGGTCAGTATAGTCTATTTTAGGACAGCATTTCTCAAACCTTAATGTGGATGAGAATCACCTGGGGATCTTATTAAAATGAGATTTTGATGCAGCAGGAATGAAGTGGGGCCTGTGAGTTTGCCTTCTTCAGAAATTCTCCGGTGATCCTGATGCTGCTGGTCCAGAGACCACACTTGGAGCACAAGGATCTTATGGTCCAGAAATGCCAATCTGTGATAAGTTTTTATCAAACTGCAGCAAAAAGAGGAAAATAATAATGTAGTGAGTGAGATTTTCTACCACTTTTGCTTTATGTTTTTTAACATTCAAAAATAATTTCTTTTCTGCCTTCTTGTTACCATAGTGATTGTAAATGGTAGTTATTATTTAAAAAAAATTTTTCATTGCAAAATTAAAAAGCTGACAACCCTATTTATGTCTCCAAGTTAATAAAAGAAAATAATTTCACTGATCCACAAACTGTTAAAGTCTGATGTCACCACCACCTAAATTAGGAGTTTGTAATTTCCTTTCCTGGCACTTACAGTATTTTGTATTGATATAATTACTTGGGTAGTTGTTTAATGCCACTTTCCCCACTGTGCTCTAAGCCGTATATATATTTCCTCCCCCCCCCCCCCACTACTTTGTCCCTACTGTCTAGCACTGGGTCGGGTATCCTGTTAGTCCCTAATCAGTATTTTTAGGACAGTTTTATTCAGTGGGTCTTAGTGGGAGTGTTTTGGAAACTCGTGGGAACGAATTTTGGTTGTCCACAAGAATGGAGTATGCCACTGGTTTTGATGGGTGGAGGACCAGAGGTGCTAGACATTCTAGGGTATATAGAAAAATAGCCAACCGATGAAAGCTTATTCTGTGCATTCTGCACAATCTTAGAATGTCTCTATTGAAGATTCAGTTGGTGATAAAAGCTATTTGTAATTACCTGAGCCAAATATCTAACCCCGCTTAACATATGAAACAAAAACTTTTGTTTTTTTGGCCCAGTTTTAATATATTCTGAAATTTTCAGTAATGTAACTGCTGAGTACATCAGAGTTGTACTTTGATTTATTGGAGACTTTGCAAAGACATATCCACCATTTTGGCAAATCCCATCACTAGAAGCAGTGCTGCTTGTGGTATTTAAATTGTACCAACACACATTTATGGACAGTGTGATGAATATGGATATACATATATGTATACACACATGCACACACACACAAGTTCAGTCTTTATTTAAAAATATCCACTAAAGAGTATTGACAATATGCAGGTGAATGTCTGTCTTTTAAATTCATATTTACTCATTAAAAATAGTTGTAAGCATCTTATTATCTCATTATATCATTTATTGTAGTCATGTCTATTTGCATACTAAGATATATATACATATATACATACAGTTTACACATCTGAAAGACAGTAAAAAATTACTTCTCTTTATTTTGCCTCTATATTACGGTTTTCTCTCTCTTTCCATGTGTGTAATCACTATCTCTGGATTTCAAGCATTTGCTGTGAAAAGGTGGCACTGATCTGATGGGGCTGAAAATCCCTGTTCTTACAGGAGCATCAAGGAATCAAACATTCCTACATTCTGGCTTTGGCTGATTTTTCCAAGCTGCTCATTGAGTAGCTGTGAATTCGCTGGGTGATGGACATCATGCAAGTGATAGTGTTTTGTGAGTGACTAAACACACAGCGACATGCCTTAGCTGACTTGGTGACTCTGCCTAGAGCTCCTGGGAAAGGCAGACTGCTCACCTGAGACCCACTGTTGTGCTTCCCCTGTATTTTCTGTTCGGGAAACAGACCATCTTGGAGGAGGGGGTTTGCCAAATGCTGACATAGGATGGGGTCTAGGGAGTGCTGGTAGTGTTGGTGGGGCTATTTTAATGAGTTAAAATTCAAGTTTGTCAGGTGAACAGAAGTAGATGATGTTTTATCTTTCCAGGAAGAATTTCAGATACTTAGACCAGGGGTCATTATTGTAAGAATTTTTGGACAGTTATATATTTGTCTGTTTGAGAGTGACTTACGACAAAATCCATTAAGTCTCACAGCCTGGGGAGACTTGTGTGTCTTTCTCAGCGGTTGGCTTGGATGTGCTACCAGGCACAAAGGCGGAGGGGAGTACGCAGTGTACACGTGGTGCCAGGAAAGGGGACTGAGTTGGGGAAAGACGGTAGTAGTAGGTTCCACAGCAGAAAGCCCCTTCTCACACAGATAATTCCAGTAGGCTTAGCTGGCTAGAATGTTGCTCATTAATTGGAACTAGAAAGATGTAGGAGGCTCAAGGGTAATTGGCACTGGAAAAAGTTCACCGAAGGTGAATCCACTTAAGATGGAGATCAACATTTCATGTCTCATATGCATCCAAGGTTTAATTGAGATTTGGTTCTTATGGAAAAAGAACTGATAATCATGAAAATAAAGTTTGTTCTGGTTTTTATTTGCAACTATGCGCTGCTTTTTAGAAAAAAAATGAATTAAGGTTTTCTTTGGAGTATTCTGGAAATTTTCTGATAACACATTTGCTATCCATCATTTAAACATAATCATAAAGGGTCCTTTTTGTTTATTTTTATTTTTTCGAGGGATTTTAAAAAGTTTGGTAATCATTTCATTCTCTTTTAGAGCATCGATAGAATTAGCAATTGCTTACATCTTTAATTGTTAATTAAATTATCCTGAGATCCTCATTTTCTGTGGTCTTTTCCAAAGTCGCTTTCATTATTCTCATGAAATATTATCTATTTTGCAAGATTTGTAGTTGATTTGTTTGAATTTTCATGCTACTGGCAGGAGGAGCAGATTGGGGGGAAATATTTGACTATGGAACTGATTTTAGAAGTCATCAGTTCTCCAGAGAATATTTTTGAGTTCTCATGACCTAAGTTTGGGGATAAATATTTGGATCACAAATCCCCTTGTAACCCTCAGATTCTTTGTCTATTTTGTGATGCCAGTTTGGTGATAGAATCAAGGGATGAAGTGTGTTTATCCTCCATATCTCTATCACAGAGTCTTATGCAAAATAACTTTTTAATAAATGCTATTGAATGGGATTGTTGAATTTATATTCTTCTATAATTTCATATTTGCAAAGTTTCTCTGTGTTGCCCAAGGTAGTTATAACATCTTTTTTATGCTATACTTTATAAGGTATCATTTTCACCTAAAATTTGGATCATGACTATTAAACATTTGCTTCAAAGAGAACACTTTATTCTTTGAAATTAATAATAATTAAACACACACACACACACACACACACACAGAGGATAGCATCTGCGCAGGGATCTTTCCCCTCAGTGTTACGAGCAATTATGAATCATGACCAAAGAGAGAGGCCTTGTAAATTATGAATATTCTGAAAACAATGAGGCATATTCTCCTGCTACAAAGATAACACCAGAGTTAATGGAAGCACCATATGCCTAGGGGGAGATGACATCAAGACAAACATGTAGTTTGTCAAAGTGACATTTGGATGAGTATAAGCAATATTAACCCAGTCATAAGCTCTTGTCAAGTTTAAATCTGATTTTAAAAGTAGCTGCATTAGGTTTGTTTGTATATCTCTGTCTAGTGTAGCAAGTGACTTGAAGCCATCAAACTTTTAGGGTAAAAGAAAATGACATAAAAGTAATCAGTAGTAAGATCGCTTCTCACCAACTGCTGAAATACAAACCTTCTTTATTATTTTAAATGTCTTGACTGCTTTGACCCATCCTATTTTATTATGAAATTTTGGATAAAGTAAGCTGCTTTCTCCACCCAAGATACCACTTTCTGTCCTGTATAGAAAGAGGTGTTAGCAAGGAGAGACTTTGTGTAATAAGACAGGTATTCATTATGCATAATCACCCCAGGGAGCATAAGACCTTCTAATGCAGTTGTCTTCCAACTGGGGAACATGTACACTTAGGGGAGTAGAAAAAGAATTTCCAAGAGGTATGTAGGCTGGATAATTTTAAGAGAATCCCTTTCAGATCCTTATTATTAATTGGATGTATTCTTTCTGAGAATTGATCTCCCTGAAAACACACCTATGGCTGGGCATCATGCAGACTCTTCTTTCCCACTTTTCCTTCTACCATAGGTTTCTCCTGTTTCTCACACACACACAAATACTGTTCCCCATCTGTAATCTAGCTGTGGCATATTGGCCCCAGGTTTTCAAAGCCCTGACCTTGATCAAATGAAGGACCAACCAGTTCGTAGCTTTGATTCAGGCAAATCTTAAGGCCTCTTAACCATCCCCTACCCCATCTATTTTATTAAGCAATACATTGCCAAAAAAATTTATTCCTTATGTTTAATGACTATCACAATAAACACTGTACATATTGTGTCCTATTAATAATAATTATAAGTAACATATTAAAAATAGAAAAATAAAAAATAGAAAAATAATTATAATAACTGAATGCATAAGAAAAATATTAAAGCTTAGAGTTATATTGTCACAGGAAATCAAAGACATTTAAGTATTGTGACGTATGTATAAAACCTTTTTGGCAGAGAAGTATGATAGAGTATTCATAAATCAGTAAAAGACTTTCAGGCATAAGTATATTAGGATAAAATTCTGAGGGAAAAGAGGAATGAGATAGGATTTCAAGGAGAAAAGGAGATGATGTAAATTTTCTTAGCACTTGTTCATGTACATTTTATGTGGATTATGGTAAGAATTGGTATGGATTATGGTAAAACACATTTAAAAGGACACACATTAATAAGTGAAAAGACAGTCCACAGAATGGGAGAAAATTTTTGTGCATGATGTATCTTATAAGGGACTAGTATCCAGAATATATAAAGAGGTACTACAACTCAACAATAAAAAGACAATAAAATGAATTAAAAATTGGCAAAGGATCTGAGCAGACATTTCTCTAAAGAAGATATACAGGTCGCCCATAAACATAAGAAAAGATGGTCAGAATAAAGATTTTATTTACTTATTTGACAGAGAGAGAACACAAGCAGGCAGAGTAGCAGGCAGAGGGGGAGGGAGAAGCAGGCTCCCCTCTGAGCAGAGAGCCCTATGTGGAGCTTGATGCCAGGACCCTGGGATCATGACCTGAGCTGAAGGCAGTTGCTTAACTGACTGAGCCACCCAGGTGCCCCCCCCATAAACTTATGATGAAGTGTTCCAGATGTAACCTTAAAAATTAAAAAAATTGTGCACAATATTTCTTCAGTCTTAAGTATCAATTTTTTGGTTGTATAATATTTCATTGAGTTGATGCATGCTACTTTGCTTATTCTCCTCCTATATAAAGACTTTCTTTTTCTTTTTCTTTTATTTTATTTATTTATTTATTTTTAAAGATTTTATTTATTTGACAGAGAGACAGCGAGAGCAGGAACACAAGCAGGGGGAGTGGGAGAGGGAGAAGCAGGCCTGCCGTGGAGCAGGGAGCCTGATGCGGGGCTCGATCCCAGGACCCTGGGATCATGACATGAGCCGAAGGCAGTCGCTTAATGACTGAGCCACCCAGGCACCCCTATTTTTATTCTTTTAATTAATGAAAATCTCTGTGACATTTTAGTTACTTTTACTTTCTTTTCTTTTTTTTTTTTTTTCTTTTTGCTGTTTCCTTTGGAAACAATCCTAGCTGACTCTCAGGAATGAATAGATTGCTGAGACTTTTTTTTTTTTTAAGATTTTATTTATTTATTTGAGAGAGAGAATGAGATAGAGAGAGCATGAGAGGGGGGAAGGTCAGAGGGAGAAGCAGACTCCTTGCTGAGCAGGGAGCCCGATGTGGGACTCGATCCTGGGACTCCAGGATCATGACCTGAGCCGAAGGCAGTCGCTTAACCAACTGAGCACCCAGGCGCCCGAGATTTTTGATAGGTATTTCCATGCTACTTTTCTGAAGGGTTGAAGTAATTTTTGTCATTTAAAATGAAATTTTACTCTTGTGTTAAATATATAATGTTCCCTAGTTTAGTAAAAGTTGCTTTACGTTGTATTTCTTTGACTAAATTGTTTTGAAACCTGTGTTTATTTCGCATTATTACTTCATGAATGATGAGCATTTTATCTATTCAATGAGCACTTTCTGAATACCCACTCTGTGTCAGGACTTGTGCCAGCTACTGGAGATACAAAGGTGAGAAAGACTTATTTAGCCTGTGCATTCAAAATAATTCTGCATCTCATGGGGAAATAATTACAGTAGGTAAAATGAGGGCTTCAATCAAAGTATAAAAAAGGTGCTTGAGAAGGAGTTTGGGGGATGTGGCAGTATAGGAGGCGAGGTGATCTATGTGTGCAGCTTGGAAGATGAACCAGCCTTTGCCTGGAGGAGAGATAAGGGGCCAAGAGAGGGCATTCTGAGTGAAGTGGGCAAGGAGTCCCCAGAGTTCCCTCTGGCTGACAAGTTGTCAGCTCCCTTGCGTTTCCTGTTGATTCACTAGTACATGCAGTTGCTGTTGGTTTTAATATGCTTGCACTCTTTATATCCCATCAAATATTAATATAAATGTTAATCTTTGTCATGTTTAAGGCAGATATTTTAGTCTGTTCTTTGACTTCTTATTTTAGCTACTTTTCATCTTTTACATTCTCATCACACAGGATTATAATTACTTGTTTTGATGTGTACCATATGGAAATTTCTTAATTCATAAAATTATAGATTTGGCTGATCCAATAGTAGCAAAATCTTGTTTCTGAAAGTGGTTTTCCACTATGTGATGAAAAGAGTTGTGAAATGTATGTGGAGCCCCTATTTCCCACACCCAAGTTCTTTTTTTGTCTGACGCCTTATGGTAATACAGCCTGGTATTATTCTGACGGCTGAGTCAGGAAGCCAGGAGACCAATTTCTCTTTACTTGCCCATCTTCTCCAGGTAGAGTGGCTTAATTTATTTAACCCAAAGAGCCAAGCCGGCGGTATTACGCTGTATGGTTCTATGGCGTCAGTGAAGGGACAAACTTGTTCACTTCTCAACAGCCTGAGATTTTTATTCTTTCAGCAATATAGTAGATACTAAGAAGTGAGAGAACAGAAATCAAAGGGAGGGCACTTGAATTATGACTAAATTATGTTTCCCCCCAAATTCCTGTGCTGAAGCCTTAACCCGCAATGTGACTGTTTTTGGAGATAGGGCCTTTGTGGAAGTAGTTGAAGTTAAATGAGGCAAAAGGGGAAGCTCTGATCTGATAGGGTTAGTGTTATTATTGGAAGAGACACTGGACAGCTTTCTCTCTCTCCCTCTCTTCCTCCAATGTGAGGACACAGTGAGAAGGTGGTGGTCATCTGGAAGCCAGGAAGGGAGCCCTCACTAGAAACTGAATCTTGCCAGATTTTAGTCTTGGACTTTCCAGCTTCCAGAGCTGTTGTTTAAGTCACCCAGTCTGTGGTCTTTTGTTACGGCAGCCCAAGCAGTCTAAGACAGGCGTAATGATAATAATCAAAGCAATTATTGACTGCTTAACATGTATTAATTTTGGATTTCTTTTCAGCAAAGTATGAGTTAAGTCATATCTTTATCTCCATTTTACAGGTGAGGACTCTGATGATTAAGTGACTTGTTCAGGTCTCAGTGTTGGGAAGCGATCTATAGATCCCTGTTGAGCTTATGTCCAATTTGAGGAAACAGCTCCATGTAGTTCATTTACAAAGTGAGTGTGGATAAAGATTCACCAATAACCACACGTGCAGATTACAAAGTGTTTCCTGCTCAAAGAAGCTTGGGAAACTTACACCCTTTTCTTGGTAGATGCACATTTAATACTCAAGTTTCAGAAATTCTTCAGTGAAGAAACTTGTTTAAATTTACCCTCATGTTTCTCAGATCACTTCCCAGGGGTATCCCCAGTGATTTGCCATGGAGCAACATCTCTGGGACACCCATTTGGGTATGCAGCTCAGAGTGGCCATCAGACTCCTGCACTGGCCACCAAAGGCCAGTTTAATTTACAGTGTACTCAAATGTTCAATGAACATGGATGGATATTTATTATAATTTATGGAATTAAAACATGTAATGAGGTTAGTCGGTTTGGCGTCCGACTCTTCATTTCTGCTCAGGTTGTGGTCTTATGGGGCTCTGTGCTCAGCGCAGAGTCTGCTTGAGATTCTCTCTCCCTCTCCCTCTGCTCCTCTCCCCTGCATACACTCTCTCTCTCTCTCTCTCAAATAAATAAATAAATCTTTAAAAAAATGTAATGAGATTATGTTCATGTTACTTCAAAACATTCAGTTCAATTTAGCTTTTATTCTTGCATAAAGATTAGGCAAAAAACTCAAGGTAAATAGTTAGGAACTTTAGACATCTTACCTCTAAGGAAAGAGTAGATGCCTTTATAAAAATGAGCTCCTCTGATTTTAGTGAGTACCTGCCGTGTGGCAGGCATTTTACAGGAAAGAACGAAGGTCCCAAGCTCATGAAATTTACATTGTACAGAGTTGTGGAGATGAGAGGTTACATGTGTCCTTTTCAACATGTTTATATACATCCCTACAAATTATTATAGTTGGAAGGTTTTCTACACATTATTACTTTGGGCACTTGGCCTTTTCTTGATAAGTCCTCAGTTTTTTCAGGCACTACTGTTTTGACTATGGAAACTAACTTTGGGCCTGTCCTTGGTTTACAGTGTATCAGTCTATAAATAAATCTTAGATCTAATTATTAAAAGAACTCTTTCCCTTTTTAACAACCTTAAAATGATTTAAAATCTCTAAAAGAGACTGGTTAGACTGGTTCTACAGTCCACCTCTCCTTTTTTTCTCTGTGACTCAAAAGGAGTTTTAAAATTCTAGACACTTGCCAGGTATGAACTGAGAAAGAATCTAAACATCTGGGTGAAAGTGTTGGCAAGGTTGTTTAGGGGTTTTCTCTCTAGTCTCATGCTAGCATTACTTACAATGGTTTCTTAGGAAAATTCTGGGTATTTTCCTCCTTCATAAATAGGTCATAACACATATTTGATATCACTTAAATGAGTGTTTTTAGACAGCTGTAATTTATTTTTAGTGAGATTAACCAAAGTGCCCTCACTGGTTAGCAAACACAAGCCCATTTTAAGACATAAAGTTCTCATCTTTAACATATTGGCCAAAAGAGAAAAAGACTGTTCTTTTTAGAAGCACGTTGTCCTGCATCAGTTTCCTTCTAAGTCATACGCACGGAGAATAATTAACAGCTACTTACTAGACTTCCTTTAAGCAGGTCACTGATCTGGGAAGTGGTCACTTTGTCTCAGAAAGGGTTTGGTCAGTGGAGAAGAAAATCGCACCTGACATTTATGGGTAGAGCCAATGGGCGGGAGCAGCCAGCTTTTTGATGGCAGTTGTGTACTCTGGATGACTCCCCGCAGTTAGTAAGATGAATGCTGACTTCTCTTTATTTCTTTAACCTTGCCACTCTTTGCCTAAACATTCAGAGAAAGGCAATTCTATCACAGTTCATGAGTCACAAAGCTTAGAGCAGGAGGATGCTGATCTTGTGGATGCCTCCAGTGCTTGAGTTAGTGGTTTGCGTTAAGATGGCAAAAGAGCTTTCATTACCTAATTAGTGGGAGGCACACTGACAGTGTGAAGGACCTTTTTGCTCCTGAAGATGATTTGTAATGGCTGAATGTACATGCGAGTGGCTTAAGCCCAAAGGCAGACCCTGGCTGCTTTGGACTACATTGTAAAATTAGTTGAAAAATAACTCTAACTTAAACCTTTATTTTTTTCTTTTCTGTTCTTTTTTCATGTTAAGCTCTTCCCCTTACTTAAAAAAATTAGAAATACATGCATGCAGGACAAAAGAACATACAGTAAAATGTTTTTCTCCTCCCAAGTCCCTAGTACTCCTCCCTAGAGGCAACTATGAACAGCATTTTTAAAGATTTTTATTTATTTATTTGACAGAGAGACAGCGTGAGCGGGAACACAAGCAAGGGGAGTGGGAGAGGGAGAAGCAGGCTTCCCACTGAGCAGGGAGCCTGATGCGGGGCTCGATCCCAGGACCCTGGGATCATGACCTGAGCTGAAGGCAGATGCTTAACGACTGAGCCACCCAGGCGCCCCTGAACAGCATTTTTAAAACTCCTTTCTGACACTTTCTAGGCTTATATGCTCTCCTTCCTTTTTATACTAATGGGGCATATCTTGTTTTTCTTCCCAACAATATCTTCTGACGGTGTTTCATATTAGCCCATATGCAGCTCCAACTCATTTTGTTTATAGGGTTGCATGCTGTTCATTGTATTGTTGCATTACAATTTATTTACCCATTTTTAAAATTGATGAACATTTCGGTCATTTATAGAATTTTATCCTGACAAACAGAGGTAACTGGATAGTTTTGTTCACAACTGGAAGTGCTGAGTCACTTAGGCTAGGTATAGTTGTAGTTTTAATATATATTGCCAAGTTACCTTTCAAAGAGTGTGCAAGGATCCACACTCTCACCACCCATAATACCTGTGTTTCCACCCTTTGCCCTGATGTGTTTCCTGAAACTTGCTGATTTTTCCAGCCTGGCCCATGAAAATTAATGCTCTACTAGTTGTTTTAAATTTGCATTACTTTATTAGTTGGGCTAAGCATCTTAAGTTTATAAGCTATTTTAATTCTCTCTCTCTCTCGCTCTCTTTTCCTTTGTCTTGTGAATTCCAGGCATCTTTCAATACTTAGTTATCCTTGATGATTGCTGCACAGTTTAGCGGGGGGACACCCAGAGACTTGTGTCTTAGAACCTTCTTAGTGTCACTAGAAACCTTGGAGGTCATGTAATTCCACCTCCCAATAGGTATAAAAAATTTTTTGTAATCTTTGATCATCTGCTTGAATGCTTCCAGGATTACGGGGGCTTAAAACGTCATGGGCATCTAATTCCTCTGCTAGCTTTGGTTGACAGAAAATTCAAGATAGGTTAAAAGAGTAGTGGAATAGAGAGGATGGGAGTAGCTGGACTCTTTAAAGAAACCACATTAATGAGGCTAGAAGATTCCTTCAGGCCCAGTCAGGGGACTGGGAGCAATGTATGTTAAGTGAGTCTTGTCCATTTGACTAAGGAATGAGAGGATATAACCAGGGAGGACTTTTTGAGGGCATGTATGTTGTTGCTCCATAGTAAGTTATCTGGAAACATAGGCCTTAAAATAATAATAAACATCTGTTAGATGTTTATTTAGAGTTAACTAAGGTTTCATTAGAGTACATTAGAGTTCCTGTTGGTCAGGAATTTGGGAGCCACCTAGCTGGGTGGTTCTGGCTGTGGGGGTCTCGGAGGTTGTAGTCCAGATGTTGGCTGCAGCTGCAGGCATCTGAGGGCCTGACTGGCCTGGAGGATACGCTTGCACCATGGCTCACTCGCGTGGTTGTTGGCAGAAGGCCTCAGCTCCTTGCCACACAAACATCTCTGTAGAGCTAGAGAGGATGTTCTCAGATTCAGGCAGCGGGCTTCTCCTGGAATGAGTAATGGAAGAGAAAGCAAGATGGAAGCTGTAGCATCTTTTATGACCTCAGAAGTGACACATGGTCATTTCTGCAATATCCTGTTGGGTATACAGGTCAGCTCTATTTCACATCCACCAAGAGTGTGAATACTAGGAGGCAGGGATCACTGGCGGCTTTCTTGGAGAATGACTACCCTCTGGCCCCCAAAGATTCACATCTCTCTTACCTGCAGAACAAAATACACTCCTCTCAGAGGCCCCAACTCTCATTCCAATACAGAGGCCAACTCTTTGTGTCAGAGAATTAAGAGATACTTAAACAGATTTTAGACATGCTAAGAATCTATTAAGAATTTTCCTTTGTTGGAAGAAATTGTTGTTATTTGGGCAGTGTTCTCAATTATACCAGTATTTCTGTATGTACTATCCTATGAAAAGTCTGGCCCAAATACATAGGAAATAGGTTTATATCCTTATATTCCTTCCGACGGAGGAAAGGAGTTCTAGTGAAATATTCCAGCTTATTTTTGGTCAAAAAACCTTCATTACATTAACCAATTCTCGAAAATCAGGGTTAGGTTCTTAGAAAGCCCATACTGGGGAGTTCTCCACCAAGGAACTTGAAACGGAATGGGGAAAATATGGATATCAAACTGTGCTGGCTATTTATTTGTGTTTTCAGCTTCAAGCCCACCATCTCCTACTTTGTTTTGGAAGGCTGCAAAATCCACTTCCCAGATTCCCTTCCCGGCTGGATTCCTGTTGGTTTCCGGCAGTAGGAGACACTCGTGGGAAGATTGAAATGGAGGAGGAAGGCGGAGGAAGGATTTTGCTGTTTTCAGCTCCTGTCAGCCTTTCTCCTGTGGCCAGCTGTAGCTCAGGTCTATAGTTTCTTTCGGAATTTTTGACATCAACTTTGGCCCCTAACCAAGGTCCAAGGGTCAGTTATACTGTTGTGTGTCTTGTTCCCTCCACCCTCCTTGTAGTCCCTTACCAGCCCCTCCTTGGAGCACCCGGGTTCTGATAACCCCACATCTTCCCTTTTATTTCTTCAGTCCCAAGGTTGTAGCTGCTTCTAGCAGTTACTAATATTGGGGTTATCTCTGTGTTTCCGTTTTACTTGTCCAGTCTCCCAACACGTATGTAATCACTTTCTTCTATTAAACCTTTGCCATTGAAGATACCTAATGTCTGGTTGCCTGGGTGGCTCAGTTGGTTAAGGGACTGCCTTTGGCTCGGGTCATGATCCCGGAGTCCTGGGATTGAGTCCCGCATCGGGGTCCTTGCTCGGCGGGGAGTTGGCTTCTTCCTCTGACCCTACCCCCTCTTGTGCTCTCTCTCTCAAATAAATAAATAAAATCTTTTAAAAAAATAAAATAAAATACCTAATGTCTCAGATTTCTGCATTCTCACGGACTAAAAGAGTTACTCAGGTTTCTAGATTAGTCATCCTTCGTAATTACTATGACCTGTTCGTGGTTAAGTTTTCTTTGTTGCGAGGTCATAGCTAGAGGCCACTGTCCTTCATCTGTTCTTTGTCCGGATGTTTGGTGCTTTTCTGATTTTTAGTGCTCATAGTCGTTGACTTCATTTTATGAATCTGTACTCGTGAACAAGCCTCCAGGATCCCTGCTTCCTTGTTTCCATAGTGGTCTTAGAGGTGCAAGTTACCCGAGATACCTGAGTAGTTTCCTTCAATGTACTTAAAACCAGTACTTTCTTCATTGATTCCCAGAACAAGGGAGTATATCCTCTGTCCTTGGCTCTACCTGGTCCTTCCTGAGCACCTGCGTTTTGAGCCTCTGTCCTCCTAAATACTGCCCACTGGTGGGCAGCTGGGGACCTGCACTTATTTTCCCTCTTCTTTTCTCTTTCCCAAGACTTTTACTCCTGCTCTGCTAATCTGCTTTCTTCCCCTTCTCCCAACTCCAGTTTTCTCTTTTTCTTATTATCCCCAATGGGAATGCTTTATAGTTTGTACATATTAAAATTTGAAGCACTTGCCGAAAAGGTGTATCTGCTGAATTACTTGAATTTTATATAAGGAGAATTTTTGCAGGAGGAAGCATAATTACATTAACTTATGAATCAAGTGAGCATTTTCTTAGACCAGAGGAAAACAGCTAGTGATTTCATTAGTGATAATTCTGTTCTGCAGGTGAATAAATTCATTAAGGCTTTACACTTTTATTAGAGGGGTTTTGTGGGTTGTTGTTGATTTTTAGTAAACATTTATCTTGCTGCCCTGTTTACACAGTGCTATATCAAGTAGGTGCATTGGGGGATAGCAGAGGAGTAAAATGACCCAGGACTTGCCTGTCTTCAAAGACTGTACTGTGTACCTGGGGACATAGAACACATACACTGAACAGCTACGGGAACAAAATAAGTGTGAGAGGATGTGATAGAAACTGTACTTAAGTGCGTGCAATGGGGCATATAATAACGATGCTTCCGGTGTACAGGCACTAAGCACTTTATGTTGTCTCATTTAATCCTTACAACTCTTAAGCAGTTCCTCTACTTAGTCCTCTTTTGCAAGTGGTGAATCTGAGACTCAGAGGTCTGAGGATACATACCTACAAAGTGTGAGTCTGAAGACTCGAATGGGTAGAAGTGAAGGTTGTGTGCACTTGTGTCATGCTTGTGTGCATGTGTATTCTGGGATGTGCCAGATATGTTCTATTTACTCCCCTGGATCCCTTCTCCATTCTTCTCCAGCCCACTCTGTGCCCTGGGTGACTGACCTGTGTGGATTACACCAGTGAACAGCCTAGCCCTTGGGATTCCAGACAGATTTGACCAATGGGGAGACCCACTGGGGAGAACTCTGGAGATCTGAGGGCAGATGGAGAGTGATTCTGGGTGTTTGGTCCTCTAGCTCTTCTGTACTAAGTCTTGGCCTGTTGGCTCCATAGCACTCCCTGCCTCCTGCTGTCCTCCCTCTGTCCCCTCTCTGAATTCCAGGAATCAGCTCACCCCTTGACCTTTCCAGCACAGAGGGGTAAGGATTATCCCCTTAGTAGCACTAATCCTACCCCTGACTTTATTTTATTATTTTAAATTATTTATTTGAGAGAGAGAGAGAGAGCACGCATATGTTGAGAGAACACGCAGTCGAGAGGGCACGCTTGGGAGAGGGAGAGGGAGAAGCAGGCTCCCCACTGAGCAGAGAGCCCGACATGGGACTTGATCCCAGAACTCTGGGATCATGACCTGAGCCAAAGGCAGACGCTTAACCGACTGAGCCACCCAGGCACCTCCTGCCCCTGATTTTAAAAGTTGTTTCTTGGTCAAACTCCATTTGAATGCATTACATCCAGTTTGAGTGTATCTTGTGTTTCCTGTTGAAACTGATGGGAGGAAATACTTGTAAGGCATTCCTCCCTTCCCGTCCCTCCCCTCCTTCCATCCTCACAGACTGTTCTGCATAGAGGATAAGAAATAGCTAAGACATGGTCTCTCTCAGGGAACTTAGAGTATAGGGTAAAATATGACTAATAATAACAGAAAGGAAATGGATTTGAGAAGTCAAGTGACTGAAGAGAGAGTCTGGCACATGAAATAGGTGGATTACCCAATGTGAAATGTAGCCGGCAATTCACAGATTTGTTGCTTATTCTTTCTCCTTGTACGTTAGCTTTGTCCCCTGGCCAGAAGTTTGAAAAGCTCATCTTTATTTAGTTTAATAAAACAACATCAAGGAGGGTGCAGAGTCTTTTTAAAAAAGTACATAACTGGAAGTGTGGTTTTCAGAACTCATTATATTCACTAAAAATGTAAACTCACCATAAGTGTTGTCAATCAAATACAATTCTCTACATGTGTCCCTGGATTTAAGATGCATATGAAGTTTTGGAAGGTCTACCAGTTGTCACTGTTCTTGTTTTAAACTAATAGACTATTCTTTGGAACAGGTTCAGGTTTACAGAAAAATCAAACAGAAATTAGTTTTCATATCAACTCACAACTCCCTCTTTTTACCCTCCCAGTTTCCCCTGTTATTAATATCTTGTATTAGTGCGGTACATTTGTGAAAATTGATGAGCCAATATTAATTATTATTAACTGAAGTCCGTAGTTTACATTAGGGTTCACTGTGTTGTTCACTTGATGGGTTTTGACAAATATATAATGACATGTATCCACTGTTATAGCATCATACAGAATAGTTTCGTTGCCTTAAAAAGTCCTCTGTGGTCCACCTATTCATCTCCTCTCCCCTTCCCCTGAATTCCTGCCAACCATTGATCTTTTCATTGTCTCCATAGTTTTGCCTTTTCTAGAATCTTGTATGAGTTAGAATCATACCGTATGTAGTCTTTTCAGATCAGCTTCTTTTACTCAGCAATATGAATTTAAGGTTTCTTCTTGTATTTTTGTGGCTTGACGGCTCATTTCTTTTTATTGCTGAATAATATTCCGCCGTCTGGATGTACCACTGTTTGTTTAACCATTGACCTGCTGAAGGACATCTTGGTTGCTTCCAGATGTTGGCAAGTATGAATAAAGCTGCTATAAACATTTGTGTGCAGGTTTTTATGTGGACCTAAGTTTTGGAGTGGTGTCCCAGGATTTAAGAGGTAAGTGGAGATTGGGAGGGTCTATCACGTTTTGTTTTGTTTTGTTTTGTTTTTGTAAATAGCTAGAAAAAATATTGTTTTTGTTTCTGCCCATATTCAGTTCCGGTGCCGTTATATTGGTGTGGCTGATTAGATGAGCACTTAAGGCGAGGACATAACATCAAAAGACAATACAGGAAAAGGAAGTATTTCTGGAGTCAACTACCCATTCTCAGATGTGAAGTCCGGTCTCTAATCCTGAAAAGGGGTTTTTTTTTTTGAACTAGTCAGAGCCAAGGGCAGATTCTGGCTTCCTTGCCAGACACACTGAGGCTGAATTAATCACATAGTTTTATGGGAAACCTGAGAATCAGAGTTGAAATACAAACTGAATATCTGATCTACTAAATCAAGTATAAAATACTGAACTGTTTTGCGATTTTATATGAGCAATTTACCCAATGACTTTTATTTCAAATTGAGGAGAGTAAACACATTACAAATGCATATCTCGTGTATGAACACATCTTTGGGATGTTAATGTGGCTCTTCCTTGCTTTTGGGTAAGCAAAGAGTCATTCTTTCTCTAGACTTCCTGTGGCCACCAATAATTCTGTCAAGGGGTCCGACATCCTGGGAATTTGCCAGCCTTTCTTCTGAGACTTTGACTAATGCTGAAACGCCCTCAGGGTTTCTAGTGGTCTATTTAAGTCTACTGGTTCAGTGTATGTGGGTGCTGAGCCAGAATATATAAATTCCCATCTCGAAACTCCTGAGTGGTGTAACTTCAAGAAAATCACTTCAACTTTTTTGTGTTTTAGAAAGTACCAAGCCTGTCTCTGCTGCCTGGGGATATTATAAAGGTGGATTAGCCCATGTTTTTAAAGCACTTAAAGCTTCCCAGGGGAAAGTGCCTTGCAACTTCCAGGCATAATTACTGGCTCTATTCCAGCTGGAATAAGGCAAGCAGAGTGCACTCACTTTAAGCCAAATGCTCACCCTTTTCTTTTGAGGACTCCACTTAGCTCCTTTGTAGAGGTAATGTATCTTGCATGTGAAAGCATTTGAGTTGCAGTGAGGGATATTTTAATTATTATTCAGTATTCCATCATAGATTTGGACTCATCATTTTGTATCCGAACCTAAAGATATCATACACAGTGGCCCAGAATCTTCCTTAACTTAAATGAAAGTGGACAGGTGCTTCTCCTTCATGTTTCTAAAGAGCACTTAGGCTAAGCTTCTTGATCTGGTTTTTCCTGTTTAATGGAACCGTTCCAGCCTGCAACATTCTGCATGTAGTTCAAAGCATCCGGTGTGATAATAAAAGTGAGAAACATTAGGGAATGGCTTTCTGATTTCCTACAATTATTAATAAAAATTATAAACAAGATGTGTATATTTATAAAACATTTGTTTTGGTTTCATAATGGCAAAAATATTGCACAACATCTTACTGCTCTTGGAGATTTAAGCCTCCTGTGTTGACATCAACAGATAACGTGGGAATTGGAAATAGGTGCAGAGAAATAGATATTTTAAACTATTTTCTAAAAAATAAGTTATGGAGGAGAAATCGATGTCACAAACATTTGGTGGATTGCCAAGATCACTGTTGCTCCTTTACTGAATTTCTTCTTTTTCTTTTCGTAGTAATAGGCCCTCATACTTCTCTTCGGATGGGCTCATTTGACAGCCCCGACTATTCACTGGGATAAGGACTTTGGTTGCAGTTTGATTTGGTTTTGTTTCTTCTTGTTTGAAATATATTTAGCAAATTTTCAGTGACTTTATTTTTCCCTCCATCTTATTACTGTCATGACAGAACTTTTGGTAGTTGATGCTAGCAGTTTTCTTTCTTTCTTCCTTTCTTCCTTTCCCATTCATTTTTTTTTTCAAAGATTTTATTTATTTTTCAACAGAGAGAGAGACGGCGAGAGAGGGAACACAAGCAGGGGGAGTGGGAGAGGGAGAAGCGGGTTTCCCCCAAGCAGGGAGCCCGATGTGGGGCTCGATTCCAGGACCCTGGGATCATGACCTGAGCCGAAGGCAGATGCTTAAGGACTGAGCCACCCAGGCGCTCCTGTGCTAGCAGTTTCTTAAGTTCCATGTAAAAGCTCAAAGCTGGGTGTAAAGTTTAACATGATAGTTCATTTGAGTATCTTTAGGTTTTTAGTGCAAGGATGGTAGAAATGCTGTAGATCTGCACTGTCCAATACTGTAGTCACTAGACAGTAGTGACTATGAAGCATATGGAATGTGGCTTATGGGACTGAGAAACTGAATTCTTAATTTTAATTAATTTAAATTTAAATAACCACACAGTTAATTTAAGTAACTGCTGTATTGGACAGCGCAGTGCAAGTGAGTCATTTAGTTACTAAAGGCTTGCCTTAGATTTTATCTTAATGTCCTGGCAGATGCAGCAAAAAAAAAAACAAAAAAAAACAAAAATAAAAATTGATCCATCTGTTTACTTTGTGCTAGAGATTTCACTGGATATTTAATTTTTTATGATTTATAACACCCCCATGAGCTCCTGTTTTACTGTGAGGGATCCAAGGCCCAGGGAGCATAAGTAACTCAACTGAGGTCATAGAGCTAGTCTACATTTGTTCTTTCTGTTTTGTCACAGGATATAATTTTGGGTCAAATTGTGACATCAGTTTTTTTGTAGAACACCTCTCAGTTTAGGTTTGTCTGATGTTTTCTTTTGATTAGTTCCAAGTTTTATAGTATTTTCTTCACCCCCAAATGAAACCTCATACCCCCTAGCAGTCTTCTCCTAGTGCCTAGCAACCACGAACATTCTTTCTCCACAGATTTCCCTATTCTGAAGGTATCACATAAATGTAATCATACACTACAATATGGTCTTTGTGATTGGCTTCTTTCCTTTCACATAGTGCTTTCAAGGTTCATCCTTGTGGAAATATCTGTCAGTACTTCATTCCTTTCTATGGTTGAATAATATTACATTACATGGATATGCCACATTTTGTTTATTCACTCATCAGTTGGTGGAGACTTGGGTTTCTAACCACTTTTTGGTTATTATGAATAATCCTCCTATAAATATTCATGTATAAATTTTGGTGGAGACATATGGTTTCTTTTTCCTTGGGTGTATACTGTATACCTAGGAGTGTAGTTGCTGGGTCCTGTGGTTACTCTATGTTTAGCATTTCTGAGGCAGGGGTAGTTATTTTTTGATAAATGTGGTTGGTTCTCTATTTTTTCTTGCGGTTTCCGTTCACTAGTGAATTAGGGTTGCAGTGAAGTGTAGGTTCAAGACAGCAATAATAGTGGATCTGGTACCCTCCTTTAGTACCACAGAAAACATTTTTTAAAAAATAATCTACTTGTTTTTACACTTCTGCACATATGTTTGGGATTAAAAAATGGATGATGTTCTTCCTCATATCTTTTTTTATACTTTTGTTTGAAAAAAATATATATATACAGGTTGGTATTTATATAAGCAGTATTCCCAGTGTAATGTGGATAGTAGGAGTCTACAGATTGTTGGTAGAATATCAGTTGAAATAAGAATTTGTACTTTTGAATAAGTATTCAAGATCGCTGTGGGGAAAATTTATGAACTTGAGACAGGACAATCTCTTTTGGTTTATGGCACTTTTCTAGGCCTTACTGTGTTCAGACCCTAAAGGATTGGACTACATGCCTCCTTGCTGATCTGTCTGCAAGAAACAGCAGCATTTTAAGGCGATATAGCTTTTTTTTTTTTTTTTTTTTTGCTGTTGCTTGATAAATAGACGTTTCTTGCTGAGACGACAGAAGTCTGCAACTACTTCTTAAAAGTACACATAGTTTAACTCTGCAAATGTTGCCAGAAATGATGTTGTTAAAATAAGGTTATGATGTACTTTGGTCTGTAAGAATATAACTCTAAGTTACAGCACAGTTGATTTAAAAAGAAAGAAAAAGTCCTGAGATAAGAATCTCCACACTTGTGGTATTTTCCTAATTTCTCCTGTTTTATCCAGATATTTCCTATTGTATATTTTTTGTGCTCGGTGCTAAGAAGATCATAAAAGTATGTGTGTTGTTCTTGTCTTTAAGGAGCGTATGCAAATAACGATATAAAGCAGAAATGAAGAGAAGGTTCCAAGAATGATACACAGAGATGTGGGAAGGTTTCAAGTGGTTCAGAAAGAACTGAGCAGTGTGGGGTCCTCGGATGGGATGGAATCCTGGAGCTCGGGGCTGTATGTGTGTGTAAATCTTTTGGGTTGACTCTTTTTTCTTTTTTTTTTTCCCAAAGACTTTTTGTTTGGTTTTAAGTTTACAGTAAAATTGAGAGGAAGGTTTCCCCCTAAGGTCAGGAACGCGGCAGGGATGTCCACTATCACCACTGCTATTCAACATAGTATTGGAAGTCCTAGCCACAGCAATCAGACAACAAAAAGAAATCAAAGGCATCCAAATTGGCAAAGAAGAAGTCAAACTCTCACTCTTTGCAGATGATATGATACTTTATGTGGAAAATCCCAAAGACTCCACCCCAAAACTGCTAGAACTCATACAGGAATTCAGTAAAGTGGCAGGATATAAAATCAATGCACAGAAGTCAGTGGCATTCCTATACACCAACAACAAGTCAGAAGAAAGAGAAATTAAGGAGTCGATCCCATTTACAATTGCACCCAAAACCATAAGATACCTAGGCATAAATCTAACCAAAGAGGCAAAGGATCTGTACTCAGAAAACTATAAAATACTCATGAAAGAAATTGAGGAAGACACAAAGAAATGGAAAAACGTTCCATGCTCATGGATTGGAAGAACAAATATTGTGAAGATGTCAATCCTACCTAGAGCAATCTACACATTCAATGCAATCCCCATCAAAATACCATCCACTTTCTTCAAAGAAATGGAACAAATAATCCTAAAATTTGTATGGAACCAAAAAAGACCCCGCATAGCCAAGGGAATGTTGAAAAAGAAAAGCAAAGTTGGCGGCATCACAATACCAGACTTCCAGCTCTACTACAAAGCTGTCATCATCAAGACAGTATGGTACTGGCACAAAAACAGACACATAATCAATGGAACAGAATAGAGAGCCCAGAAATGGACCCTCAACTCTATGGTCAACTAATCTTTGACAAAGCAGGAAAGAATGTCCAATGGCAAAAAGACAGTCTCTTCAACAAATGGTGTTGGGAAAATTGGACAGCCACATGCAGAAGAATGAAACTGGACCATTTCCTTACACCACACACAAAAATAGACTCCAAATGGTTGAAAGACCTCAATGTGAGACAGGAGTCCATCAAAATCCTAAAGGAGAACACAGGCAGCAACCTCTTCGACCTCAGCCGCAGGAACTTCTTCCTAGAAACATCACCAAAGGCAAGGGAAGCAAGGGCAAAAATGAACTATTGGGACTTCATCAAGATAAAAAGCTTTTGCAAAGCAAAGGAAACAGTCAACAAAACCAAAAGACAACTGACAGAATGGGAGAAGATATTTGCAAATGACATATCAGATAAAGGGCTAGTATCCAAAATCTATAAAGAACTCATCAAACTCAACACCAAAAGAACAAAGAATCCAATCAAGAAATGGGCAGAAGACATGAACAGACATTTTTCCAAAGAAGACATCCAAATGGCCAACAGACACATGAAAAAGTGTTCAATATCGCTCGGCATCAGGGAAATCCAAATCAAAACCTCAATGAGATACCACCTCACACCAGTCAGAATGGCTAAAATTAACAAGTCAGGAAACGACAGATGTTGGCGGGGATGCGGAACCCTCCTACACTGTTGGTGGGAATGCAAGCTGGTGCAGCCACTCTGGAAAACAGTATGGAGGTTCCTCAAAAAGTTGAAAATAGAGCTACCATATGATCCAGCAATTGCACTACTGGGTATTTACCCCAAAGATACAAAAGTAGGGACCCGAAAGGCTACGTGCACCCCGATGTTTATAGCAGCAATGTCCACAATAGCCAAACTGTGGAAAGAGCCAAGATGTCCATCAACAGATGAATGGATAAAGAAGATGTGGTATATATATACAATGGAATATTATGCAGCCATCAAAAGGAATAAGATCTTGCCATTTGCAACGACGTGGATGGAACTGAAGGGTATTATGCTGAGCGAAATAAGTCAAACAGAGAAAGACATGTATCATATGACCTCACTGATATGAGGAATTCTTAATCTCAGGAAACAAACTGAGGGTTGCTGGAGTGGGGGGTGGGGTGGGAGGGATGGGGTGACTGGGTGATGGACACTGGGGAGGGTATGTGTTCTGGTAAGCGCTGTGAATTGTGCAAGACTGTTGAATCTCAGATCTGTACCTCTGAAACAAATAATGCAATATATGTTAAGAAAGAAAAAAAGAAGAAGAATGTAGCAGGAGGGGAAGAATGAAGGGGGGGAAATCGGAGGGGGAGAAGAACCATGAGAGACAATGGACTCTGAAAAACAAACTGAGGGTTCTAGAGGGGAGGGGGTTGGGAGGATGGGTTAGCCTGGTGATGGGTATTGAGGAGGGCACGTTCTGCATGGAGCACTGGGTGTTATGCACAAACAATGAATCATGGAACACTATATCTAAAACTAAGGATGTAATGTATGGGGATTAACATAACAATAAAAAATTAAAAAAAAAATTGAGAGGAAGGTACAGAGAGTTCCCATGTACCCTCTGCCCTCACACATCATAGATAGCCTCCCCTGTTTTCAACATCATTTTTCACCAAGGATGAACCTTTGATTGACTCCTTATAGTAAAAGTACAGCCATATTAACTTGGACTTCACTAATTGGGAACTTTTTGTGAAATATTGGGTAAAGGTTGAGCTTTCACAGATTTATTCCAAGAAATTAATAGCATCAGTGACAAAAAGTGAATTAATGGCATCAATGACATGAAGTAAATGTTCCCCTGTTTAGGAGAAGAGACTGGTTCAAAGTACTTTTGTAATGAAGGAGCCATGCATAAACGTTCCAGCAACATTTACTGAATAGTAGAATGGTGAGAAAGAAGAGTGCAGTGGCCAAGAACACAGATTCTAGTATCTGACTCCCTAGTTTCAAATATTGGCTCTATTATTTACTAGCTCAGTGTCTCAGGCAATTTATGTTAACTTATCTAAGCTTCAGTTTCTTCTTCTGTAATATGGGAATGATAATCTTGTCTACCTCATAGCATTGCTGTGATGATTGAATGTATTAGTACACATGAAATACTTAGATCCATGTTTGGTACCTGATGAGCATTCATTAAGTGATAACTTAATGGGTTCCTAGCACTGTGTTAAGTGCAGTGGAGAGATAGAAGAGAATTTCTGGTGTCAAAAATCTTACAGACTAAGAGGTAAAATAACATGTGTTGATATATAATATACATACAACTTCACTATAATATAATTCAGATAAATGCTTATTTTCTTTCTAATTTGTGATTTAAAACCTATAATCAATTCAATGGACTTTGAAAGACCTAGCTCGAATCTCTTCAGATAACAGAAAAGTAACAGCCATTCATATAACATGCTCTCTTGTTAAGACTTTTTCATAACTCTGAATGACCTTCCCTAGTTGGGTTGATTTAGTGATATCCGACTAAGCCCGTTGGAGTGAAGGCACACTAACCTTCATCCTCACGTATCTGGTGAATGTATCAGTTACGAGAAAATGTTCCTGTTTCTTGAATATATTCTTATAGCCCAGCTGCAAAACATTGGCTCTTGAGCCTAAGTAAGTAGAAGCTGGCAAAATCATGGAGCAAAGCCACTGCGTGAGATACCACTTGGCACCGAGAGACCGAACTGATGTTGGTCATTGGGCCATTTCCCAGTGATTCTGAAACCTTTCCTGAGAAAATGTTAAGACACTGGGTAGTTGAAGTCTGTGTCTGCTTCAGGAATCCTGCAAAAACTTTTGAGAGGTTGAGATTTGCCCTTTGAGGTCTACTCAAGCTGAAATTAAGAACTAAAATACTTTGCACAATTTCTGTTGGCAAAAGATACTTGTGGCTACTGCTGTTCCTTTTCTAGCTTTGTTGTTATTTTAAAAGTGTGCTGAGGGCAGCTGTAGTGCACAACTCCAGGGGACAATACTGGTGGATGGTTTATGTAAAGCGTGCCCCCTGGAATTGTGCAGTACGTGGCCTGCACAGCTGCACATGGAGGTCCTAGTGCTGCATTTGGCTTCATCTTGTCCTTAGAACCTGTTGTGACAAGTTCTTTGGAATGTGTCTTAGGAGTGAAATTGGGCCTTTCACTGGATAAGGTCTTGAACTCTAAATACTCAGATAACCCTGTATTTAACCGCATGCCTTCTCTGTCTGGTGGCATTAACCCAAACTCTCAGGGTTATTACCCAGGTTAGTATAACATGCGTTATCACTGTAAGGCATCTAGTGACTGGTTTAAAGGATTTCTAACCCTTGTGCGCTGGGACTTCACGAAGCATTCTTCACTTTGAAGCCTGATTTTTGTTGCTACAGCCACTGTTGCTGGGATCGAACCTTCTGTTGTCACTTGAAGGTCCGGGGGGGTTATAAATGCACGATGCTCGTGTGCAAGAAGCTGCTCGATCTCATACTGCAAGTTGGGCCTCTAGCGGCTCTGGGTGGGGCCTTGGGGTCTGGAGCAACTGCAACAGCTGCCCTAAGAGTCATCAAAGCCCTCTCCTGCATTACAGTAGGATTAAATATGCTATTTGCTAGAGCTGTGTCTGGCAAGAGTCTTAGACCACTTCCAGGAAAGAAAAACAAAATTACATTTCACAAAGGAGTAAGAAAAGTTGGCCCTGGTCTCCATGAGGTCACTTCACTTCATACAAGAAGTTTGTGCTTTTTATTTTAACCAGTTTTGTCGGTGCTTTGAGGAAGACTAATTAAGCTTGTGATTCTAACTTAGGGAAATTGGAAAAATAACTATTAACTTTGGGGTGACTGGAACCAAGGTGATGTATTTTGCTCATTTAGGTTATTATTAATTTATATTTACTAATCAACAAATGAGATCGCTGTTCTTGCCCAGATTTTTAAATTTCACATGTTTGGTAGTTAGGACTATTGGTATAAAGTAAATCTGCTGACTTAAACACAGACATCTAGAACTGGAAGAAATTCTTTTTTTTTTAAAGATTTTATTTATTTATTTGCGAGAGAGAGAATGAGAGACAGAGAGCACGAGAGGGAGGAGGGTCAGAGGGAGAAGCAGACTCCCCGCTGAGCAGGGAGCCCGATGCGGGACTCGATCCCGGGACTCCAGGATCATGACCTGAGCCGAAGGCAGTCGCTTAACCGACTGAGCCACCCAGCCGCCCTAGAACTGGAAGAAATTCTGATACCATTTATCACAAGCTACTCATTTTACAGGTGTCAAAGCTGAGACTCCAAGAAGCTAAATAACTTGTGCAAAGTGACAGAGCCGATGAGTGGTAGACTCTGATCGGCACCCAGGCCATGCTGTGCTGGCGAGACATGAGTCACGCTCCCTTCTGTCCCCATGACAGGCACCCTGGAAAAGCCAGGCACTGGCCCGGGCAGGTACAGAACCCCTCTGTGCAACCGAGGTGATTCGCATGTCAGCACTTGATTTGAATGGTGTGGGGTAATGGTTATAAAAGACGCTAGGATTTACTGCAAGAGTGACCCTGCAGTCACTTAACTTCTCTGTCCCTCAGTTTCCCAAACAGTAAAATCGCATTTACTCCACATACAAACTCAAGGATGCTATGAGCGAATACTTACAAAGCACTTACTACAGTGTTTGGACCACAGTAGGTGCTCTGCAACCATGAACTGTTAGGATTATGTACTGGAAGTTGCCTTTTAATTTTCTAAAGCCCAAGTGTAGGAGAGGAAGTATCTCTAGAGAGGTGTAGACAGTCATCTTGTGATTTTGCTTGTGAGTTTGAAAAATGGAACAACTTTGGCACCAGGTGATCATAGTTTGAATCTGGGCTCGTCTACTTTCTAGCTATTTGACCAGATTCAGCTCTTGCCACAGTTTATCCAGTTAACCTGCCAGCTGAACACCCGCCCCATCTTCATCTCTCCTTTTCTCAGTCACTGTTTTTAATCTCAGCACCTCTATGTGAATGCTTTCTGTTTCTTTTTCTTCTTCTTCTTCCTTTTCTTCTTCTTCTTCTTCTTCTTCTTCTTCTTCGAGAGAGAGAGAGAGAGAGAGAGAGAGAGAGAGAGAGAGAGAGAGAGAGACAGCAGGAGCCAGGGGGCAGAGGGAGAAGCAGGCTCCCCAGTGATCAGGGAGCCCAGTGCAGGGCTCGATCCCAGGACCCTGGGATCATGACCTGAGCCAAAGGCAGACCGCTTAACGACTGAGCCATCCAGGCATCCCTAAGGCTTTCTGCTTCTGATCTCTGAAGAAAATCCATTATGCCTTTGTGACTGTTGTTGTAGCACAAGAAACTAGAGTTATTCCCAGGCTTTGAATTTTTATTAGCCAAATTTCTGCTTAAGATTTTTGGTCATACTCTTCTATTCAGAGTCTCTCTCTAAAAATTCATTACAACCTTCAATCACCCTTAATAGAAAGCAAAAACAAATTTCTGTCATTTTCATGGTTCAAGAGTTCCTTGATAATGCTTTCATTTTATAGACCTCTCCTCTGAAGAATAGAAATTGCTTTTATTTTTTTTTTTAAAGATTTATTTATTTGAGAGAGAGAGAGAGAATGTGAGCATGATTGGCAGGGACAGAGGGAGAGGGAGAGGGAGAGAGAATCTCAAGCAGACTCCATGCTGAGCGTGGAGCCTGATGCAGGGCTTGATCTCAGGACCTGAGAGCATGCCATGAGCTGATACCAAGAGTCAGACACTTAGCTGACTGTGCCACCCAGGCACCCCAGGATAGAAATTGCTTTTAAGGAAATATTTAGTTTTTAGAGTCTGAAGCCAGTGAAAATTGTTTACAGTATCCATCTGGAGGGTTTTAAAATATAATATTTTCTAATATGTTTTTTGTAACACATTTTTTTATTTCTCACATTTGGTGTAAAAACTTTCTAAATGGATTTTTTTCTCTGGCGCGTAAAATTGTGTTGTTAATAGTATTTAAAGAGCATTCATTCATTCATTATGCGTTTTGGCAGGTGCTGTGCTAGGTTCTGAGAACATAGTGAATGACAAATTTGGCTTTAGCCCTTAAGTAGTTTACAGTGTAGTGGAAAAAAAAACCAGGTCTTCAAATGGGTAAGGAAAGGTTAAAGTCAACAGAAGTCACTAAACTGTACTAGTTCTGAACCAATGAATATTAAAAGAAAAACTGTTCAAGAGGGGATGAGCTGTGAAGATAGGTCAAGATGCATGTATTTTTCCCCTCTATGATTGTTTACTTTTGCAAGGACTATAACAATTTATTTCTCCAAACTTTATGTGGCACAGAACTCAAAGGATCTTAGATATTTTTCTCTAGGTATCTGAATCTATGACAGATTCAGCCCCATTGGAGCATAGTGTTTGAACTTCAGTGTGCAGCAAAGCAAGGGAAAGGAAAAAACATCCATCTCTAACTTAAGACCACAAGTAGAGACAAGGTGACTCTTCTCTGATGGACAACCCCACAGTTAAACGAAATTTTGAATGCCTTTACTCTGCACTAGATATTTATCTAATGATTATAAAGTTGGATTATCACAGATAATCCCCCTCCTGAAGCCAAAAAAGAACAAGCAAATAATCTCAAGTCCCCCTTGTTTCTCCACTGCTTGATGATATTAGGAAAGCTCACATCCAGTATAAAATGTTTTCTTTGCCCTTTTTGAAAGAGGTAGGAACTTAATACATTTGATAAAGTTTATGACTCATAAATGGTTTATGGTCTTTATCTTCTATTGGACATCACCTACACAGATAAGTTTGATAACCCATAGCAAGATCATCGCAATCTGGAGCCTGTTCTGTGCTTGAGAGAAAGTGTACAGATCTGAAGAGTAAAGCTGATTGAAGGGACTCTACTTTGGGGGGTAAATTCTGATAAACCTCAGCTGATGGTCAGCTTAGCTCTGTCTTGGAACCCTAAAATTTTTATCTAATGAAAAAGAATATGAAGTCATGTTTTACCTAGGCCAGGTCATGATTCAACTGCAGTAATTACTGCATTTTATATAATTACATCCACCAGATGCCTGGAAAATCTATTTGCTTGTTCCTTTTAATTGGTGGGTATTGTTTTTATTGTTAATTATCCCATGTTATGTATTCAATTTGATAAACTGCATTTTGGGCGATGTTGTTTAGATCAGCATAATCCTACTTAATAAAAGTAAAACCAGGCATCAGAGTGCACAGTGCCTGAATGTAAATAAATGCACAAAGTGCAGGGTGGTAGGGTGCTGGGTGTAGTTGGAAGGCTCATCCTTTATCTGTAGCTGTTTATATCCTGCAACAAATCCAAGCTCAGTATTGTCAGATCTTTAAAAATATCAAGGCACTCAAGAAATCCAGACTTTATGTTAAATCAAAAAATTTAAAAATATCCATAACTAATTATTATTATTTTTTTAAAGAGCACAATGGATGGCAAACAAACCAGTTACAAAGCAAATCCCTAGCCAGACAGCAAGGGGACAGTTTTAAACCTCAGCTGCAGTCAGGGTCGATAATTGAAAGCGCAACACGGGAAATGACTACAGAGCAGCTTTTAAGTAATGAGGGGCAATTCTTTCAAGTGGCAGTATATCCTGGAAGCTTTCTCCTCTTTCTAGAAATCCAAGCATAAGAGGAAAACGAGATTCTGGAGAGGTATTTTCCATGTGTGCAATGCAGGAGAATTGCACATTAAAAAATGTCTGCATTTGTAGCTGATAGTAGGGTGAGTTGGAATGGTAGTAGTATTGCACGAGTGAATTATACCCAGGCTGAAGTTTAAATAATTGTAAATATGGAAGAGGAAGTTGCTTCATTTAGCAAATCAGATCTGATGTGCACATGTGACTTATCCAGGGCAGATCATCATGCTTCAGGGTAGATATGTATCTACTCGGGGAAACCAAAAGGAATTACAATTTGGACTACATAACTCCTCTGTTTAGTCCTTCAGTGGCTTTCCAAACTTAGTAGCCCAGCAAAGCCCTTCTCTGTCTGACCCCTTCCTGCCCCTTCAGCCTCATCTTCTGCCAACCCTCATCCCCTCATGTATTCATTCCCCTTTTTCAGTAATAGGGGGCCACTCTCAGGTCCCAAATGCTTTAGTGGGTCCCTTTGCTTTTGCATCCCTGTACCTGTTACTCCCTTTGTCTTGAATGCGGTGTTGCCTGGTTAGCTTCTCTGATTTCCAGACTTAGCTCAAATATCTTTTTTTTTTTTTTTAAAGATTTTATTTATTTATTTGACAGAGAGAGACACAGCCAGAGAGGGAACACAAGCAGGGGGAGTGGGAGAGAGAGAAGCAGGCTTCCCACTGAGCAGGGAGCCCGATGTGGGGCTCGATCCCAGACCCTGGGATCATGACCTGAGCCGAAGTCAGACACTTAACCGACTGAGCCACCCAGGCGCCCCTCAAATATCTTTTCTTAAGCAGAATCTTTCTTATATCTAAGTCAGCATTTCATAAACACTAGTTCAGGATGGATCTTAAAAAAAGACAAAAAATTGTATTAATATCAGCCTCAGAAATGATTCTGATTCTCTGCCAAGGTTTGCAAGAGAAGTATTTCATGAGCTTACTAGGTATGCTGTATAAATCAGTGGATTTACGTGAGTTTCCCAAATTAGGCATATTATAGCTCCTTTTGGATAACTCACGGCGCACATGAGCATATTAATGACTCTGAGAATTAGGGTAGTAAATATATTACCTTTGTTTGACCCAGTGTTTCTCAAACTTACTTGACAATGGAACACTTTTGTTTGAGAACATCTGCTAATGTTTTGAGGAATGTCTGATTTGGGAGTATAGTTTTGGAAAATACTGCCCTAAAATATGGTTTTGGTTAATAAGAGGAAATGTCTTAGGAAGGAATGTCCTAGAAGTAATGGAAACAAGAGAGTGTTTTTGTCCATTTCTTTGAATGGATTTCATGACTTGGTTTCAGTATTTCAATATTTACATTATCAGTGGAGACCCTTTAAAGCTCTGGCTGGCCTAACTGCCACATGGTGCGTCCAACAATAAGAAATGCAAATTTCTATTACAATCTCTTATAATTTTTTCTTTGAAAAATTTCATACACACAGTAAAGTAAAGAGGAGGGTATGTTGAACCCACATATTCCTATTATGCAGCTTCAACAAAAATTTTGGGACTTTTATTCTTTATCATGTACCCTCTTTCTGCTGACCTATTCTAAAGCATATCCAAGATGTCATGTCATTTCATGCTTACACTCTTCAGTATGCATCTTCATAAAAGGGGTTGTTGCCTTATATTACCTCAATAATATTGTTGCACTTATGAAAATTATAATAATTCCTTGGTAATGTCTAATATCCAGTCCATATTGAAACTTTTTAAAAAATTGAGGTATAATTCACTATACCATAAAATTCACTCTTTTAATGTACAAGTCTGTGGTTTTTAGGATATTCACAAAGTTATGTAACAATGACCACTATCTAATTCCCAAACATTTTTATCAGCCCCAAAGAAAACCTGTACATTAGCAGTCACTCCCCATTTTCTCCTCTCCCCACTAACCTAATTTTTCTCTCTAGATTTTGCCTGTTTGAGGCACTGTGGGATCTTTTGTGACTGGATTTGGGATGTTTCCACTTTTTGGTTATTACCAAAAAAAAAGCTTTATGAATATTCATGTATCAATTTTTGTGTTGACATTTTCATTTCTCTTGTGTATATTCCTAAGAGCGGAATTGCTGGGTCGTATGGTAACTCTATATATGATTTTTTGAGGAACTGTCAAACTGTTTTCCAAAGTGATTGCAACATTTTACATTCCCACCAGTAGTATACGAGGATTCCAGTTTCTCCACATCCTTACCAATACCTGTTATTGTCTATTAGGTTTTAGCTGTTTTAGTGGATGTGAAGTGGTCTC
Organism: Phoca vitulina; assembly: GCF_004348235.1. Classification (NCBI taxonomy): domain Eukaryota; kingdom Metazoa; phylum Chordata; class Mammalia; order Carnivora; family Phocidae; genus Phoca; species Phoca vitulina. The sequence goes on along the minus strand of NW_022589707.1, from coordinate 65,216,326 downwards.
TCGTTGTGGCTTTGATTTATATTTCCCTAGTGACAGATGACGTTAAGCACCTTTTCATTTGGATATTGATCATTTGTGTATCTTCTTTGGAGAAATATGTATTCAAATCCTTGCCTAGTTTTTAAGCGGGTTGTCTTTTTATTATTGGGTTGCAAGAATTCTTTATATATTCTGAATACTAGTCCTTTATCAGATATATTGATTGCAAATATTTTATCCCATTCTTTGGGTTTCATTTCACTTTCTTGATAGTGTCCTTTAAAGCACAAAATTTTAAAATTTTGATCAAGTCCAATTTACCTATTTTTTTTTTCTTTTGTTGCTTGTGGTTTTGGTATCATACCTAAAAACCATTGTTTAATCCAAGGTTGTGTAGGTTATGCCTATGTTTTTTCCTGAGAATTTTATAGTTTTAGCTCTTACGTTTAAGTCTTTGATATATTTCTTTCTTTTTTTTTTTTTTTTAAAGATTTTATTTATTTATTTGAGAGAGAGCGAGTACATGAGAGGGGGGGAGGGTCAGAGGGAGAAGCAGACTCCCTGCCGAGCAGGGAGCCCGATGCGGGACTCGATCCAGGGACTCCAGGATCATGACCTGAGCCGAAGGCAGTCGCTTAACCAACTGAGCCACCCAGGCGCCCGTAAGTCTTTGATATATTTCTATTTCATTTTTGTATATAGTGTAAGGAGGGGACCACACTCTTAAAAGTAAAATGTTAGCTTCAGCCTTCAGGGTGACCTAGAAGGATAGCTATTTTCCCTTTGCCTCCATCTACTCTGTACCCATCCCCCGTTCCAACTCCTCCATCCTTACTAATCATGACATAATTCATTAGAATCTATTTGTGTACTAGGGAGTAGTATAATCAGAGTCTATGAGAGGACAAAGTTTCTATTGCACATGTGATTACATTTAATTAAGCAAACAACCACGTTGTAATGGACATCTGCTGTTTTTGCCTTTCTTGCCTACTCTTTATGTTTTTCTGGAAATGGCACTTGGTTTGTTCTTTGGAGTCCCCTCCGCACAGTCTCTGTCTATAGGCTGACCTTACAGCACAGACTCCTGCTCAAGGTGTGGGCAAATTGCGCTGACTTAGCCAATGAGCATTTTATCTCTAGAGCCATAGTGATTGGTTCAGAGATGGGCACGGACCCAAAAAGGGTCAGGAGAGAGATACCTATAATTAGTGGGAAAGAAAACTGATGTAGCCTGAAAGTACTACTATCTTATTACAGAAAGAGGTGTCTGCCTGTTTATAAAAGCAGTGTGAATAGGAAGATGAGCTGGGAGATGGCTTCTTGACTGCCCGTTGAATGACTGAATGTAGCTTTGCCTGAAGCTTAGACTGCTCCGGTCCTTTCTGTTACACGAATCTGTATATTCGTTTTTACATTCACAGCTGAGAGAGTTGTGGTTGTTAGAGACAGCATGCTAGAAGCTGAAGACACAAAATTTCTATAAGATACTTTCTGCTTTCATGGACTTGACAGCCTAGAAGGGAGACAATTTTTTTTGGTATTTCATATCTTCTATTTTGGCTTGTTCTTAAGAAAGAACCCCTTTCTTAACAAAAGCTGGTAGGGTTTGCAGTAACATTCTTGAGAAAAAAGTAAAGAATAGAGGAGAATTTTCTGTGGATGAGCCTTTTGTTTAGCACGTTGCCAGCTGGATGTTTTCATCATTCGGAGTTTGGTACCCAGACTCCACTGGAATGGCTGGATGGCTGCCATTTTTCATCCAGATGGTGCTCCCTGTGCCTGTTAAATCAGGCGGGAAGTTGTGGTCCTCGTGTAGATTGGCAGCACACCTATTTCCAGCCTGCAGGATTTCCAGCATACTGAATTTGAGATCTAACAATTATTAGAAGTCACAGATTCTTTTTTCTGTCTCTCAGGAGATTGTTTTCTTGATTTTCTTACTGAGCTACTGTCTCCTCTGCAACCCCCTTAATTAGAAGGTTAGACAGACTCACTGTAGCGTGGAATAAGATGATCAGAAATAAGTATGAAAATGGTAAGATTTAAGCAAACAACAAAAGAGAAGTCAAAAAATATTGTTTTCTTAAGTATTGAGGCTAATGTTTGGTGCTGTTCCAGGGGCAAGCACTCAAAATCTTTATACAGAAGAGGCTCAGAAGGGGAAATCGGTGTGGTAATCAAGATGATGTATCTTGAAGTTTTATTTGGACAGCAAGACCATATTTTCTCACTTTGTATGGTTTTTGGGGTGGTGGAATAAGGGGCAGCTGACGGAGTGATTCTCTTCCCTCCCTCTTCCCGAGCAAACTTCAGTATGTACCGCCGCTTATTTCTTGTATCATTCCCAGTGCTCAGTGGCATTGTTTATAATGAATTTGCCACTCTTGTGATTGTGATTGTGGAACTTGCCTAATGGATAAGAAGTTCCTGTGGCACATTTACTAGTGGTGTGTAAAAACAAAAACTAAATCGGCATGACATATGCCCACTGAAAGTTTGCTGTCTAAAACTGAGGATGACACAAAAAGACAACTGTGTTTAAGCTGGGCTGCAGATTATTCTGTTCTCTTAGGTGTCCAGGAGCCATTTGTCAGAGCTTTGGGAATAGAAGAGCCTGTTATCCTCATGTTGAGTGTAATTTATTTGGGGGGATAGGTGGGAGGAAAATAGAACTTTTGGAATTACTCGGACCTAGTGTGAAAGGGTGACTGGAAGAAGTGAAATCTGAGTAAAGCAGGGAGAGAAGAATCTAGAAGAATATAGGAATATAGAAAATCCTGTAATTTTTTTTTTAGTCATAGCTTTATTTAGATATAATTCACATGCTGTACAACTCATCCATTTAAAGTATACAGTTGAGGGGCGCCTGGGTGCCTCAGTCGTTAAGCATCTGTCTTCGGCTCAGGTCACGATCCCAGGGTCCTGGGATCGAGTCCCACATCTGGCTCCTTGTTCAGCGGGAAGCCTGCCTCTCCCTTTCCCACTCCCCCTGCTTGTGTTTCCTCTCTTGTTCTCTCTCTCTCTCTGTGTCAAATGAATAAATAAAATCTTTTTTTTTTTTTTTTTAAGATTTTATTTATTTATTTGACAGAGACACAGCCAGAGAGGGAACACCAGCAGGGGGAGTGGGAGAGGGAGAAGCAGGCTTCCCGCTGAGCAGGGAGCCCGATGCGGGGCTCGATCCCAGGACCCTGGGATCATGACCTGAGCTGAAGGCGGATGCTTAATGACTGAGCCACCCAGGCGCCCTAAATAAAATCTTTTAAAAAAATATACAGTTGAGTGGTTTTTAGTACATTTGTAGAGTTGTGCAACCATTACCCCAATAAATTTTAGAATGTTGCACCTCAAAAAGCAGCTTTATGTATTTTACTATCACACCCCTATTGCCCTTTGCCTTCTCCCCTCCTCAAGCCCTAAGCAACCACTAATATACTTTCTGCCTCTATAGATTTGCTATTCTGGACACATTTATATAAATGGAATCCTATAGTTATAATAGTGGCCTTTCATGTGTGTCTTTCACTGAGCATAATGTGTATAGACCCCCTCCCTGTTGCAGTACTTATCACTGTTGCATTCCCTTTTGTGGCTGAATAATATTTCTTTTTCTTTTTTTTTTTTATGTACTGTGTTTTTATTAAGTTTGGAATATTTCCTATTTTCTTACTTTTTTTTAATTGAATAATATTTCATTGTAGGGACTTATCATATTTTGTTTATCCAGTCATCATTTGATTTACATTTATGTTGTTTTTACCTTTTGGCTATTAGGAATAGTATTGCTATAAGCATTTATGTGTAAGTTTTATTCTTACATGGATGTAATAACAGGTCAGTGGGAAACTATTCTAGCCAATATGTCAGAAACATTTAGTTTGCCATAGTTTCAATGCTGGTTGACCTTTTATACCACAAAAACTGTGACTTACTTCTAAGGAACAGATACAGAATTCAGGAGACTGATTTTTAGTTCAAGTTATGGAGCTGGAACTTTAAGTGGTTCCATTCTGAGGAATTATTAAATTTATTCCCTTATACACATCGCTCTTCAAGACAGTGGTTCTCACACTTTTAACATTTCACTCTGCCTAAGGGAGAGGACATTCTTCCATCAGACTCTGTGAGGATCTCTACTGGTGATTCTCAGGGAGCAAGGAGGGGCAGTAAGTAGACGAAATAAACATACGGATATCCTTCAGTGTGTTCAATACCATCATGGTAACTTGGTGATAGGAGAAAGAAGAGAGATGGTGCCGCCATCCTGGAAGAGTCAGTGAAGACTTCACAGTTGTGGTCACACTCAAATTTGAATTTTTAAAAAATGAGAGCCTGGATTTTTGCCACATTATAAAATAGCTTAAACTTTTGCTCACTAATTTTTTTATTACCATCATAATCACTATTGTTTAGCACTCAATATTTTTTTTGTTTTTAAGTGCCACTCCTTTCCCTTTTTATTAGAGAAACAAAATAAAAGAAATCATGTTTATGTAACAAACTACCAAACTGTGTCAGTTGAACAGAATTAATTTTTTTTCTATGAACTATTATTACTGCTTTCTTCTGAGCTATTTTATATTTAAGTTTTGACTGGCTTTTTCGTTCTTTTAACCAACTACTAAACAGAAAACTTGAAATGGAATAGGTGGAGCTTTATGTGGAAAGATGAAGTTCTTAGTGTGGAAATAATAGATTTTATGAGTTTAAAATCTTAGTTCTAGTGTTACCATTAATTCAGATTTTTGCATAAGTTTTCTCAGTATACTTTCACCATACAAATGACATTTTGAAATGTAGGTTACTGTTTAAGGAACATGAATGAATTATTGTCTTATTATAGATGTTATGAAAATTGCTTAGTTTATTATATTAAAAACTATAGAATTTGGAAGAAACTCTTAAAATTGATTAATCCGTTGTCCAGAGATACAGTAGATGGTGCTTGTTGACAAGATTTTCTCTAGAAGTCTCTGGCTTCAGTATGATGATTATTCCAACACACGGCATTACACTGAAAAAAAATTGTATGTGAATAACCACAAATCCATCTTTTATAGATCGCAAAACTATAAATATCAGTCCTATTTGTTATTCAACACATTGTTGCTTTGTTTTCATAGTTGCTACTAATTGCACCAATAAAATAATGGAATACTATGATTGGTGCATTTTTAAGAATTTTGACATCCTCTGAGTTTATATCAAAGTTAAAACTTATTTTTATAGATATCAAGAATTGAATAAATGGAATTAACAACTTGTTTGTCACTCCATAAACATGCCACTTACTGTTTTTTATAGACTGTTCAGTCATGCTGATTGTATTGGGATGAATGCTTTCTTGTGGAAACACTCTGACATTTGGGCTTTTGAGTAAGTTGGTTGTCTTGGACCTTAGTTCCATAGTGAGATGGTCTATTGTTCATAATGAAGGGGGCTCTAAAATTGCAAGGCAATTTTGAATGAGTCTTATGAAAAGGCTGCTTCCAAAGATAGAACAGTAGTTTTAAGAGTATGGTTATCTATAGCAAGAAGACAAATACAGCCTCTAAAACAAAGCCATGTGTTCGTAATCAGGCTATGGATCTGCCAGGGTAGGATCAGGAGGGAGAGTCTGTAGAGTTGGGCCTCTGGCTGGGGGAGGTGGCTAGGATCACTCGGTGGGATTGTCAGTGTGGATTGGAGGTTTCAGCCTGAACAAATCCTATCAATCTAGAGAGATCCTGGTCATAGCTAGAGAAAGACAATCAGTTTGGAAAGGTAGAACCACAACTCCTCTAGAATAATATGAAAGATGAATTTCCACAGATGTAGAGATGTTGAAGGTAAGAAGAGAAATGAGCTGTAGACTACCTTCAGCAGCTTAATTTGCTTCCATAATTATTCTGGGAAATGCAATGGTAAAACAAATTTGAACTTTTAGATTTAGATGTTTTAGGGATGATTCTTTTCTCAGAGGTCTAAAAAAAAATCATGCAATGCATAATTATGGTCTGTGCAAGCATCTTTTCCAAAACATTTTGTCTAGGCAGTTTTACAAATGGTGAATAGAAACCACAGTTACACCTTTGCTCCCCAACCCCCCTCCCAGGAAGCACTGCCCACTCCTGCCCTGCACACTGGCAGCTCCAGGCCTCCTGGAAGAGGCAAGACCTCTCTCAGCACTCCCATTCTGGCTTGGTGACTAAGCCAAGTGCATCTTTTACCTTTCCTTCCCTGCCTGGAGGGGGCGCCCCACTCCAATCAGAAGTTAGAGCCCAGCCCTATCCATCTGGGATTTATTTTGGTACGTGGTGTAGAAGAAGATTGAAATAGTACTGCTTCTCCCCAAGAGTTGATTTTAGGAGACCTGTTTATTGAGTACAGTTCGTTCTCATTACGTAGTGCTTGGCTATGGTGGGGGGGGAGCCATATGGGCTTATCCATAACATGGATCTCATTAGTACTGAGATGGGGTTGGTGATGGTTTTGAGGGTCAGAAAGCCTGGAATCTTGCCCATTCAACCTTCCTTTTCCATATACTAACTTTTATATATAGTAGTAGTTTTTTTCTTGAGATATTATTTTCCATTGATCTTTGTGTATATTCTTGTGTAACACTTTCTAATTCTTGGTGTGGCTAGTCCGCCCTTCAATTCTGTTTTCAAACTACTTTTAAATATTTCTTCTGTTTGAATGCTTTGCTTTTATGGTCTGAATATAGGCCCTGCCCCTTCCGTGCCCCCCACCCCATGTTGGCATAGACTATTTAGAACTTTTTTCTTGAAATGTTAATTTGGCTACTTTAGCAAAGTAACAATAGTTAATTAGAGGGTATCATGAAGTTGATAGGAAAGGATATGCTCTATAAAATAACCAGTCAACTGTAACTCTATTAAAGGGTATATATGCTTAACTTTTAAAGAGCACCTTCTTGAATTATACTCAGAAATAGAACCAATTGAATGCACCAATGTAATTTATTCTCTTTTCTATATATGCAAGGAGATATACAAATTGCCTGTTTTCTATATCAGTTAAGTATCAGCAACCTCTCTGTGAGCTTATATGATTCAGACTTTGCAAAAAGGTACACAACAGAGAAAGAGAAACTTTCATGGCAACCATGATCTTGCTTCTGTATTTATTGATTTCTTTACATTCTGCTTGTTTTCACAAACATTTCAGGTTGCTTACAATAAAAGTCCATTTAAAAAATACTTTATTTATTTGAGAGAGAGAGCGATAGAGCGGGAGCGGGGTGGAGGGGCAGAGGGAGAGGGGGAAGCAGACTCCCCGCTCAGCAGGGAGCCCGACTTGGAGCTCCGTCCCAGGACCCCAGGATCATGACCTGAGCAGATGCTTAACCGACGGAGCCACCCAGGTGCCCCAAAAGTCCATTTTTAATAAGACCTAAAAAAATGAATATAGGAAGAAGAGAAGTAGGAGGGGATGGATGGTGAGGCAGTATGCCAAGAACTTTTGGCTAGGCAAAGGTCCCGTGAGCTGAGGTTAACAGACTTCACAGCTCCTCAAGAAGGCAAACCGGTAGGCCAGTCTAAGAACAATCTTTATAGATTCCTTCATCTATTCAGGAAATATCTATTGAACACCTACTGTATGTCTGGCACTCTTTTAGGCATTGGAAATATAGTGGTGAGCAAACCAGACACAAATCCCAGCCCTCATAGAGCTTAAATTTTAGTAGAGAAGCCACAATAAACCAAATGTATAACCCATGTGGTTACATTTAATGGGAATAATTGCTAATGAGAAAAATAAATTATGTGTGGAAGGAAGATAGGAGGTGTTGCTCGGGGGGGGAATGCTTACCATTTTGATGGAGTGGTGGAGGGAAGACTTCTTTGAGAAATTGACTTTGGAGAAATGGCCAGAAGATCATGCTGGAACAGTAGGGACATCAGGGGAAGAGAGGTGCTGGCAGAGGGAGCTGCCGGAGCCAAGGCCCTGGTGTGCTTGGAGGAGGAGAGGAGGGACAAGAGGCGGGGTAGGTGAGGGAGGGGAGACTGGTAGCTGGGTGTGGTTAGCACCTGCAACTCCAGGACCAGACCTAGATGTTTCAAGGTTCTTCAGGTAAGAAAGGGCAGGGCCACAGATAGAACCAAAGAAACTAGCCACACATACCTTCTAAGTTTTGTTCGGTTGTCTATCAGGTTTTTAATGTGCTCTGAGTCTCCAACACCTTGAAGAGTGAGCAGTAATGGTGTATATGGGTACAAGTTTACAGTTTCTTTTCTATTTACCTGGACATAGACCATTTTGAAACACTAGCAGACATTTTAGGATGTACTTCTAAATTTGATATATTACTGTTGCTTTTAGAAACAAACGAGAAAATTCTGACCTCTCTGGATACACTTGGCATTATGAATACGTAGACAAATACCCAGTAAGAGAGTGTTGTGCTATCAGCTTATGAACTCTGTGGTTCGTAATCTAAGTAACGATCCCTGAAATATAATTTCCTGTCATTCCGCTACCTGCCAATTTCCCCCTAAATTCATGGGTTCTACAAAACTTACTGTGAAACTTGAGATGCTGAGAATAGTCGACTTCAGATTAATTTTATACTTTTTTCCAGACAAAGGTGTGTTAAAATTATGCCACTGCAGTCCTGTAGTCATTTTCACACTTATGGTGTTGTTGGCTGTTTGTTATTATTGAAAGAAAATAGAGTGATGTTTATAAAATCATGGTTTCAGTTCTGTTCCAGGAAGTCTAACCGGGTAGTCATTTTGCTGAGGTCTCTTCTGTGTACTCACTAAAGGGGAAAACACCCAATCACTCTGCCTTTTCGAGGTGATGGGGAGGAATACATAATGTATTTTCTTGGAAGCTGTTTTTTCCTTCTTGTGAATAGGAGGAGGGAAGCCTACCATCTGTGCCCTGATGCATGTATAATCAAGCCTGTTGCCTCTGAAGTTGATGTTTGGTGCCGAAGATGAGTGGATTTTTCCATTTTAGTGACATTTATGATTTTTATCACTTTGTTTGTGGAAAGGGAGATGGGGGCGAGTGTTATGAATGTCAGGTCTCTGTGGTTGATCCAGGGCACGTTGTTTCTTTAGGCCACCAGGGGAATGGATTAGGAAGATGCCCAGTGGTGCCCCACACAGCTGGACCACAGAGGCGCCTCTTTGGCAGAGTCAACAGTTGGGCCAGAAAAGCTGTGGCTCAGTGATGAGTGTAAACACTGTTTAGTTGGAATTAGGAGTGGAGCTTCTGGTCTCCCGGTTATTAGCTAATGAAGAGTGAAGTGGAGGAGAGGGACAGCCTTTGCTGGAGAACAGCACTGTTTGAAGCATGTGATGTAGCGGCCTTATTAAGGGAAGCCGCTTAAGTTCAGAATATGTGATGGAGCCACAGCTTTGGAAGACGGGCGTTTGGTGGGTTCTGCAAGACTGAGCAGAGGGACTAGCAGAGGGGAAGTGGTTTGCCTGGCCCCCTTGGCCAGTGCTTGGAATAAAAGCAAGGTGTTGGTTGCCGAGAGCCTTCACCCATCACATTAATTGGTACATGAGCAAATAAACCTGACCTAGAGCTTTAGAGGGGAAGAGTGATAGCAAGAACCAGGGCACTAATTATCGCCTGCATTATTATTTATGTTTATATCTTCCCCACTAGACCTTGCATGTCCTGAGAGTTGTGTTTATGCTTAGTCATTTTATATCACTGCTATATACTGGAATGAACTGACGGATGGGATGAATTTCTCCTTTTAATATCATTTTTTTAACCTCTTCAGTAAGGTAAGGTAACTTGATATTCAGATATATTTTGAGTAGCCCACAGTATGTAGCATCACTTTTCTTCCTTTTAAAGGTGTGGGATTTAATGAAGAAGGATTACATAAGGGCCGAGAACAGGGTCGTCTTCATATAAATGCAGAAGTAATCACTGGTTCATTGTATATCAGTTCATTCATTCATATATTCATCAGACATGCACTGGGCACTGCTTATGTGTCAGGTGCTGGGGATGCAACACACAACATACTCAGTCATTTAAGAAGGAGCTCACAGACTTCCGTATTTGAAATAGAAAGAACAAGAGAATAATCATCCACCTAAATTGTTTCCCAAGGAATTGTATTAGGAAGAGTTGCAAAGAGAGTCGGGAACAGTTCTTAAGAAACCTAGTTCAGAGATAATATTGTGTGATCAGCTTAAGTTATATTAACTGAAATAACTTGAATTAAAATAATTTAGGGGCGCCTGGGTGGCTCAGTCGTTAAGCGTCTGCCTTCGGCTCAGGTCATGATCCTGGGGTCCTGGGATCGAGCCCTGCATCGGGCTCCCTGCTCTGCAGGGAGCCTGCTTCTCCCTCTCCCACTCCCCCTGCTTGTGTTCCCTCTCTCGCTGTCTCTCTCTCTCTGTCAAATAAATAAAATCTTTAAAAAAAATAAATCAAATAATTTCAGTTACATCTTCAGATATAACATTTTAAAGCTTGTTACTTAAGATTAATTTTTCTGATAATATACGCAAAGTATTTCCATTAGTGTTTTATAATAATACTAATGACTTATTAGCCTAGGTAATATATTGTCTCCTTATTGGCCTGTAATGGAAGTTATCTCAAACTGAATAAATGTACGTTTTGTCAAATTGTTTACTCCTTCCAAGGACCTCTAGAAGCACCAGTCCTGAAAGCAGTTTATTTTAAAAGAAAGTTATAGGTCGTATTGCAAAGAATGAAGAAAGATCCAACTGGTATAATTTTTTTTTTTAACCTCTTAAAATACTCTGCACATTGTGGATGTGCAAGAAATGCTCTTAGTGACCCCAGTAGATTTATTGAATCCGAGGAGGTGGTTTTCCTTTTTACTACTTTTGTTGGCATAGTGCAGCTATGTTGTATGATTTGCTATATAAATCACTGAACCTCTCATTTTTAAGAATGAATTTTTTAAATGATCTTTTGCTATTTAGATTCATAGCCACCATAGGCTATTGAAGAGGCTACCTTAGAGTGTTGAGGATGGATGTCTCCACTCAGAAATGTGCTGGGCTCTCAGAGGTCGTTATCTTCATTATCTTTCTCCTAGTGCTTTGGATGTGATTAAAAATGATTCTGTGTAGGTAGAGTATGAGGGTTTTATAGCATTAGCATCTTTTTGTTTATATATATATATATGTATGTATATATATAAAATTTTTGTTTATATATACGTATTGGTTTATATATATTTTACACACATATGTATATTTGTGTATGCGTATATATATAGTGTATATGCATACATAAAACATATATATCCCTATCTATATATGATAATTTGAGAACTGAATACGAAAATATCTAGTCTTGTGTAGCATTGGAATTTCTTTATATTGTGAAATATTAGCTCTACTAATGACATTCATTAGAAGGACATCAGTTTTTATCTGTCTTGGATTTCACGACAGCCTCTTTGAGGTGAACTTGAATTTTCTTGCATCATTAGACATATTTTCTAAGGTCTGATTAAAAAATACTCAGTTTATTTTGTTATCTTAGGTTGTCAAATATTATTTAATATAATGAAATTTCTTCATCCATAAGCAATGTGGATAGAAGAGCACCAGTTCCTCATTGATTGGAGAAATAAAATATAGCATGAATAACAAATTTAAAATCATGGTGTAGAAGAAGCCAGATGAGACCCTGGAGTCAGACAGAATGAGTTTCTATTTGTCTTGCTTTCAAAGACACTGTTATATGTTGGAAATCTATTGGGCAAATTAATCACATTCCCTCTATAGGCAGTTCATAACAAAGCAGTGCATTAAGTTGCATGTCTTGTTGTCATCACATATCACATGTGCATAACGTGTCCTGATTCGGATCAGCTGCTGGAGTGATTGGACACTTTTGTTCCTTCGAGTCCTTGAGGGTAGAGAAGAGGTGGGTGATAGAAGTTAGTTCTGGGGACCCTGACAATTACCATTGCTTTATAGGTACGTATTTCCGATGGAGATGCAATTGTGGTCACAAATTAGAAGACCGAATAACTCATTTTTAATGGTTTAAAACTTTGTGAGGCAAACCAGACTTCAGCCATGCCTGGGTGTACTTTAGAATATGACTGTCCGCACAGTTAACACATTTTTCCAAAAACTCTGTTGGAAAATTGAAGCCTCTTTTATGGATTCTGTGAAGAGACCAATTCCTGCATCTGGGAGCTGTGTACATGTTCAAAAGTACGGATGCTCGGATTTATTTTATGGGAGAGGATCAAAGTCAGAGTTTTAACTCCCCTTTTTTTTTTTTTTTTTTTTTAAAGATTTTTTATTTATTTATTTGAGAGAGAGAGAATGAGAGAGAGCAAGCACATGAGAGGGGGGAGGGTCAGAGGGAGAAGCAGACTCCCCGCCGAGCAGGGAGCCCGATGCGGGACTCGATCCAGGGACTCCAGGATCATGACCTGAGCCGAAGGCAGTCGCTTAACCAACTGAGCCACCCAGGCGCCCCTTAACTCCCCTTTTGTCCTATGTTCTTGTTATTCCCTTTTTATTTGTACATTCATTTTTTTATGAAATACTTTAAAATTTGACTACTTGGCACACATTTCAAACTGTATTATGTAGCATCAGACATTTCTGCTCTCTCATATTGCTGGTCTATGAGAAAACAGGGAAGCTCTTAAGCTGAGCCTACTTGCCTATAAACTTGATCAAATGTCACTTTAATCCCTGTGCACGTCTGGAAAACCAAGAGCTATTCATGCAGTGCTTATTAGTTCACTTGTTTGAGACAAATATTTTCATTATATACTTGGTGGAGGTGACCCCATTTGGGTATCTACCAGACACTTTCATAGCTGATCTCTACTTAATAGACGTGTGGATTAACAGGTATCCCCCACTTCCTCTGGGAGCGGACTGACTGGCAGTGCTCAGCTACTTTGTAGGAGGCCCATGCACAGCTGCTTATTGGCTACCTGCATATTTTCGCTAATTGTACTTGTGTTTGTAATAATATAATTAAGTAACAATAAACTGGTAAGATATAAATGCATAAAGAAAAAGACTGTGGTTGTTGCTATGAAAAGTAAGTTAAATGTGTTGGAAAGATAGGATACAGGCATGTTCTTTTTTAAAAAAAATATTTATTTTAGAGAGAGAGTGAGTGAGAGTGAGTGGGAGAAGGGGTAGAGGGAGAGGGAGAGAGAATCTCAAGCAGATTCCCCGCTGAGCATGGAGCCTGACATGGGGCTCCATCCCACGACCTTGAGATCATGACCTGAACCAAAATCAAGAGTTGGACTCTTAACCGACTGAGCCACCCAGGCACCCCAATACAGGCATTTTCTAAACATTTTTTTTTTTTCTGTTGACTTGGGTATAGGAGAGATAGCTCTAAAGATTGTACAAATTTAGGAGACTTTAGCCCAAGCATCTTTAAATCTTTCCCTTATGAAACTCAGTGGTGGAATTTGTAGATGATGTTCTATGGTTGTAGTTAATGTGGGGAAGAGAAAAGACTGAGTTCCTGGACCATCTTCAAAGAAAAATCCTTCATTCTATTTCAAAAGATACCTGTGTGAATGTCCATTTATAAGAATTAAGTAAAATGTTTGGGGCGCCTGGGTGGCTCAGTTGTTAAGCGTCTGCCTTTGGCTCAGGTCATGATCCCAGGATCCTGGGATCGAGCCCCACATCGGGCTCCCTGCTCAGCGGGAAGCCTGCTTCTCCCTCGCCTACTTCCCCTGCTTGTGTTCCTGCTCTCACTGTCTCTCTCTCTCTCTGAAATAAATAAATAAAATCTTAAAAAAAAAAAAAAAGAAGTAAAATGTTTAAGGAATACATTATGCTTTTTTTGGTGAATTGTTACCTTAAATAACATCTTTTTTGTACTGTTCATTTAGTAGTGGTATCTACCAATGGGTAAATTATTAATTTACATTTTACATTAACTTACCTGAATCCTTTTAAGCACTGAGGTTATATTTGAGCTTCATTATTTTGTGATTTTTAATTCAGATAGATCCCCGAATATTAAAGTTTATATATTCACTATCTAGTAAGAAAACATCAAGAAAACAGTAATAACCTAAAAAAGCTTTCAGGGAGAATATATAAGTATCTAAAAGAAAAGCTTTTCTTGTAAAAGTAGAAGCAAGCTAAATACATTTTAACCTTTTTTTTGGAAATAATTTAAAGTTAATGTAAAAGTCTTAAGAATTAGTGCAAGAACTTTAAGATATCCTTTACCATTTGCTTTGTTGTTTGTCCTATCTGCCTGTCTGGCTAGCTAGCTATCATTTATCTAATGTGTGTGTACAAATAGATATAGGTTCTCTCTGTCTCTCTGTCTCTCTGTCTTTATCTCTCTCTCTTCCTCTTTTGTTCACACACGGATTCACACAGACACACACACTCTTTTTCTGACCTATTTGAGAGTAAGTTGTTTATAAGATAGTATATATTTTCTAAGAATAAGGATACCCTCCTATGTTACCACAGTGAAGTTATCAACTTCAGTATGTTTAATATCGATCCAATATTTTTTATCTAATCTGTGGTCTGTTTTCCAATTTTGTCAATTGATCCAGTTACCTTTTTTATGGCATTTTTTTTTCTCCTCCAGTGCAGAACTAAGCCCAGAATCACACTTCGCAATTAGTTGTCATGTCTTTTTAGTCCTTTTAAATTTGGAATGGTTCATATTTTATGACATTGATATTTTTAAATATAGTTTCTTTTTCTTTTTTCAAAAATGGAGCATCTCTCGTGTTATGTTTGTGTGATGTTTCCTGTGTTTAGATGCAAGTTGTGTGTTTCCTGCTGGAATATTTCATAACTAATGATGTGTTCTCAGGGTTTCACATCTGGAGGCACATGATATCTGTCTCCTCCTCAGTTTTGATGTTAATTTTGATCATCCACTCAAGGTGTTAGCTGATTTCTAAATACTACTTTTCCCCTTCCTATTAATAGGCTATCTGAGGGGAAACATGTTATTTCCGTGCAAAGATCTTGCTCCTCATCAAAATATTCGTACCTAGACTTAGTATCCGTTGATTGTTCTTTACCGTTCTTTACCGTTGCAAAATGGTGATTTTCCCTCTGTGTTGACCCACCAGTGCTTGGCCTTCTTATATAAGCAATTTCTTTTTCATTTATTTATCTACTTATTGGTGTGAACTCATAGTTTCCTGTTTTTTCCCCCTCTGGTTTATAATTCATTACTTTTGTAAAAGTTATTTTGGTGCTCAAATTATCTGAATGGGTGTGGGAGCCTCTTCAATGTGGCTCTTATCTTTGTGATATGCCAACCATTTCATTTTAGTTCTTACTTTATGACACAATTAGGTGTTATGGCCTTATTTTATGCCTTCCTGATCCAGCATTTCCCCAAGGAGCCCTGAATTCTTTTTGAGTGGGGACTGATGTTAGAAACCCAGGTTCTGGGTGCGTGTGTTCCTTGCTTCTGGGAAATCTGCTTTTAGGCCCTTTGAGCAGACAGAGCTAGAAAATGTATGCATGCAGGGGCGCCTGGGTGGCTCAGTCAGTTAAGCATCTGCCTTCGGCTCAGGTCATGATCCTGGGGTCCTGGGATCGAGCCCCCATCTGGCTCCCTGCTCAGTGGGGAGCCTGCTTCTCCCTCTCCCTCTGCCCCTCCCCCCCCACTTATGCTGTCTCTCTCTCTCTCTCTCTCAAGTAAATAAATACAATCTTTTAAAAAAGAAAATGTATGCATGCATATTTTATACATACATGCATATATACATTCACAACCCATATATGTATATATGTGTGCATGTACATACCTTTACACATACATATTTTAGAAATCTTGAGTCCACACCATACCCCTCATAGAGTTTTTCTTTGTGTTTCTCCATTTCCTATCTGTATCTCTCTTCTTCCATGGTAAGAACCCTAGCTTCCAACAACTTCAGTATATTTACTCATTTGTTGAAATCTTTAATGTATCTCAAATAGTTTCAGAATTGTTTTGCCCTAACACTCTGAATCAAGCCTGATAAAATGAATTTAGCGTTGTTTACCAAGTTCTCTGCCCCTTCCCTCCTTCCAACTAAGAACACTGTTCATAAATTGTGTAAGTTCTTCTCCCCCTCCCTCTTCTCCTCCTTTTTTGATGTTGCAGTGTGGTTATATCATTCATTTAAAATACAATTTGGGATGATTTGTTTCAGTTTGCATTCAGTTTTAGTCCTCCCTGCCTGTCCTTGTTCATTTAATTTTATTTTTTGAATATCAGTAACATTAATATGCTTCCAAAAGTTAAAAGTACACAAAAAGATACACCAGAAAAGTATCACCCCCTCTAATGTCCTTAACACCCTTTTCCTACTCCTTAACCCCATACGGGCAACCACCTTCTTTGTTTCACCCACACTGAAGAGGTGGGGACTGAGGATCCATCTTTTGAAGGGAAGCGAATGGAAAAACTGGGAGATGTGTTTTATCACCACCATGTCATGTTTATGATTCTTTAAAACCTGTCTGTCTGGGCGCCTGGGTGGCTCAGATAGTTAAGCATCTGCCTTTGGCTCAGGTCATGATCTCAGGGTTCTGAGACCGAGCCCCACATCAGGCTCCCTGCTCAGCGGGGAGTCTGCTTCTCCCTCCCCCTCTGCCTCTCCCCCTGCTTGTGCTCTGTCTCTCAAATGAATAAATAAAATCTTTCAAAAAAACCTGTCTCTCTATCTCATGTACATACATATGTTTAATTTCAGATTCCAATCATGTACAAACACCCAGTGAGGCCATCTATATACCCTGTAACATAAATGAGGTTGTCTTATACTTACCTTTTCCACTTATAATATGCTGTGCACACGAGCATATTAAAGTTTCTGAGAAACTTTTTAAAAATCAAACCAAGTTTTAAAAATTTTCTTGACCATAGAATTTCCTCCTACTTCTCCACCCTTAACTTTTTAATAATGTTCCAAGGAGCTAGTCACCCTATACAAAAACTTTGTTCTGGTATCATCTTTAAGCACAGTACTTGTTGTTGTTTCAAGTGTTTTCATCATGTTAAATATGTTTCTTTTTATTACTAGTTGGCTGATTATTTTTTTAAGTAGCAGGACTATCTTGAAAGTTACCATGTAGTTCTTTTTTTTACTGTTATAGATGTTCTGTGATATTCATTGGACCCATTAGTGTAATATGTAATTACTAATATATAATTACTTTCATCTATTTCCTAACGTTGGACAGCTTTACAATCTTGGAATACATCCTGTTTCATCGCAAATTTCATTTGCCAGTGTTTTTATGAATTTTATATTCATATTCATAAATGAGACTGATTTAGGGTTTTACAGTTTGCGTTATGTTTGGGTGTGAGGGCTATGCCAGTGATTAAAGAATTATCTGTTCCATGAAGATTCAGCAGACTTGCCCCAAAGCAGCTGGGTCTGGTACCATTGGGATGATAGATCTTTGATGACTTTTAAATTTCTTATGTTGTACAGCTTGCTACATTTCTTGGATTAATTCTGGCAATTTATATTCTTAGAAAATCCTCCATTTAATCTACTCCCCCTCCCCAAAACGCTCAGTCCTGAGTATTTCTCCTATTTTGTTTTTCCATTCAAACTCATTAATTTCTGCTTTTTTTCTTTTTTATTCCATTATTCTTCCACCTACTTGTTTGGGGGTAAATTGTATATGATGGAGATCTGCTATTTAGTCAAAAAATGTAATGAACATCTTTTAAATCCACTAAATACTTAAAAATCACAATTGTGATGCATCCTATCCTGATTTATTTAGCTAGTTCCCTGGTTATAGACAATTAGATTCTTTTTGTTTTTCTTGCTATTAAAGTCAAGGCTGTGATTTACATCCATATACATATATCTTTGTATATGTTTTATCCCTCAGAATACATTTTGAGAGAATTTCTAAGTCAGTGTGAAATTATGTTTTAACGGAAAATGCTAAACTGTTCACCCGAAAGACTATTCCAAGGTAATCGTTTGAGAACCCCATACCATTGCAATTTCTGGATCCTCTTAGCTTTTACCTAAATTGACGTGATGAAATTATTTTGTTCCTATTTTTATTACTTTGATTTCTATTAAGGTTGAAGTATTTTCATTGGCTTAATGGTCATTTGCTTTTGTGTGTGTGTGTGTGTGTGTGTGTGTGTGTGTGTGTGTGTGTGTGACTAGTCTGTTTCTATCCTTTGCCAATTTTTCCATGGGTAGTAATTTTTTCTTATTTTAGGAGCTGATTGTATTTCTAGGGACAGTAATCTTTGCTTTCCATATCTATATAGCAAATAATTTTTTCCAGTTTGTCATTTTTCTTTCAAATATGCATAATTATTTTTTTTTCATTTTCAGGGAATCAAGTCTATCACTGGGATTGTGTTTAAGTTTTCTATACTAATATGAGAAAAATATCCACTTATATTTTCTTCTGGTAGTTTCATTTTTTGCATTTATACTTTTTAATTATCTAAAATTTATTTTAGCATAAGGATTGAGTAGGGAACTCATCTTTCCCTTTCTTTTAAATCGCTTTTCAGTTGTCTCAATAGCATCTATTGAATGATCCATCTTTTCCCCACTGCTTTGAAGTGCTACCATTATCACAAATGAATTTTCAATATATACTTAGGCCTGTAACTCAATGATAATATTACATTGATTTGTCTTTCTTTTCCTGTGTCAGTACTGCTCTCTTTTAATTACCAAAGCATGATAATACACTTGGCGTACATTTAGTCTTCCAATAAATATTAGAATTTCTTTTCAAAATTAAGACCATTTCCTATTTAGATTTTGATTAGCATGGCATTGTATTTAAAATTAATTTAGGAAGAATTGATATTTTTAGTATGTTTAAATCTTTCTGTTCAAAACAAATTATTTCTTCGATTATTTGTTTTCTTCTCTGTTTCTTATTTGCATTTTCTAGTTTTCCTCATATAGGTACTATGGATTTCTAATTAATTATTTCCTGAATATTTTAGGGTTTTTTTCTTGATATTTTGATTATACTTTGTATTCAGTTATATTTTCTGTCTGTTTTAACACTTTAAGAAAGCTGTTGTAATTTACATGTTAACTTTAACAAACCATATAGCATAGTATGTGTCTTTGGGCATGTTGCTTCCTCCAACTTTCTCCTAAGAAGATAATAGTTGTAGCTGCCTCATAGGGATTGTTTAGAGTTTAAATAAGATGATATTTTAAAGGAATTAATGCATAGTTCTAAACAAATGTTAATTGCCATTATTAATATGATTTTTAGTTTTTGACCATTTTTGTACCGAATTTTCTTATTACCAGTAGATTTTTCATTTTATTCTCTATAATTTCCAAATAGTCAGTCATTCACCTGTAAATAAATATTTTGCCTTTTTAGTTCCAATTAGGTATGATTTCAAAGTGCATTTCTGAAAAGCAGTTTAATTCAGGGAAAAGGTGTCGGATCATTACCATTTTCAGCTGCCTTTGACTTACTGAAATGTCAATCATCTCTTAACGTAAATGAATTTGGGGAATGAACTTGTGAAAAATGAATTATATGGTGTGGTTTTCTTTATTTTTTTGAGAAGCTCCTGGAAGACCTGGTCTGTAAGAAAGGCCTGTTGCCCACAGTGTCTTCATTAGACCCTGAAGTCAGTGTTATCCTATTAAAAGAGGACTCTGTCTTGTTCTCCAGTGGAGCCCATCTCCCCATAGAAGTACTAGTAAATATTGTCAGTTAAATGGAATAACCAAAAATTGTTATGTGGAGTGCACAAGATGATATTAAGAGAATTTTTAGAAAATATTTTATTTATTTGAGAGAGGGGGGTGGTGAGGGGAGGGGCAGAAAGGGAGGGAGAGGGGCAAGCAGACTCCACGCTGAGCCTGAGTGCAAGCCTGACAGGGGGCTCAGTCTCATGACCTTGAGATCATGACCTGAGCTGAAGCCAAGAGTCGGATGCTCAACCAACTGAGCCACCCACGCGCCCCAAGAGTACTTCTGTCATTATTTTCCAAAAGTAAGGTGCTGTCAGGAAAACGGTAAGTCCAAATTGCCACTAGTGGCTACCAATCCTGAGATAGAGATTGTTGAAGTCAGTAGAATATTATTTTGCCTTCAATTAAAATTTTCCATGTATTAAATATTCAGTTGTGCTTAAAGTGAATTTTAAGTGAGTAATGTGGCTTCATTATATTGTATGAACAACAGAAAATTTAAAAACTTTATCCAAATACCAAATTGTTCATGAGCTAAAGACCAGGGAGGAAGAAAGACTCAAAAACCCATTTATCATGGCCTCCTCTAATGAGTGAATGCATGATCTAATCGTGAATGAATTTTTTTTTTTTAAAGCAGCATCTGCGACTTATGCAATTTAGAAATGTTAACTTGCAACTAGGTCAAACCATTCACATCAGGGCAGAAGGTATAATTTATTCAAAAAGACATTTCAGTATTTCTTAAGCCATGATCTGGGTGGGCTGCAAACTGCATGTAAACATGACAAGTAGAAAGATTTAAGGGATGGCTAGAGTAGTGAAATATGTTCCTTTTTTCCCTTTAAACCTAAAATACCATTTTCAACATGGGTCTGTTACATTAATCAACCAATGTTAAGGGTCTATTTAGAGCTGCTTTGAAAGTCAGGCTG
The DNA here is from genome assembly GCF_004348235.1 of Phoca vitulina. Classification (NCBI taxonomy): domain Eukaryota; kingdom Metazoa; phylum Chordata; class Mammalia; order Carnivora; family Phocidae; genus Phoca; species Phoca vitulina. The sequence continues at coordinate 65,195,746 of NW_022589707.1, read as the reverse complement.
GATAAGAAGCAGCTCTGGGCTACTGGACTTTTGGGTTGAGGGACATTAATTAAAACAAGACTATAAGGAAAAAGGCTTTACTGAGGAGGTGGAATTTAAACTGGGTTCTGAAGGGTGAACAGGGTTTGGGGAGCAGGTGAAAAAGGGAGGCACAGGGGGAAGATGGGAGTGGTGGGACTGAAAATAGGAATAATTATGGGCTAGGAGGGCAAGAACTGATCCAGATACATATTAATGACTAAATGTGTAGTGGGATGGGGAAATAGGGAAGCAGTGTGCTAGGGTTTTGGACTGTCTTATGACTGGGGAGGTTTTTACCTGAGGTACTTTGGGCAACAACCCTCCCCACGCCCCAAAGAAGGATTTAGGCAGGTATTTAAAACATAGCATTTTATCTTTAAGACCTAATTAACTTTTTCCAAGGGAATCTGTAAGAGAAAGGCATTATTAGTCTTGAGGAAACTTAACCTGGATCTTAATTTCTGGATATTCTGATAAGACTGTGAAATGGTGGCATCTTTTGCTGATGATCTACAACAAATAGGAACAGTTGCTGCAGCTGAAAGCAGTAACTGCTGAGGGACAGAAAAGACAGCCAATAAATACTTGATTTAAGTCACCAGGTTTGACAACTGAGAAATGTGACTTACAATTATGATTTCTTTTTTCACAATGTCACCTAAATCAATACCAACAATATTAGAATGACAAAGTATAAAATTAAAGAGCTCAGACCGTAAGGACACGATGAGGAGGGGAGTTCCAGAAATTCAGGCTGGATTGTGGTAATCATGGAGCAGTCAGAATACACATGTAGAACACATTCCCGTGACCCTTTCCTGCATTGAAAATGAACCGAATAGAATTATTGCTTCACAGATTTCCTGCAGACATCCAATATCTGTTTTTGACACCTGGGATCAGTCATAGACCAGTGAATACAGATTTCTAATAGGAGTCAGTAATGACACCTGAGAAAATAAATAAGATGGAAATATAAATAGAAATGACATGTCACTTTGTGATCATATTTAAAAACCCAATAATTTCTTGAAGACTTATTATTATTATTTTTTACTTAGGTCATAATTAATCATCGCCATGTGTCACTACTATTAAATTATTTAATTAAAAACCTGTTTAATAATTTCTGCTTCATAAAAACATTGTTTTTTCATTGTTTATTATTTCAATGGAAATGGCATGACAGTCACACGTGTTACAGCATTGAGTCAATAATTCATGTGCAATGACAGTAACCACTATTAAAATATCCACTGCTAACGGATTATTGCAAAAGTAAACTGGAGAACACAGTGTATTGCAGGTAAACATGATATATTGAAAATTACTATTGTAATAAAAATGATCCTACATAGTGATCTAGTGGGAGAATGTACTAAGGGGATTTTTGAGACCACAGGCATTAAAATCTGCCTTGGTGTCCATGCTGACTTCAGAGACAGTTTCAAATAGCATAGAAACAATGTTTACAAGGTGATAATGTGATTAAATTAGGCCACCAACTCAAACATCATAATAAATTTGCGGAGTCCTTCTCTTTGTTTTCCGTTCTCCTTCTTTCTTTTCTTTCCTCCATCCCTCTCTCCTCCGTCCCACCCACCGAAATGACTGTGTTCCTGATGTCTACCAGATGGTGTGTTCAGGGGTGCAGCCCTAGACAAGACGGAGAAGTCAGTCTCTCGCCCTCCCACAGGGTTTGCCCTGAACTCTGCTCCCCTGTGTTCTGCCAGTGCCCCAGTTTTCAGACGAGTTGAACAGTCAATTACAATACGGTGCTCGTATGATTATCAGAGTCATTGATAGGATATCTTTATCCTGGCATTCCGGGAGAAGCAAATATGGCTAAATGTGGTTGAAGAGGTAGAAAGAGACTTGTGGAGTTCTTAAAGGGACCTGTGGTGGCTTTCAGGAGCCACAGAAGATGATGGTGCTGATTTTAATGATGAACTTAACCTCAAATTTATGGTTTTAAAAATATTTGGTACTGGTACCGATTAAACACTACCTTTATGTTTATCTGTTATCATCGGGATCATTTGTTATTTTATGTGTGGACTGAAGGGATGTTTAGGGAAGCTGGGTGTGGGTAGAGAATTTCTCTAAGTTGTTGAACCAAGAAATGACAGAAAAGGGAGGCAAGTATTAAAGTGGGAGGGTATGCAGGAATGAAAATAAAAAGGTGTAGATTAAGTGAGCTGTAGTCTATGGGTCCTTGATCTCCCTTGAGGAGGAAGACCGAAGGCATTTTTACAATTTAGGTCTTCCTGTACTGGTCCCCAGGGGGAACTGTTAACCTAGAGTAGTTTACTTGCTGACTGGGAGACTGTCCCTTGTGGAAGGGTAGCAGATCCGTGGTTGTTGGGGACAGACTGCGTTTGGATATTCAGTGTGTATAGATTGAGTTTCCCTAAGAGAATTTTTACCTCAAAATAATATTTGAAAGTCCATTAAATTTTCTCCAGTTACTTGGAAGACATGAAATATACCTTATCTATTTTTGGATCCCTCCCTAGGTAGGCTCTAGGCACTTAATCATTGTTTGCTGAGTGGATGGAAGAATTTGAAAGTTGCTAATAAATCATGAATTACTTGGAAATCATTCTTTGATGATCTTACTGTAAGAAGAGAAACTTTGGGTCTTCTTTGAGAAAGTTTTTACAGAATTTCAGATTCATGATTGTTATAAGAGACTTATGCAGTGGGGCGCCTGGGTGGCTCAGTCGTTAAGCGTCTGCCTTCGGCTCAGGTCATGATCCCAGGGTCCTGGGATCAAGCCCCGCATCGGGCTCCCTGCTCCGCGGGAAGCCTGTTTCTCCCTCTCCCTCTCCCCCTGCTTGTGATCCTGCTCTCACAGTGTCTCTCTCTGTCAAATAAATAAATAAAATCTTTAAAAAAAAAAAAAAAAAGAGACTTATGCAGTCTAACTGTTCTATTGATAACTTAACATTTTTAGGTTTTATTTAAAGTTTCTAAAGTTAGGGGTGCCTGCCTGGCTCAGTCGGTAGAGCATATGACTCTTGATCTCAGGGTTGTAAGTTTGAGCCCCACTTTAAGTGTAGAAATTACTTAAAGGTAAAATCTTAAAAAATTTTTTTAAAGGTAAATAAAATTTCTAGGGGCGCCTGGGTGGCTCAGTTGGTTAAGCGACTGCCTTCGGCTCAGGTCATGATCCTGGAGTCCCGGGATCGAGTCCCACATCGGGCTCCCTGCTCAGCGGGGAGTCTGCTTCTCCCTCTGACCCTCCTCCCTCTCATGCTCTCTCTGTCTCTCATTCTCTCTCTCGCAAATAAATAAAAAAAAAAAAATAAAAAAAAAATAAAATAAAATTTCTAAAATTAATGGAGACATATGAAACTGCATTAGAATAACCTGACTATTCTGAGCATCTTCATTTTTAATAAAATGATGTACCATCAAAATTGAGGGCCCACATCTTTACACTGTAAATCCTCTAAGGCAGATATCAGCCTATTTTTAATGCTCTGACAGGCGTGCAAGGTGGGTTTGCTTGGTATTTGCTGTCTCAGAAGAGGCAGGTAGTGTCACACTTAAGCATGTGGGCTTGATAAGGTGTGTTCCAGTTTGAATTCACACTCTACTAGGATTCCTATTAAGTGGCTTATTTTTTCAGTGCTCTAGTTTTCCTCACCTGCAAAATGGGAATAACAGTGTATCTACCAACCTTAAGGGACTTATGTACAGATTAAATATGGCAATTCGTGTAGAACAGAACTACCTGATGGTGTTATTATTAACATTATTAACTTACTTCACTATGTCTATGCAATTTTTTATTTAGGAAGTGTTTCTTAAATGAATTTAATTAAATGCCACACCTTTATTTCATCTATGAAGGAAATTCCTTTAGAAACACTGAATACTCCATTTGTAACAGTATTCGATATAATAGTGTGGTTTCTCTCATATTGAGCCAGATGGCGTTCTCTAGCTACAGAATAAAGAATCCTTTAGCTGTGTGTCATTTTTGGAGCAATCACATACATTACTTTAAAATGAAATTAACATGGAATTAAAAATTGATATATGGTAATTGTGTAGAATTTTCCACTTAATTGTAAGAGAATTATTTTTGCATCTAGATATTTTAAGAGCATCAAAAAGATTCATTACAATAATTACACCTGAAAGGGCTTGTTTTGACAAAGATTACTTTAGAAAGTAAGCAAATAAAAGTGAAAACAGAAAAAGCCTGTAAGTTTAATTATAAATGTGACCACAGTTCTCTCAATACTCAACTCAGATTTAAGTCTATACTGTACTCTGCATTGTGAATTTTCTATTTCATTTTTATTCATGGTAATAATTACTTGAAAAAAATTTTTTTTGAATTCTAAAATGTATTCTTTATTTGGTCACATGCAGTTTGGTGATTTGCAAATAGAAATTCACAAATACTTACTGAATACCTAGAGTGTGTTTTATCTCAGCTCTGAACTTTGAGGCTATAGCGGTGAACAAAACAGACAAAAATCCCTGCCATGCTGGAACTTAATTGTGAGGGGAGACAGGTAATAAACACAAAGGTGAACTTTATTTGTCTGACATTAGTAAGTACTATGGGGAAAAATAAAGCACGAGAATATATGGGAAAATTCGTAAGTTTAAATAGGATGGTCAGGGGTGCCTAGGTGGCTCAGTCGGTGAAGCGTCGGACCCTTGATTTCGGCTCAGGTCATGATCTCAGGGTCATGAGATCAAGCCCCATGTCAGGCTCTCACCCTCTCCTCCTCCCCACCACTTGCGTACTCTCTCTCAAATAAATAAATAAATCTTTAAAAAAAAAAAAACAGGATGGTCAGAGGAGACCTCATGGGAAATGTGGCTTTTGAGCATAGACTTGGAGGCCGTGAGGGAGTGAGCCAAGTGGATGCATGGGGGAAGAGTATTTCAGATAGAAGCAACAGCAAGGAAGCTATCGTGGGTGGGACAGAGTGAACAAAGAAGAGTAGTCGCAGTGATTTCAGAAACATAAGCAACGTATGGGGTCTTATTGACTAGTGTAAAACTGACTTTTATTCTTTTTTTTTTTAATTTTTTATTGTTATGTTAATCCCCATACATTACATCATTAGTTTTAGATGTAGTGTTCCATGATTCATTGTTTGTGCACAACACCCAGTGCTCCATGCAGAACGTGCCCTCCTCAATACCCATCACCAGGCTAACCCATCCTCCCAACCCCCTCCCCTCTAGAACCCTCAGTTTGTTTTTCAGAGTCCATCGTCTCTCATGGTTCTTCTCCCCCTCCGATTTCCCCCCCTTCATTCTTCCCCTCCTGCTATCTTCTTCTTTTTTTTTTTTCCTTAACATATATTGCATTATTTGTTTCAGAGGTACAGATCTGAGATTCAACAGTCTTGCACAATTCACAGTGCTTACCAGAGCACATACCCTCCCCAGTGTCTATCACCCAGTCACCCCATCCCTCCCACCCCACCCGCCACTCCAGCAACCCTCAGTTTGTTTCCTGAGATTAAGAATTCCTCATATCAGTGAGGTCATAAGATGCAGGGGGGGTCGGTAGAGGGAGAGGGAGAGAGAATTCTGAGCAGGCTGCTGCCCAGTGTAGAGTCCAAGGCAGGGCTCGATCTCATGACCCTGAGATCACGACCTGAGCTGAAATCAAGAGGCGGACACTTCACCGACTGAGCCACCCAGGCGCCCCACCCGTTGGAAGTTTTTGAGCAGATTGAAGTGATTTGGCTTCCATTGTAAGAGCACCATGTCATCAGCTATTCTGACAAAAGACAGTAGGGAGCAGCAGGAGACCAGATGAGAGGCTCCTGCAATTATCTGTAAGATGATGGTGGATCCGATCACCATCCAACTAGGGTGGCTGCTCTGGAGATATGGAGAAGTGGTTGGAGTCCTGATTTACTTTGAAGGTAGAGTCAGTGTGATTTGCTAACGTATTGGATATCAGATTAGACTCATCAAGGCTTTGGATCTGAATAACTTGACTGATGGAGTCACCATCAAGTGATCTTTGAGGAGACTGTTGAAGGAGTCTGTTACGGGATTGCTCTTGGGCAGGAGATTAGTAGTTTTGTTTCAGATGTGTTGAGTTTGAGGGAAAAGGTACACATTTCTACGTATAATCCCATAGCACATGTGTGTTCTTTAAAGATATAAAAAATAAAGAAAAATGAGTTATGGAGTGCTCCAATTTGAGAAATACATGCATTTTACATTTAGAATTATTTTAATGATTCACTTGATTGCAAATATTTAGGAACCCGTATTTCTGGCTTGCTTCCTTGTGTCATTACTCTGTCTAACACTTTTTTCCCTATAAGCTGAGTGTGTGTTTTTGTTTGTTTTATTGGTTTGGTTTTAGATAAATACACCCAGATATTCCATTACATATCTATCTTTCAGGAACTTATCTTTCAGATATTATCTACATCGGATAGCCATGTGTTTATCCCAAAATGATACCACAGTTGCTCAAATTATTTTTTCTGTAATTCTGTTTTTAAATTAATTCAAAACTAGCTTATAAGCCACCCGGGAAAATTAGTCTTGAAGGGATTTTCAATTTTTAGACATGGACTTTCATTCAACCTCAGCTTTGGCACATTGTACATTGATACCCCTTAAGAGTCAACAACTTTTCATGTGACAAGCTTAGTCTTTCACTCGTAAGTAGACTCATGTGGACTAATGAAGGTACATGAGGGCTCTGCTTGCTGAAGACTATGCTGGGGATGCTGGGGAAGGCAGGGGCCCATGACTGTCCTCTGCCTCCTTCTGCCCAGCACTGCCAGGCACTACGACTGTTCTCACCTCTCAGGCTGCAAGGGGCGGGGGGCAGGAGGGGGGTGGAGGTGGGGGCAAGGGGCGGGGGGGGGGTCTTTTTATTTCTCTGAAATAGATATTCTATTTTAAAAATCTGTTTACTCTCAGTAGATACTTTTAAAGTAAATGAGGTATTGTTGTATTTGCTAAAAAAGGGATATTCTTCAATTATATAGTATCATCTTAGGGAAATCCTTGTCACAAATTTTCCTTGTTTCCCAGATCAGGATTAGTTACAATTCTCTTGAAGATACTGGCTTTTGACTTTATTTTTAAAATCTTTACAAAGACTCAATCATGTCACTTAACATGGCAGCTAAGAAGCTTACAGTCAGATTTGTATTTGTTGTCTAGCAAATGTGAAATCCTTTTCCTTTGACTTAATTTTTTCACACACTTAATTTTTAATTGTGAAAAAAACCATATAACATGAAATTTACCATCTTAACTGTTTTTAAGGGTATAGTCCAGTTGTGTTAACTATATTCACATTGTTGTGCAACAGATTTCTAGAACGTTTGCATCTTGCAAAACAAATTCTATGCCTGTTGAATAGCAATACCCCATTCCCCCTCCCTCTCATCCACTTATTTTTAAAGATTACTTTGTAAAAATCAAACACAGATAGAGCATTAAAATGTCAGATCATACTAAATGGATGATTATTAAAAAAAAAGCACAGCAGTTTATTTCCCATGTGTACCCTCATTTTCCTATTTCCCTTTACTTGCCCTAATCTATGTAGACAGTGACATTCAACTCTTTTCACTATTTCTCTAGTATTTTTAGGTTGTATCATCATTCTTATTTAAATAAGTAGTGTATATTTTTCATTATGAAGATGTCAGTGTTCACTATCCAGTGCTATCTTTTGCCATTCATGTACACCTTTTTGTTTCAATTTGAGTTAATAATTCACACTTGTTGCCCATTTGCTTACTTTTCCAAATTCCTTATCCTTTTTATTTCCTCCCAAATGTGCTGACAATCTTTTAAATGATTAAATGCTTTTGGGGACTTCTGTCTCACAGCTTCCACTTTTCCAGCTCGAGGATAGATGGCCTATTCCAGGCCTGAAGAATCTCCATTATCCTGGGACTTCCCTCAGTACTCCATCATGTTGGATTGCCTGAATGAAGATTCCATGCCTGTGCTTCCTGTTTGATAGAACACTCAACCAGTAGTTTCCCTAAGGAAAAGAATATGGGTGGCTAAATTTTTGTTACTTTCATGGCTGAAGCTGCCTTTATTTCTGATCTCACACTTGAATGATAGTTTGACTGGGTATAGAATTCTATGTTTAAAATACTTTTATCCTCTAAAATTTAAAAATTAATGTTCTATATTGTCTTGTAGATTTAATTTTCACTTTCAAAAACTCTTTGCCATTGTAATTGCTAATTTATATATGTGTATATGTATCGTAAAAAATATTTCTTTGGAAGCTCTTGGGATTTTTTGTATATTATTATTTCTGGTATGATACAGTTTCTTAATAGTTTGCCTTATAATAGGTGTCTCTCTCTCTCTCTCTCTCTTCCCATTCATTGGGCTAGACACTTGATGGATTTTTTGAATCTGAAGACTTATAACCTTTGGTTCTGGGATAGATCCTGGAGACTTTTTGTCTTTTTATTCTGGGAAATTTTCTGGTTTCATTACTTTACTAATCACCTCTCTTCTCTACCTTTTCCCTATACTTTATGAAACTCCTGTTAGTTAGATTTTGGATCTACTGGATTATGAGATTGGTATTCTAATATTATTTGTTCACTTGCATTTCCTATCCTTTGGTCTTTTGTTTCTGTTTTCTAGATTTCTTTGATTTAGTTTTCCAACTCCATGCTTTCAACTTTTACTTGTTAATTATATTTTTAATGTCAATCTATTTCTTGGTCATTGATGATTTCTTTTACATAGCATTCTGTTCTTTTATATATGTGATCATCTTCTTTCTCTGAAGATATTAATTATAGATTCTATTTGTCTGTATTTAAATTAGTATTCTCTAGGGGATATTAAATATGACTTTTTTTAAAACAATATAAAAAGGTTTTTTTGTTTTGTTTTTACTTTTAAAATATTCTTCTGTTTTATGCAATGTCTGTGTTATATCTAGATCCCCCTTTCTCCCCCTGTTTATTTTTGTACGTTACTCTTTATATTGGAGACTGTTCTTAAATGTATGGTTATCATTTTCTATCAAGTGTTTTTTAAAAGTGAATCCTGACATGTTGATTAGTACCTCTCTCTGTGTGTATAGCTTATTGGCAGGTTGTTTTGTTTGTCTGGTGATGAAGTAGCAAGCAAGTTGCTTCATCAAGGGATTCACAAATGTCAGTATGTGAAGTTTTTCTTTTTAGACAAGTTTATTTTTCCAGAGGAGACTTGTAACATCTTGGTTGGGGAAATTGGGCTCCCTATATGGGAGCAGATCAGGGAGTAGATCTGAGAGTCTCAGTATTTTTCACTTTGCAAATTCTCACACAGTCCCTCTGGGTTCAGTCCTAATTCTCAGTCTGCTTTCCCTTGATGATAACTCTGATCCTTATACCTGTAAAGATCACTTTCTCCAGAAGATAACCTGGCTGCATTGCGGAGATCTAGGGGTTTCAGTTGCACCATAGAGAGATTTCACCCAGCTCTCTTCTTTCTGCTTCTGTTCCTCACTCCTCTGTCCTTGGTTTACTTGGCTTGTCTGAGTTTTGTGCATGAATTGGCTCACATCTCATTGGTATCCCCCTGACAGGCACTTGACCAGCAGCTTTCTCTGCTCTGTCAAACTGATAATTGCTCCACTGGCACTGTTGAAATGTTTCTAACTTTCTCTTTGTTCTGTTAGGCTTATGTCCTTTTTATTCCTTTACTGGCATGTATTTTTAGAGGAAAGGAAACAAAAAGGTCCAGGTGGCTAATCTGCCATGTTTAACCAGATGTCCCCTTCAGCTTTTTGAGGTTTTATTTTATCTTGCTATATTGTAAGTATTTCACTATTCACCTTAAAAATCATTTCTGGAATAAGGCTGGGTATAAAATGTTTTGAAAGGTGGTACCGTGAGTGAGTATAAAACTGTAATATGTAGCAGGACACAGAATTGAAAGTTAATGAAACCATAATATAGTGAAATAGTGAATAGAATTTAGTGTGATTAAAGACAACCTTGCATTTTTAGATGTCTGAAATATATAATCACCATTCTTTCTACCTGGATTGTCTCCCCCCCAAAACAAAAAACAAAAAATAAAAAGAGAGAGAGAGAGAGGAAAAAATGACAAAGAATAATGGATTATGCCCTTAAGCATATTTTGTCTCCTTTACTACATCTTTTTCACTGCCCTATGAGCACTTTAGAGATGTGGGCACCTTGAAAAATGGCTGTGCGATTCTTGCTGACTACCGTAATTTTTTATAGATTCTATTACTAAAAATAGATTTTAAAATAAAAGAATTCAGATTTTATAGTTTGTAGGTTTTTTTTTTTTTAAAGATTTTATTTATTTATTTGACAGAGAGAGAGAGACAGTGAGAGAGGGAACACAAGCAGGGGGAGTGGGAGAGGGAAAAGAAGGCCTCCTGCTGAGCAGGGAGCCCGACGTGGGGCTCGATCCCAGGACCCTGGGATCATGACCTGAGCCGAAGGCAGACGCTTAATGACTGAGCCACTGAGGTGCCCCTATAGTTTGTAGGTTTGATCAGTATCTGTTTTTCTGTGTGAGGGAACTATTCTAGGAAAGTTCTATGAAAGTTCGTAATTATTACACTATTATTTTTTAAAGATAAGTTTAATCTTTAGTGGTCATGTGACTTAAATTTAGGTAGGCAAGTGAAAAATGTGTAAGAACCATTTTATATTTTTGTTTGCTAAGTCGGGTAGCTAAGGTTATTTATTTGGAGTCTAATCAAAAATAGACCAACTCCTCATATTTGTATTCTATATATTTTATTGAGTTAGCACATTTTTGTATATATCTCCTAAACAGTGAATAGTGCATTTATATAAAAGCACTTTGTTTGCTGCAGTATATTTCGTATATTGATATACAGATATAAAACGTTGTATTTGAAGGTTAATTAGCTTTTGAGCACATTGTAATTGGTTTTTTCATGTCACTGCTTCTGCATTGGCCAAAGTCCAGAATTATTTTTATTTTTTATTTTTATCGTATGTAGTAAATGCATCTATAGTGTTTACTGTGTGCAGGGCACTGTCTTAAGTCCTTCATGAAGATCAGCTAATTTATTTCTCACAACAACCATCTGAGGTTGGTACTGTTTATCCCCATTTTCTGGTGGAGAAATCTGAGAGAAGTGAAGGAATTTGTCAAAAGTCACACAGCTGGTAAATAGAGTCATGCTGTGAATGCAGGCAGTGTAGGTCCTGCGCCCATCATCCTGACCACTATGATTTAAAATAGTAACTCATTCCAGAGTGATTGCTCTGCATCCACAAAAAGTTGGGACAGCTCCCCTCCAGTCTTTATCCAAACCATGATAGACATTAAAGGGTTTCAGCTAGTACTCATGGAAATAGGACTGCCTCCCACTTTATTGAGACTCCGTGAATATCTTAAAAAGAAGATAAAATCAATCTGGCATGGTAGAACCTGGGAGATTTTATAATCCCCCCACCATAGCCAGTGAACCACAGAGAAGGCAGGCGGCCTAACACCTTAAATGTCTCAAAGGTATGCGTTATTGACCAAAACCTAATGGATTCCTCCAGCACAGGGGTATGCCCAGTTCTCTCCATAACCGTCCACATTGTATCACTCTGAGAGGGTGGGCCAGATGGCCAGTTTTCAGAGGTAGTAAAATAAATTCGCATGTCTTCAGCTTGGAATATCTGTATTTCCTCTTTGTGAGGTCCTCATAGATGCACATTAGACTTTGATAGACAGTGTGATGTTGAGTCCTTCCCACATTTGTAGGTCAGCAGATAAATAATCAGAATGACTCAGACCTACTGTCAGTGTGGGGGGAAGATGAAGATCCTTTGAGACAACGAAGGAGCGCAGATTATCTCATTCCTGTGTTAGAAGATGAGTGTGCTGGATCGAGGACTCTACACAATTGAATCCCAGAGCTGTTACAAGTCCACAAAGCTCAGATAAAAGCACAGAATATCCCTTCTTGTGTCTGAAGCCAACATGGCACCCACCATGTGCTGTGTTAAGGAGAGACTAACATGACTGAAAGATTGCACCATAACAGAAACCAGAATATGGGGAGTATGGAATTAAGGTGTTGTGTAATAAAAACTAGGTACTTCTCAGTAAGTAGATGCTTTCCAGTTACCCACGAATTCAGAATCCTGGGAGGTTTGGCAGATAAGGAACAATTTGGCCTGCAGGCTTTGGCATGAGCAGACTCAAGCTTGAATCCTGGTTCCACCACTTATGTGACCTTGACCATGCTGCTCAATCTCTTTAAGCTTCATTTTTCTTCTATGTAAAATGGGGGAGAATAGTAGTACCCATCTCCTAGGATAATCAGTGGGATTAAATGAGATATTATAAACAAATGTTTGGTACAACGACAGGCACATTGAAGCACTGAGTGCCTTTTAGTGATAATAGTGTTAGTTGTAATCACCATCATCATCAGCCGCAGCAGCATCTCCCTCTCCTTCACATGCTCATCTTGTTGATTTCATGTGCTAAGTGTGTCCAGATTTCTTTTCTATTCCTGTCACCTCAGTTTTAGTTTTCCTCTCTAACCTACACTTGTACAGTACTGTCCTATTTGGCTTCAGTGACTCATCTTATACCTCTAAAATCCCTTCTCAAAATTGTTGCTATTGATCTTTTTAAAACTCAAATGTGACCATGCCCCTCACTGCTAAATCCCTTTCAGTGTTCCTCAGAGCCTTCAGGATAAAGATGATCCTTCTCATAGTTACAGGACGAGATTTTCTCTTTGGGTTTAAGACCCAGGTGGTTATTTTCAGCTCTTACAGGCTACATTTCACAATCTTGGTGAAAGGGACAAAGGGTTATGCTTCCTTGCTACATCCTAGATCATAAAGTCAACCACTGAGCACTCTGCGTTGCTACATTGGCCAGGTTTATGAAAGAGAGCTAATGATCTTGAGACCCCCGCCAGCCATGATCATACAGCTCTTTAGTCAAGTCAGTAACTATTTATGGAATACTGTCTATGAATTTAGCAAATTAGATTGGACTTGTTCTTTCTGAATCTCAGTCTGATACCCTTTTCATTTAAGCAATTTCTGAATTTACTGTGGGTCACGAATCTTTGGGGAATGCAATAGCAAGTAGAGTTTATGTACTGGTTATTTTTATCTTATTTTGACTCCACCAGAATTTCTATATATCTGTTTTGACGATTTGGAAATTTGGGAAGGCAGGTTATAAGACTTGGCTTCCCAGCAGTATCTGGGTCTCCCTTGAAAGATATCATTCTCAGGAGGGGTTCCTACTTGCATAAGATTATTTTATATTTTCTTTGTTTCAATTGTGTGGACTCTAAAGTTATAGATCTGATATCTTTGTAGACGCAAACCCGGTTTCATTTTCTACCTTATAGCATTGACTTGCATTTTTCATTATATTTTGCATAGAGGTCACTGCACTGCTAAGATGAGAGAGAAAACCTGCTTTAAATTCAAGGCATTTCTTCTATCAAATTAAAAAAAAAAAAAAGATTCTCCCCAGAGAGAAGCATTTTGCCAGCAGGGTTCTGTAGCTTGTAGGGTGTACCAGGAGAAGGTGCATAAAAATGTGAAGCACATGAACGAAGGTATAGTTCATTTAGCCTGTGTGTGAAAAGCCAGATTTCTTTTTCATGCTGTTATAGGAAGTATTTCAGATTTTGTACATATTTGCTCTTTTTCCATTTTGAAATGGTTGCTCTGTGTATTCTTCCCAAAGGTATTTAAAATGTGATGACTTCTGTGGAATGTAAATATTAAGGTTGATGTCTAAAGGTCGTTTTTAAAATTTAAAACATCTGCACTCCCTCATACTTAAATATTTATTGAGCAGAAGTTGTATAAGTTATATAAGCTGGTGGCGAGTCCTTGTAATAGACCCTAGTCTGTGATGCCCACACAGATTTGGAGGAAACAGGCCAAGATTAGCACCCATTTTGTAAGTGTTCCCACCTGGCGGCGGGCGTCTTCAGGGGTTTCCCCATTCTTCCCTAACTTGAATCTTTGTAATGAATAGCTTTTGCAGATACTGTTCTTTTTGGCTTTTTCGGGAACACCACACACTCACAGTTGTGTTGGTGGGGAACTTCCGGGAGGGGCTCCTCAGGGACGTGGCTCCGGAGAGCAGAAATTGAGCTAGTTTGTGCTGCAGTGTAGCTGTGCGGTGTTGCTTGTGTGTCCGGAGTCAGTTCAGCGGAGGTCCCAGGCACACGTGAAGTCCAGTGAGCGAACATCTACTCTGGTCATCGACTTTGGGTCCTCTGCCTTTGTTCATTATTAACTATTCCCTTTCTAGTTCCTCTCTGACTTGATATGAATCATAAACCTGCTCACGGAGCAGAGAGAAGTTGTTTAAGCTGGCTCTGATATCACATGTTGTTCATTCACCTGAGTAGTTTTGCTTCCTTTTAAAATGGATACATAGTGTAAGGATGGTAATGTGAGAGCTCATTGAGGCAGAACAGATGTGTCATTGGAATTAAGTCATTTGCCTGAGGAGATAAAAGCAGACATAGGTGGGTTATATAAATTAAAGCCACAGTTCACACCAAAGGGATGGCCAGAGGGTGGGAAGGAAGGAAGGAAGAATGGATTGCTGTCATCAGACTCTGCTTCAGGGTGGAGCTCTGATCTTTTCACTTTTGCACCTGAGCACTTGGCCCTGTGCCATACCTGTGATGGGTGTTCAGTATATGTTTTTTGAAACAGTCGAAGATGGAATAACCGTCAAACAAGATGTTGAGAGTAAGATCTAAGAAAAAAGGGGAAGTAGTGATTACATAACAAACACTAAGCATACAGAGAAAGCCAAGAGGAATAGAAGGCAAACCATGATTAAAAAAAAAAACACAAAACAATGAGGGCGCCTGGGTGGCTCAGTCATTAAGCGTCTGCCTTCAGCTCAGGTCATGATCTCAGGGTCCTGGGATCGAGCCCTGCATCGGGCTCCCTGCTCTGCGGGAAGCCTGCTTCTCCCTCTCCCACTCCCCCTGCTTGTGTTCCCTCTCTTGCTGTGTCTCTCTCTGTCAAGTAAATAAATAAAACCTTTTTTTTTTTGGCTATTTATTTATTTATTTAAATAAAATCTTAAAAAAAAATAAAAACAGTGAAAGCAAACCCACTTAAGGTTAATTGAAAGGCATCTGATTCAAAAAGAAACTTCGTAGATTGACCATATTTATTCTATATTAAGTTTCTTTATACAAAGAAATATTAAATATGAAAATCAAACCTGTTTTAACCTTAACAACACAGGATTTTTTTTATATGCCTCTTGTCTGGAGCAACTGATTTGAATTCTAGGCTATTCTGGTATGTGATCAGATGCCAGTTTTTTTACGAATTAAAAAAAATAATTGAGTTTTCTTGTTGAATATTTCGCCACCCAAAGTAGTATTAACATTTAGTATTATAAGTAAGTTAACTGATTTACTGTGCATATGTGAGAATCTGTGTGCATTAATTAAAGACGGTCATGTGAATGTTCTTGAATTGAAGCGCTAATTGATTAAAAGTTGAAAATATTCAAATAGGAACATGCTGAGAAATGTTTCATTGGGAAAATTAGAGGAAAGTATGAATGTGCTAAGATATGTTTCATTGAGAAAATTAGCTAAAACTTTTTGAGCAAGAAACTATGAATACCCTTTAGGTATGAATGTTAAGGGGTTAAATAATCATTCAAGACTGGTGTGGCGTGTCTTATTTCTATGCAGACCTTGAGCAGCTAAGTTGCTACTTCAACCAAGGACAGACATGGTTATGTGGGTTATATAATCTTATGTGACCAGAGTAATTTTTCGCAAACGAAACTGCTATTTTTCTGCTTATGACTGCTTGTTGCCTACAGGATAACATCTAAAACAGGCCGGCACACAAGACCCTTCGCTATTTGTCTGCTTTCAGTGTTACCACAGTTCAGTTCAGTTTACCCATCCCACTTCCTTCTTCCCCTGCTCTCTCCCCAGATTTCCTGTAGGGAACTCCTTACATTCCTATAAATATGTTACAATATTTCCTATCATTTGTTGTGCCCATGCTGCTCTTTCTGTGTAAACATTCCTTAGCTAACATTATGAGGCTGTAAAAATGTAACTTGGAAAATAGTTGATGGCTCCTTTTGGTGTTATACCATCTGTATTAAAGGAATAAACAATCGAAATATATATTGTCTGTTCCCATAAGCAGCGAGTAAGAGTATAGAAATGATTATTCATGTATTCATCCAACATATTTATTGAGCACCTATTTGCCAGGCACTGTGTTTGGCCCTGGAGATTTATGAGTAAGCAAGACAGAGAAATCCCGGCCCCCAGGAAACGTTTACTTTAGTGGGGATGACAGGCGGATAATAAACGGAAGTAGAGTGGTCGAGAAGAAGTGCAAGGAATATCAAGCAAAGCAAGGGAAGCGGAAAGAGACACATGAGGGGAAGTGTTAATAAAGTGGTCGGGGAGAGTATGTCTGAGAGGGTGACATTTGAATGTAGATCTGAAAGAAAGTAGGGAGCAAACTGGGAGAATATCTGGAGGAAGTGGCCTTGAGGTACAGAGGGGCTTCATGTTCTTAAGAAACAGGAAAGAGCTTAGGGTGGCTGGAGTACCATGAACAAGGGGACTGGTAAGAAGGTCAGAAAAGTAGCCCCTTGCCGGTCATGGTTATGATGTAGCATGTTATTCTAAGTTAGAAACTGTTGGGTTTTGAGCAGGACAGTGACACTTTTTAAGATACTGGTTGTTGTGTATAGACTAGGGCTGGGGGGGAAGAATAGGAGAGTGGCAGCAGAGAGATAAGTTAGGAGGCTGTTTTGATCATCCAGAGATGCATGGTGGCTTAGACGAGGGTGGAGGCAGTGGAGGTGCTGAGAAGTGGCTGGATCTAGTATATGCTCTGAAAATAGTGTGAAGAGAACTAGCTGTTGGGTTGGATGGAGGATATCAGAGAGAGCAATCAAGGGTTCTCAGGTTTTTGACTAGGGAAATCGAGTGTATTAATGGTAGGGCCATTTATTGAGATGTAGAATATTGGGGTTGGGAGGGTATGAAATCAGGAATGTGGTTTTGGACCTGGTAAGTTTGAGATTCATGTTAGATATCCAAAAGGAATTGTCTTATAAACAGTTGAATATATGAGTCTGGGGATGAGGGAAAGGTAAGGCCTAGAGGTATAAATTTGGGAATTCCTGGTATATTGGTGACATTTAAACCATGACATTTAAGATTCCCTAAGGAGGGAGTAGAGACAGAGATGAAAAGAGATCCACATCCCAGTCTTGGGACACCATCATCTTTGGAAGTTGGGAAGAAAAGGAACCTCCAGCAAAGGCCGCTGAGCAGCAGAGCCAGTGAGGCAGGAAGAAAACTAGTGAAGAAAGAGTTTCAGGAACGAGGAGATGATCAGTTATGCCAGTTGCTGCTGGGAGGTCCAGGTGAGGTTTGGGAATTACCCACTGGAATTGGCATGTGGAGGCCACGGCTGACCATGGGTGAGGTGGAGAGAACAGAGATCTGATTAAAATGAATTTAAGGGAGTTTTTGCTTTTGTTGTCTTTACTTTTTGCTGTCAAAAAATCATTGCCATGACTGATATGTGGCTATCATTTTGCAATATATACGTATGTTAAATCATTATGTTGTGAACCTAAAACTACAATGCTATATGTCAATTATATCTCAGTTCTTTTTCTTTTCTTTTTGAAAGCAAGAGAAGCAGTAGAGCTAATTGGGGTTAACTACTCTTTTTGAAGAATTTTGGCTAACAGAGAACAGAGTAATGAAGCTTATAGCTAGGAGGGGTGGCAGGATCAAGGCAGATTAAGGTAGAAGACAACTTTGGGAATACTAGTTTCATTCCTCTCCCCTCTTTTTTGTGAGGCAAGAAGACATGCTTTAGCTGAAGCAGTCCTTAGCTCTAATATTTACAGTCCCTAGAAACATGAGAAAATTGTCATTGAAAGAGAGAGGGCTTATTACATTCTCTATGGTATTGAAAATCATTTTGTAAGGTATCAGATTTTGGTGCAGTTACAATGTACTTTCTTCTTTTAACTTTTCAGGTGTTAGATGGTGTCTTTGAACTGATATAAAGCTGAACTGCCCTGTGTGAGATCGTTCTATAAACCTAGGAGTAATTTTAGAGTACAAATTTTAGAGAGGACTTGTATGTCTGAAGCAACATTGATGGCAGTTACAGTAGTGCATTTCTTTTAGAATATCTAAATGGAGTTAAAAGAATCAGACATTTTCCCAATAAAAAGAAGTGTTGGATGGACATGCCAATTGTTAAAAAAAAGTTCTTAAATTATACTTGAAGAAAATTAGCTAATACAGGCTACTTGATGCTTGTCCTGATAGGTAGGGTTAGTTTTAGTTAAAATTAACTGTGTCACAATTATATGCTTACTTTATATTTTCAGTGTGTGTGGGGCATATCTTGGAGAAAGGGTTGTCTTCAGAGTCCTGTGATGGTGGTATTTTCACTTGTGCTTGTATACACTGTTCTAACAGTAATTAATTTTTATTAGTGTTTATATTCTTTTTTTTAAGATTTTATTTATTTGACAGAGACACAGCGAGAGAGAGAACACAAGCAGGGGGAGTGAGAGAAGGAGAAGCAGGCTTTCCACTGAGCAGGGAGCCCAATGCAGGGCTCGATCCCAGGACCCTGGATCATGACCTGAACCGAAGGCAGAGCTTAATGACTGAGCCACCCAGGCACCCCTAGTGTTTATATTCTTGATTTAATTTCATCTAATTGCAATGACAGCACAATAATGAAGTCTACCTATAAATTATTTTACCTACTATTTTTTTAAAAATATTTATTTACTTATTTATTTTTAAAAAGATTTTTTTTTTTAATTTGAGAGAGAGAGAGAGCACAAGGGGGTGTAGGGGCAGGGGGAGAGGGAGAAGCAGACTCCCCGTTGAGCAAGGAGCCCAATGTGGGGCCCAATCCCAGGACCCTGAGATCTTGACCTGAGCCAAAGGCAGATGCTTAACCCTCTGAGCCACCCAAGCCCCCCTGTTTTACCTACAATTAAAATACAATTTCTTAGTTATACTACCTTATGCTCCTTGCACATAGAAGTAAAATACTTTGGTAAATGGAAGAGTGGGATGACGATTGAGGTTTAGCACATGTGGGTAGACTCTGCTTCTACATAGATATCATCATAGATTTTAATTTTAATTTTAATAAGAAAGCAGATTATTTGTGTATGTTTTATAAGCTGATGCCTCAGAATTTTATTCCTTCTTTGATCAGATAGAACATTTTGTTTAGTGCAGTCTCAGAAGACAGAGTCTTGCTTCCTGATTGGCATCGGTTATCTTAAAACACCCCCAATTCTTTTGGTACGTGTGCATGCCAATTTAGAACTGTTTATTTGAAAAGTTACTTGGTTGCTCCCGGCAAAATTGATTCTTAATGAGTTTTTGTTTTCTAATTTTCTCTTGTCCAGGGAGTTTCCAGTGGCAGCCAGGTATGAATACATTATGTGGCTGATTTTCCTGTTGGTAAATGTAAAGTTTACTTCTAGCATTCGATACTCACTAAATTTCCCTTGTGTGTCCTGATGGTGGTAAAATCTCTTGCTATCATTCTAATCTGTTCAATAAACCTTGTCTTTGAAGTTTCATTATGTAACCGTGGGTTCTCAGCTTCAACTTGACTCTTAAGCTGCAGCTTTGTAGTTACAATGGGGAGACATGATAGATAGAAGAGGAGGAAAGTCTGGAGAGGGGGGCAGTGGGGAGGAAGGAGGAGGAATCAGAGTGAGCAAAGCTTTCTCATTAAAACTCATAGAGAACTATATATAGCTCCTTCTACCTTTAGCCAAAGGAAATATCAAGAAAGGCTGTAGGGTAGTGCATATAGCTGTTAAAAAAGTAGTTGAATTTAATGGAATGGTACAAAAGCACAGTTCAGTTGCAATTGCAATAGAAATAGAAATATAGATACTGGAGAAAAATCCGTAGGAATTGGTGGACATAAAGAATGACTGAGAAAATGAGCCTGACAGCCTGTGGTTGCTATAGAAGCAGAAGAAAGTGCCCAGGCTGATCTGAGCCAAGAGAACCCAGACCAGTAGCAAACTTCATGCAGAAGTATGAACCCCAGGGGTGTCTGAGGTGCCTAAAGGCTTAGTGCTGAACTCTCCTCCCTTTGCCTTATGCTTATCGCTGGGCTATAAAAGTCTTTGTTTTACTGAACGCTGTTCTAAGCAGTTTAGACACCAGTTAGCCTCACAACAAGCCTCTAAGGTATTGAATTATTATTATTATTATTGTTGTTATTATTATTATTATTATTATTATTATTATTATTCCCATATGTTAGGTATCTTGCCCAAGGTCAGGAACCCAGGTTTGTCTGGTTCTTGAGCTCACGTTCTTTTCCATTTAGCTGTTCTGCATCTGAGCTTACATTGAAGTTAATGCTTCAGTGTACCCATCTATATGGTTTCACCTGTGATGTCTCTTTTCTCCTTCTCAAACCTGTATTATCTCTGAGGGTATTGACTTAAGGAACCTTGGTGGAAAGGAAATATCTGAACCCAGATCTGCACCCAGTTGGGGCTCCTTAAAGCCAGGTGGTCTTCCTGGGGCTGTAATTACTTTGTATCCAGAGTAGGAACTGATTGTGATGGGGTCAGTCAGGAAGTATGAATTTTTTGTTTTTTTTTAACATGAACTTTTATATGAATTGAAGTTTCTTTGAATGGTTAGGAGAAACAATGACTATATAGGGAATCAGGTGCTTCAGTGGAGGATGGATAAAACCAAGTTAATCAGTTTGGTCTTCGTATTGTGATAAATAAAACGTTACCTTCCCTAAATTAGAATCAGGACTGGGGAGAGGAATGAGAGCTAACGACGGTCTCCAAGTTACCCATGACTAGCTGTTGCAACCATTCTCAAAACTCAGTTTTCCTTAAGGAATATGGAAAAAGAGTTTGGTTGTCTGCATTGTGGGTCACTAGGAAAAAACACATCTTTGAACCAGATGGGCAGGCAGTGTACTTGGAGTCCCTGGAGTCCATCCAAATAATCTTCCACCAAAGGGGAGAAAAGAACCATTGTTCATGAGGGTTCAAATGATGGAAGTTGTTCAGCTCTTCCAGGCTGTGCTCCTATGATATTACAAAGGTTCTTTGTTAAGTTATCAAATGACATCCAGATAGAGATAACAATTCTTGTGCTAAGAGTGATCATCGCTGGTTTTTGGATATACATTTTCTACCAACACCTTAGCTCTGAATTCTTTGTGACTCTACTATTCAGAGCTTGATTACCTAATGTGAAAATCTGCCAGTTTTGCTTTATCTATGAGACTTTCCTCATTCTGAGTTCCTATAGTATTTTCTTTTATATCTTCAGTGGCAATTATTTCTGGTATTAAGCTTACTTGTTTAGGTGTCTGTGAGGACAGCAGTTGTGTCTCATTCATCTTTATTCCCCCTATACTGCTTAATACAAAGCTCAATAAATGGTTGGTAAATGAATAGAATGTGAAAAAAAATCCTTTAGTAATGAAATACAGAAAATGTAGTTTACTCTCTGTCTTCTTTACATACTCCACACGTCCCTAGTGTACTTTTGTGACTTTTTCTAAAATTCCCTTGCGGTTACTTGTTTAATTTTTAATAACCCTCTTTCTTTCATGGCCAGAAAGCCTTTAAAGCCCAGGTCAGTGTAACAAACTGATTTCCTTTTTGTAATTCCAGTGACATTTCTTAGCTACCTCTGGCTGCTGGTATTTACCAGCAGTTTATAAATGGTATCCACAAGGCCAAATCAGTTGAGTATCATTTACGTGTTGTGCCTAAAATCTGAATATGTGCTATCACAGCAGCTTGTATGCCTGGTTAAACTAACTGGTCTGAGCATTTAGGCTTTCTACAGGTGCAGAGAACCGGTTCATGGGTCATGCTCCATGTCTTGTGGCAGCTATAACTTCCCCTGTAAATTACAAGAATAAATTTAAAAGTTTAATATATATGATAATTTAGTACAAATTTATAGAAATACTAGTATGTACCATAGGTATGTGAAGCCACTTTGTGAAAACATTTGGCTGCTGTTAAACCCATTCTTTCCTACCGTCATCTGAGTCGACATCAACCCTAAATCTCCTTTTCCTGGGGTTTAAAGCAACGTGTTTACGAAGTTTCTTAGCTGCAGCTCTAGCATCAGTGTTTCGCCCTAGCCGCCTATCCTTTCGTACATGTATTTCCACGAGCACTAGCACTCTTGGTTACAAGGAACTGAAAATCAGCTCGAAGTGTTTAGAGGAAAAAATAGGATTTATGGGGAGGTTAGCGTGGCAGGATAGAAGCAAGGGCTGAACAGCCATGTTTTAAGAAGTCAGCCAACTGGGACGCCTGAGTGGCTCAGTCAATTAAGCGTCTGCCTTCGGCTCAGGTCATGATCCCAGAGTCCTGGGATCGAGTCCTGCATCGGGCTCCTTGCTCGGTGGGGAGCCTGCTTCTCTCTCTGCCTGCCACTCCCCCTGCTTGTGCGCTCTCTCTCTCTGACAAATAAATAAATAAATTCTTAAAAAAAAAAAAGTCAGCCAAGCAGGCAGTGCCGAGGACCTCAGCGGCTGGGACCAGAGATGCCGTGGTTTCAGTGCCGTCTGTCTCTTGCCCTCATCTCTACTCTTACTCCTTGTTAGTTTCAGGATTTCAGTCCAGCTTCTCTGCAGGGCTTGAGACACGGATACCGGTGGCGTCTCAGCTGATGATGCTCTCTGCTTTGCCACCATCAGGAGTAGAGGGGTGTAGGGTCCAGGTCAGCTCTGCTTGGAGAAATCCCAGGGAACAAATGGCTTAAGTTGGACGGCTGGTCTGGTGCTGGACAGGAAGCAGCCCTCCCTAGCCTGCAGTGCATGGCGTCAGGGGAGGAACCACTCCCGGAATCAGCTGATTTTCGGAACCATTCAAGTGAAACATTCCACAAGAAGTGGCAGAAAGGACTGAATCAGTATTTGAGTGCTGCTCTTCTTAGTGTTTCACTGGATACGAAAGGAATGTAGGAGTAAAAGCATTTCAGAGCTGGTAACATCCCTGGTACTTACGCATTTTTGCCTCGAACCTCCTGTGTTACACTAGTGAGACTGGACTGGTTATATGATCATCTGACAGCTCTTCCTTACACAAGTGATTACTTTGGTTTGCTTTCTGTTCTTTGAGGATGGTGTACGTGTGGTTTCAGCGTGATCTCAATCATACCAGCATTAGCTTGAAAAGGCAAACACCAAGACATGGGTCAAAGGAAAGTTAATTAAATTACATAGGAGCACCTATTTTATTTTCAGTTGTGAGTTTCTTCAGTTGGTTATCTTTTCATTATCATGCTTACTGTTGAATGCATAGCATTGTTATCCATTCTTTTCCGTGGCCCTGCTTCCTATTTTATTTTTTAGGGGTATAGAGTGAGACAAAGGAAGAAAATTATTTAATAAATCCTTTTTATTTTAATATTTGAAAGTATATACTACATCAGTGGCAAGGAATTTCTAGATTAAAAAATGTCAAAGGTGATTTAAAGTTATTTCTGTCTGTCTATTTGACAGGCTCATTTAAACAAGTTTTCTTCCTTTGGGATTTTCCTGATTCTCTAACTAAGTAGAATTTTAGAAAGCTGGTCTAAAGTTCCTAAAGGCAATAAAGCTGACTTATAACCCTGAACTAGAAAACTTTTTCTTCCCTTTTCATAGTTAACATAAAAAAACTTAAGTAAGTTTTTAAAAAAAGACTTAGCTCCTTAAGAAGCTTTTTGATAGTCCTGGATTTGTAGCCTCTCTCCATACTGGAATCCTGACATCAGGAAGAGAGAAAATCCTCACATCTTTTCTCAATGCCTTTTGCCTTTCTTCTTGCTTCTACCTGAGGATTTTGTGTCTGCCACTGAAGTCTTATAATTTAATTCACATTTCTAAGATGATATTAGTGCTACACATTTGGAACTCTCTGATACTGTTCTTTTGTGAATATGGTCATAGTAAGATCACTTTTACACCTGCGTCTCCTGCTCAGTTTCTCATACTTGGGGCATGGCACCCCGTTAAAAAACTGGTTGTGTTTTTGCAAGGGTGTGAGTAGGAAAAACCACACTAGGCCATGCGAATACCTAGGCATTTTATATGTTACTTGAATAAATAATAAATACATAGTGTGTAGAGATATGTATATAGAAACCATGTAATGCATATTTTAATGCAAAAGTCTTATGTGCCACGGATTAGAAATTTAACTGAGGAGAAGCAAAGACTCAGATGTAGACAAGTTGTTACCCAGGATAATTGAAGACACACAACCAGGAAATACAACATATAGGAAGAAGGAAAATTGTTCCCTAAAAAAGAGTAGACTGAACCCTTGGTTAGAAGCAGAACTATGATCAGACATCACATTTTTAAGGGAGAGAGACAAAAATAAGGCCTGTCTTTTTATTACTGTAATATGTATCTACCTGTTTCTATTACTAGGATTCATGATAATCAACCTTCCATGCTGCTTTTTGACAAACATAATCTGAAGTTTCCTTGCTATACCTCTGTCTTTGGGCTTTTAATCTCCAACCTAGATGATGTTCATAACTGAGCTTTTTTCACCTGGACACATATTATCTGCAGTTCATGGTGACCAGCATAGGATTTATCTCTAGCCAAGAAACAAATACAGAGCATCTATTGTATGCAGGACCCAGTGTCAGCACTGTAGGGAAGACAGAGATGAAGAAGATACGGCGTGTGTGTGTGTGTGTGTGTGTGTGTGTGTGTGTGTGTGTGTGTGGGTTATGGTTTTTGTTTTTTGTTAGTGCTCTGGATGCATGGATTTTGAATAGTCTACCCTCAATCTTATTTTCCCCATAGGCCCTCATGTTTCTAGGGTGCAAATTAACAGAATGCAACATTTTTCAAGAACAGATTTATTGGGTTGTGATAGAATTACCTGTATTTACTGATAAAATTAGTTCATTTTTTTCTCCTCTAGAATCCAGAAAGCACTCAAAGTTGTGTAAATATTAAGGAGAAAATCCTAAGGTTTCCATGAAATGACATGAGTGATATATGGATATTTTTGGTATTGAGAAACTATTTTAAATAAATAACATTTCTCTGAATATATGGAAGTCTAAGCAATGACTAGCATTAGCGGAGAAGAATTAAGTCATAACATTTTTAGGGTTTATTAAAAAATAAAGGTTTAGATTTACTAAAACCTTGTGAGCATTTTAAAACAATCGTAATATGAACATTTCACTGTAAAACTTTGCAATAGAAAAAAATTGCTAGGGTTGCCTGGATCTATAATAATTTGAAATTCAGCCTCTTTTTTGGGGGAACTTCTATCTTTTCTCTGTCACTTCTCAAAATAAAATATCTTTGCCTCCTTGAGACTTAAAAGTTTATTGAGATTAATTCATAAGGCAGACTTATTGTATTAGATTTATATGCATAAAGTAGACTTTGCTCTTACCCCTTTCCTGACCTTATTTCCTTATTTAATATTTTCATTTTTCCTTTTTTGGTTAAAAAAAAAAAAGAAGGGCTTTCTCTATCCATTTCTTCAATACTTCTTTTGTCTGGGTTCCTTTTTTATGGGGGGAGGCCGTCTGTCTGTTAGACTCTACTTCTGTGAAGGTTGGGCATCTGGCAGCCTCATAGGTCTGAGATGGCTCCAGGTAGGCTGATAGGAAATCAGAATTTCTGCCCAGGTGACAAGTACCACAGAGCCGAGGGTGCAGCCTGTGGTTGGGGGGTGACTAGGCCAGTACTCCTCTAGGAGAAAGTTCCTAGTTCTGCTTTGCACCCCCCTTTTCTCACATTTGCACAGACCTCTATTCACAGTGTTCTAATAAGCCTGTTTGTCTAGTTGCCCAAGTTTAGGGATGGTTGAGGAAGCCCGTGACAAGACTGAGAAGAGTGTGGTGGCGTTAGGAGGAGGTGGCCCGTTCAGAGCCTTAGGAAAGGAAGCCTGATGGCAAAGAGAGAATAAACCATACAGAAGATGCAAAGGGTCACATGGGTGTCGGGTCTGGAGATTGGGAGCCAGTGGCCCTGGACACTCTCGGTTAAACCCTGATGGCTGTCACTAATGTTCACAGTGGACCCAGTCCTCATCAGTTGAAGATTAGACTGTGTTTATTATAATCCTTTTGAAAAGTCAGGGAAGTGCATCATACTATAAAGGTAGATACTTCAAGGGATCAGTTTTTGTTTTCCTGCAAAAATGACCTAAGCAGATAGAGGTCAGAGTCTCGCATTTTTATCAGTTTTCTTTCTTATCTTTTCCTTTATATCTATCAAGATGATGTTTTTACAAAAGACTTTTGTAAATAGACCCTTTATTTTACCAGCTGTTATTGTTCTTCTGTGGTGTGGTTTCAGAGACATCTCAATGTCCTGTAATAAAGATAGTCCTAATAGCAGTGGATTGTGAGTCCTGTACGACATGAACATAATGATTAATTTCCTGTAGCTTTGCCTTCTAGCCTCTGTTTTTTCACTTCTGCTTTAAGGCCAAGCTTGTGTATAGCTGTACACATACGTTGACACTATATTTTTCCCACACGTTCTTCCCATA
Source organism: Phoca vitulina (assembly GCF_004348235.1). Taxonomy (NCBI): domain Eukaryota; kingdom Metazoa; phylum Chordata; class Mammalia; order Carnivora; family Phocidae; genus Phoca; species Phoca vitulina. Next base: position 65,169,139 of record NW_022589707.1, on the reverse strand, counting down.
CATTCCTAAAGGCCCCTTTTGTTCCCACTCTTCGGGAGCCCACAGAATTTGTCTGAACAATGGTCATCCACAGCAGCTCTTCCTGATATTTATTTATTTAGCAGGTACTGAGTGCTGTCCTAGGGGCTGGGGCAACGCAGAGAGCAAATGAGTAGAGGCCCGTGCTCTGGAGCCATTTACATGCCAGGGAGGGCAGAAGACAAACAAATAAATACATTAGATGGTGCCGCAAACACAGTGCGAGGTGATGGGGAGGGAGGAGCACCAGCAGAAGGGGGAAGCCAGGGAAGGACACCCAGGAGGAGATTACTGACATCCAACCGAGTAATGAGAAGGCGTCAGCCAAGCCTATCTGAGGAAGAACATTCTAGGCAGTGAGAGCAGCACAGACACATTCCCGAGGCAGGAATTAGCCCTGAGGAAAAGAAACATTGTCCATTGTGGCTGAAGCATGGAGTGGTGAGTGCTGGGGGTGCCCTGCTCAGAGTGGCTTGGTCAGTGGGTGCCTAGGCTAAACAGAAGCCCTTCCTCTCCAGCCCCTAGTCAGTGATGACCAGTCCAGGCATACTCAAGGCCGGCCCTCTTGCTTCAGGTGGGACGAATGTTGGGTGTGGTTTTTTCCTCGGAGGCCACTCTTCATTGCTTTCCCCCATCCTCCCTGTCCTGCCTCCCCACTCCTTCTCTCTGAGAGCGTGTCCTCAGTAAATTAGGTGAACAAGAAGCCTGGCTGAGCTCTATTTCTAGGAAACCATAACCTAAGACACATAAGTGAAGTTCTGACCATTTTTTTGCAGGTTCCAGACCCTTATATAGTTGCCTACTCACCACGTCCACTCGGATGTTCCAAAGATACCTAAAACCCTCAACATGTAAAAATTGAATTCATGATAATTTCTCCCATATCCATCTTCCTGTATCCATCCCTCTAGCTTATGATTCCACCTTTCCCTTTCACTTAATTATACTAAGAATTCAGGGCCATGCTTGGATTTTCCCTTTCCATTAGACCTCCTGTCCAGTCACACAACAAGTAACTCAGAGTGAATGTCTCTCACCTCCTTTGTCTTTCCATCCCCATTTTTTTTTTTAAGATTTTATTCATTTACTTGAGAGAGAGAGCAGGAGGGGGGGTGGAGCAGAGGGAGAGAGACAAGCAGACTCCGCACTGATTGCAGAGCACGACTCGAGGCTCAATCCCACAACCCCAAGATCATGACCCAAGCCGAAACCAAGAGTCGGACGTCCTACTGACTGAGCCACTCAGGCTCCCCCATCTCCATTTTTGTTGCTTTCGTTCAGGGCTTTGACTGAAGTATTAGTCTCCCAAGTAGCCTCCCCAGCTCACTCCTGCACCTCTAATCTGTTCTATGCCATTGCCCTGTTGTAAAATGAAAAATCCCACCCAGCTGCTATTCTTATAGTCCTTTAGTGCCTTCCTGTTGGATTAAATGGCAACTTCCTGTTGGATAAAATCCCTAACTTCTTAGCATGGTTTATAGGTCTGTTACGCTCTGGCATCAAGCCATCTTTCCCTCAGCCTTCCCAGCTGCCACCAGTCTATTTACTGCTCGGTGGTTTCCTTAGACAGCTTCCAGTTTCAGGCCTCCGATCCTTTTGTCCTGTCCTGCTGGTCCTCAGATGTCCCCCTTTTGGCCAGTGCCTGGAAGACTCAGCCTGGTGCTGCCTCCTCAGTGAGGTCTTCTCTGAGCCACCCTTATTTGTACCCAACTAAGCACTCCCAAAACACATTTCAGTATATTATAATCACTTGCTTTATTTTTAACCGCTCACTGGGTTCCTTGAACGCAGAGAACGTGGCTGTTCCTATTGCTGGGGGCATCAGCACACGTCTGTTGAATGAATACATGAAAAAAATAAAGGGGAAACTTTATTTCGTGCAGTTTGTTGGTTCTTATGCAGGAAAGCTTCATGACCATGAACGTTATACATGTCCTTATCTGCCAACTCTATAGGAAGGAAGATATAGGAACTACTTGGATGAGGTGACTGAAGATAACACTTGTAACATTTTTTTTTTTTTATATTTCAGGGAACATTGAATGATGGGGGAAGGAGGTAAATTATTTAAGCCCTAAAATATGGATTTGGGAAATTTATAAATTCTTTTAAGTATTCATTTAATATTTTCTAGATAGCTAGCATTGTGCTATATGCATCGGGGGAATAAAAAAAGAAGCAGTTGATACAGTTTGTTCCTCAAGGACCTTAAAATGGGGGGAAATGTGAACAAGAGAGCTTTTTTTAAAATTAATTTTATTTTATTATGTTAGTCACCATACATTACATCATTAGTTTTTGATGTAGTGTTCCATGATTCATTGTTTGCGTATAACACCCAGTGCTCCATGCAGAACGTGCCCTCTTTAATACCCATCGCCAGGCTAACCCATCCCCCCACCCCCCTCCCCTCTAAAACCCTCAGTTTGTTTCTCAGAGTCCATAGTCTCTCACGTGAACAAGAGAGTTTTGAGGCAGCACATGATTAAGTCTTAAATGATTTAAGTAAAAAGCATGGTTGGTTCTGGAAAAGGAGAGTCTTTGTGAGCTGGAGGGTTGAGCAATCATAAACAAAACCTCAGATTCTTGGGGTGCCTGGGTGGCTCAGTCGTTAAGCGTCTGCCTTCAGCTCAGGTCATGATCCCAGGGTCCTGGGATCAAGCCCTGCATTGGGCTCCCTGCTCCGCGGAGAGCCTGCTTCTCCCTCTCCCACTCCCCCTGCTGTGTTCCCTCTCTCACTGTGTCTCTCTCTGTCAAATAAATAAATAAAACCTTTAAAAACAACAACAACAACAAAAAACAAAAAAAACCCCTCAGATTCTTATAGGAATGAAGTCTCCTCTGCAGAAATGGTGCTCATGGACCTCAGTAGTTTTCAGATATCAAAGAGGTAGCTTTCTCTCTTGGCTTTGTTGAAAAAGGAAGCACATAATAGTTGTGTTTGAAGAACTTTTTGTAAGTTTTTGAATGAGCTTTTGTGTTGCAGAAAAAATAAAGTTCAGTATCTTCACAGTGTGATTCAAAAGGATGAAGGTGAAAATGGTTTGCAAATGGGAGATATCTTTTTTTTTTTTTAATTTTATTTATTTGAGACAGAGAGTGCGTGAGCATGAACAGGGGAGGACCCCAGGATCATGACCTGAGCTGAAAGCAGATGCTTAACCGACTGAGCCACCCAGGCGCCGTGGGAGATGATTTCCTTAAACCAATTAGGATGTGAAGGGAAAACACTTTTCCCTGAGCTTTCTAATTGTAAGTGCACCCAGTCCTGGGGGCTATGAGAGTATCGGCTGCTTGCTCACCAGGGACACAGTAGTTACCTCCTCTTGTACTTTAATCTCTTAATTAATTAAGTATCTGTGATGTCAGATTTCATGCTTAAACTTTTAAAATTTCTTGCCTAAAGTGTTTTTCAGTTATATTCTTGTGTCTTAGCCTAATTTATATCCTTTCGTGGTTCTGTATTTTGAGGATAGGAAGTACTTTCAACAAAGACAAATTGTAGCTTAATCACTCTCCTGTAGGGGTCGCTATAAGAGTAGCCTTTTGGCATTCTTCCTTGCCACCCAGCACCCAGCACTGTGTGGTATGACTTGACATAATTAACCCAAGGACTGTGAGATCTGCTTTGTGTTGGCATTTTACTTTTGGGAGTGACAGAAGCGCTAACCCCTCTAACCAAGAATTCTGTAGGCTCGTAACTATGTATCTTATCACTTTGGTTCTGTAAGTGCTACACCTGTGCATTTTTAACCTCATTTATTTGGTGCATGGTTATTTTAGAGTTCTCATTATGCCCCATTTGCATATGAAAAATATATACACATAGACACATTAAACTATTTTAGTGGCTTTTGCAGCACAAATGATGGTAGCCTTCATTGGCCTGCTATAGGACCTCAGATTATTGTTTAATGAGGTTGTCACTCAAGATCCTTACTGGCTTCCTCCAGTGCTTTTAAAAAAATGAATTGAGCATGATGAGGTACATCCCCTTGATTAAATGTTTTTCCTCCTATGCAATCAGCATTAGCTGTTTGGCTCCCATTCTGTATTCTTTTGAGGCAGCCCTGCATTGCAAATCAATATCTTTCTGAAGAGACCGTGTTGTGAATTGCCTGGACAGCATATGCACTGTTACTTTGGCTGCAATGCTGCTGCAGAGCCTGGTTACTCTGCCTTCCTGGGAACTCCACAGGCAAGTCCATCGTGTTTGGAGAAAAAAAAAAAACAACTAGATTTTTTTGGGGGGAGAAATGAACTGTTAAAGCTATTGATACTGAATGTTAGCATGCCCTTTGTATTCTTGTGAACTATTTTTGGTCTTATTCCACTGAGGTTAGTTTCTCTTAGGTGATTTCTGGTGTGTGTTTGTGTGTGTGTGTGGTTTTTTTTTTTTTTGCTTTTGCTTCCCCCTTTCTTGGTTGTAGTACGGCCGTACCATTTCAGCTTGCTAGTGCAGAAAGATGTGAATTCAGTTGCTGTATGAGCCTGGCCTGGTGCAAACACATTGCTAGAGACATGTTAAAGAGTTCCAGGTGAATCGAGCCTGAGAGAGACAACAGCAAAACGGTAAGACGGAGCATGCTTAAAATTAGAGCAGGGGTTTTAATTTGGAGCATCTCGGCAAGTCTGAATCCTGACTCACTCATTTACAACTTGAAAAGGATTCATTTTATGCATGTCATTTCACTCACCCCCTTCTATTTAACTGCCAAAAACATCACAGATTGATCAAGGGGGTATTTAAATTAGGGATCTGACAGGAGGTTACTCACGGAGAGTCTCTTGAGGCTCCCAAGGCTACTGCTTGTAGTTTGTAAACACCAGTAGCAGTGATAAGACGAGGAAAAGGTTTAGCGTTTGTGCTTCTTTGCCATAGCTGAGTGTTATTTCTTCTGAAACTCGTCTTATTTGTTACAGCTTAAAGAGATCTTACAGATTGTTTTGCCTGGCTTTGCTTGGCTGAATGCCCTCTGAGTCAAGCCAGTGAAGGACGGGAGACCACTTCTTTCATTTGGGTAAACTGATGTCCATGAATTAGCTGGATTGGATCTGAGTGGAATAAGCATCTCTAATGTATTAGGGCTGTGGGGTTTCCTCCTTGCTCATTCCACCCGCTTCCCTTCTAGAGCACAGAAACGTACCTGCTTTAAGTCTGTGCTTTCTGGCAGAAGTCAGTGTGCTGGTATTTTGCATCATTACACCTGGAGTGGTTATGCTTTCATGTACGGAAGTGATCATCCTTCATGCAGTTCTGCTTGAAGTGCTGGCTCTAATCGTGGACTGGGAGCATTTTGGATGCTAATGGAGAACCCCGCATGCATGAAGGACTGGGCTAGCAGACAGGCTACTCCAAAATGCTGCTTACCTGCTTGTGCTGAGGATAACAGTTGAGAGACAGAGATGTAAACCTTGGTATCTACAGGGGTGGCATTTCTATTTCCTTTGTTAATTGGCACACAGTATTGGGGGTGGGGGACAGCTGAAGTTGCAGAACATGTTTTAATATTATTCAAAGTGAGACAACTACATTACATGGTCCTGGTGGATTTATTAGGATCCATCTACTGTATAGGTGCTGAATATCCAGGGTGTCAGGATTTGATTTTTTGCTTTAAAAATATTCTACTTACATGTACTGTAACTCAGCAAATCACGTAAAATGTAAATAAATGATGCAGATAGTGAATATCCGTTGAGAAAATCATCAGTAACTTGCTGTAGCATGTTGGTCATAAGCCAGTTGTGTATAATTTTGTGACATTAGTATTTTTAAAAAAGAACACATGATTACTTGATAGATAAGTGAGAGAAATTTTTGAGGGGGGGCCACTTAGGAGCCTTAAATATCCTTCTATGTTTACTCAACTCTTGATTACAAAGGTGGGACACTGATTTTGGGGAATGAATATTTGGATTTTCTTCCAAAGAGAATTCAAGTTTTATTTTAACCACTTATTACTTCCTAAAAAGTCAACATGAACTATAAGCTATTCTTTTCCATACTTCAGTTGTTTTTTTCTGAAAAAAACTTTTTTCTTCTGTTCAAAAGATGATGTACTCTGTGTTGTTTTTTTTTTCTGAGAGTGATATGTCCTAGCTATTTATATTTTTACCTTCACTTTGTATAAGCTGTGAGGTTTATTTTTTCGCCCTATGACAGAAGGAATTGTACATTTGCAAGAAGTAATTTTTAAAAAGGGGAAGAGTAGAGCAGTTATATGACATTGATTTTACAATCATATACTTTTTTAAAAAAAGATTTCATTTATTTATTTGAGAGAGAGAGAAAGAGAGAGCACGAGCAGGGGAGTAGCAGAGGGAGAGGGAGAAGCAGACTCTCCACTGAGCAGGGAGCCTGATGCAGGACTCGATCCCAGGACCCTGGGATCATGACCTGAGCTGAAGGCAGACACTTAACCAACTGAGCCACCCAGGCGCCCCACAATCTACACACTTTTTAATTCCTCATTCTGCAAACGTTTATTAGCCATCTACTATGTGTAAGACATTGTAAGACCTGCTGTGAGGAAGTACAATGAACTGATACACTCCCTTCCCTGAAGGAGCTTAGATAGAGTAGCATTGGTATTTTTCTCTGGAATATGCTCCTTATTCTTTCTTATGAATAAGTAAATTTGATGCTTTTTAAATATTACATTTTCTCTCTAGGAGACTCCTTCTATTTTCTTTTAATCATTTATTAAACAAACATTTATGGAGAGTCTACTGTGTAATGGTGTAACTGCTCTGTTAAGAGTGAGTCAAAATGATCTGGGACCTGTCCTCATGGAACTTACCATGTACTGTACTCCTTTTTAAGATATTTCCAGGAGAAATTTTGGAGTAGGTTTCTTTCATTTGGGACAATTGCAGTACAGATATTGTATGCTTTGATTTTTTTCATTTTTTAATTGTGGTATAAAATCTACTTACCACAAAACTCACCTCTTTAATCATTTTTAAGTATACAATTCATTGGCAGTAAGTACTTTCACAAGGCATTGCTACCATCACTGCTATCCATTTCCAGAACTTTTCCCATCATCCAAATAGAAAAACTCTGTACCCATTAAATAATAACCCCATTTTCCCTCCCCCTGGTCCCTGGTAATCTCTAGTTTACTTTCTGTGTCTATGATTTGCCTCATCAAGTGGAATCATACAGCGTTAATCCTTTTGTGTTTGGTCAGTTTCACTTAGCATGTTTTCCAGGGTTCATCTGTGTTGTAGCATGTACCAGAATTTCATTACTTTTTTAATATATGCTTTGATTTTTTTCTGGGGGGGAGGGGCAGAGAGCAAACCTTAAGCAGGCTCCACACTGGGCATGGAGCCCCATGCAGGGCTCGATCTCAACCCTGAGATCGTGGCCTGAGCCAAAATCAAGAGTCAGACACTTAACTGACTGAGCCACCCAGGCGCCCCAATATAGGCTTTGATCTTTATATGGAAAAACAGCAGAATTCCCCCTTATATGATTTCACTAAGTCAAGTTTCCATATGGGCACCATAATAGATAATTTAGAGATACTAAAACTCAAAGCTTGCAGGGAGGGGCAGGAAATGCGGAATAGAAATGCACTGAGGGAATAATCTGTGGATATATTACACTTGGATTCTCTACATGCCTGGTAATTGGGCTACTTAGATTTTCATGTCAGTTCTTGACATGAAACAGTCAGCTGAAATATTCAGTGGAAGGCTGGACTGTGGCTTTTGTCATTATTAACATTTGAATTTCACCCCCTCTGCTTCAGTTCCCTTACTCTCTCTGATCATGTTGAGGTCCTTCTGCAGACTCTTGGAATTGGCAGGTTCTTCAGCAAGTGTGTTGTCTACTTGGCTCATCACCACTGGTTCATCCAGTGGGAGAGGGAGACTTTACTCAGTCTCCTGATATCCACTGCAAACCCTCCTTCACTCCCCACTGCTGTTTTCAGTGAACGCTCAACCTGAAAACCTCATGTTATCTTCTGAGTCGGGCAGAGAGGAATAGGAGAGGGTATAAGCTTTTTGCCAAATTAAGCAGGTTTCCATTGGATGAGGTAAGCCTGGTTTCGTCAATATAGCATTCTCTTTCTCAGATTTCTTCCGGATACTGTTTATCTTAAATCCAGATGGTTTTTATGATAGAGAATCCTTTTTAGAAAGCCAGGTTAAGGCTCCCAGAGGTATCCATTTATCTGCCATCGACTGATTTGATGATTCTTGGATTGGATCTGTCAGTGGTTTATGTCCACACTTGTATTCAGGAAACACAAACATATAAGGGAAAGGAAGATTCAACATGGTAGTGTCTCATTCCTGAATCATTCCATCTTCCCATCAGCCTGTCATTTTTAATGATTTTAATGCTTTCTGCCCACCCTAACTACTTTGCTGTTCAGCCTTAACTTTTGATATGAGGCTGATTCAGAATCAGGTCAGTCAAAGGCATGTTAAGTTTAGGTGGTGGAAGTAGCAAGGGATGAAGGGAGGATGGATGAGAGAACCATAGACCATAAAGCACTTACTTCACTCAGCTTTAAAAGTGCCTTCTTTTGCATCAGGAGAAGAGAGAATGAGAGAAGTGTTGCGGATAGGTCTGGCCTTTGCTTATTTCTCCTGAAATATAAATCCCAGGGAACATGTAAAGAAGACATCCCAGTGGTCAAGAGCTTGGGCTTTGTAGTCAGAGTCTTGGAATGAATCTTGTTCCCTCTGCTTACTCTCTGTGTCGTCTTGGACATGGTACTTTGTTCTTGTGTGCCTCAATTTAAACATCTGTAAACTCGGAATAATGATCATACCTCATGGGGCTGTTGTAGAGATTGAGAAATTACTTATAAAGCATTTTTCAAAGTAGCTGTTACATAATAAGAGCTCCATAAGAACCATCATCATTATCATTGGTATCTAAAAATCCTTCATTTCCATCTCTCTTTTCTTTCAACTTGAATTTATCTTGCCCAAGTTTTATCCTTTCCCAGTTTGCTTGTTTATTGAGCATATATGACAGTTATTAGTGTTATTGTGTTTGAGGGGATAAAAAGAGGATTTGAAAGAGTGTTCCGGTCTTCCATTTATCATGTAGGTTTTGGAAGGGTATATGTTCTATAAACTTCCTCCTCTGCCCCGCTGATACAAGTTTGCCCCAGCAGCTTCTTCCTCAGCTAAATGAGATCTTGCTAAAGTACAAAGAGGACAGTGAAATGTTCCTGGAAGCACTGAGGCTTATTTTCAGGTGGCAGACGAGCAGCAGGATACGTGTACCCCACTGCTCTGCTCTATTCACCTTGACGATCTCCGTCCGGATTCACTATTGACTTTTCTCAGTCATAGGAAAGGTTGACAGAACCAGCCCTCATGAAATCAGCTAGGACTTTATTATTAATGGATTGCTGTCAAATTTATTATTGCTGAAATTTTAGCTCTTTACAATAGATGGACCTGCATTGAAAGAGACTTCCATTTTTTTCCCCAAAGGTTCATTGTTCCCTGTGTTTCTCTTCATAAGCTCTGTGTGGTTAGTGACCCATATATGATTCTCTGAAAATTTTAAGAGCTTCAAAAGTCAACCCTATATTGAGTGATGCCCTATATTTTTCTGAATTCTTTGGTCAGGTTTGTATCTTGATTTATTTTATTAGAATAAAAACATTAAACTTTTAAACTTTATAGCATCACTCTTGACATTAGTCACTAAATTATTATTTAAGCATTAATAATACATCTAGATTTTATTAAAAAGATAGTTATTGTAGGTGAGGAGATAGAAGTTGTGCTTATTTATAAATATACCCATCTGTTTCAGAGTCAAAAGATAGTACACAATTTTATTTCTCCTTCCGGAAAGGAATTTAAAAATATTTATAATCTTTATTTTTAAATGCTGTTCATATGGTTACCAGGGGAAAGAAATTCAGGCCCTAATGGATCAGTCAGTACCTCCAGTAGTGTCTTTTTTCAGTTTCCATTTTTAATGTTATTATGCCTTGTGGATGCTTGATCCTACGTGAGGGACAGAATAGCAAGCTACAGATATTTGAAAGGTATAAACATGAAGGAAGAACTAGCCTGGTTTAGTACAAAGAAGCTATGGGTGGTGCAATGAAATTCAGAAGAGAAACAAAACAATTCAGAAGGTATCTGAGACTATAGTTTCCACAGCCTTTGAGACAGATGACAGCTTCTCTGGTCCTTGTGATGTTAAAAAAACCAAAAACTGAAAAGAACCACCTCAAACAGTAAGCCTATGTATACAGGTAGAACGCACCCTGGACCATGTTCATGATTTCAAACAGCCATGAATCTGGAGTTCAGCCTGATCTGTTTATTGATTATTAGTACTTCTGGCATGGTAGACATTTTAAAATCGCTGTAGGTTATATTAGTCAGTCCTTCTTGCTAGGTTATTTCACACCTCTGCATGGCGTGGGGTCCTTTGAAAACACTCTGGTTTCCCTTTCTCAGGTTAGGAATAAAAAGAATAACTATATTTAAACCTGTAAATTTTGTGAGAGAGGGGAAAAGGGTTCTTATTTGCAGGAACAGACTTTTTCTTTTCTAGAATAAGAGCTTTAAGGGAATAGTGTCTTGATGAAGAAACTAATTAGCCATGTTGTGAGCCACTTTGTGTAGCCTGAGTCTTCTGTTTTGTCGAGAATGGGTATTCCAATTCCTCACTGCAGCTGTGAGAATTTTGTACGTTGGAATAGGCTTTTGCTTTGTGGAATCTCAACAAAGCCACTCCCTTACTTCGTGTGGGGATTCTCATTTCATGTGCCCCATTTCTGAGCCCTCTGGCTATAAATGGGAGAGGTTAGGTAATACAGATGTCAATTGTAATATTTCATCTCCCAGCACTATATATTCATTTGGCCATATGATATGAATGCTACACTCTTGACTCTTTTTTCCATGATGGAGTTTTAGCCAGTATATAATTATGGATGCCAAGTGAGAGAAAATTCACATATCTTCTTTCTCCTCTTGACCTTTTTGGGATATAGAGTATGTTTTTAGTGGAAACAGTGACTGAAAGCCACCCGGACTTCCACAGAATTGCCATGTCCTTCTATTTGTAAATAGGGGTTCCTGTCCCTTATCCAATCTAGGGTGGGACATATTCAGTTATGCCAGGTAGGCAAAGGGCTTTTTTTTTTTTTTTCCTCCTCTCCAGGGGAGGACCTGTTTTAGGATACATGGTACACTTCACAAATGTAAGTTCCTTTTAAAATGTTGTTTCTAGGTCCTAAAGTGACTTCCTTCTATTTTATTATTTTTTCCCAAAGCTACCAAATAAACTCTGGTAATTAAAGAGCAAAGCAAGATTTTGGGTTCAAATCTCCTTAGAATAATTTTGTGGTAATTTTTGTCAGAGATATGGTAGTCAATGGCAAAACAATGCTTCTGTATTAGAAACACACAAATCCACAAATTTCTACAAATGGTACAGATGTGGTTGTGACTCATGTATATTCTTTCTTCTCTGCTTTTCACTTACTCTGATCCCATTGCTTTAAAAAAATTCGTAAATATCTTGGATATACCTTGTTGGACAATTTTATTTCAGAATATTTCAAAATTATATTAAAAATTATATGAAATTGCCATGACCTTTTGTGGGAAGTTTGAGTAAAAATGTTGCCCAATGAATATTGAAATGATTATCACTCATATAGTACCCAGAGTTTGAAACAAATTTTGCCTCTTAAACTCTTGACCTCTCGCACAATCTCAATCTCTTATTTGGCCATACCAGCAGAATCTATCATTATATGGTGTAGGGCACTGCACCTCAATTCTTAACGTGCACACAAATCCCCTGGGGATTGTGTTCAAATGCAGGTTCTGACTCAGTAGGACTTGAGGGGAACATGGGGTGGCATTGAGATCCCAGGTGTTGCCAGCACCGCTGGTCCACAGCAGAAAGGGGTTAGAAAATATTCTGGATGAAATCCTGATTCCCAAAGATAGCTACGTTCCAAAAAAATCTATGTAGGCCTCAACTAACAATGGGGCATTTTTATAATTTACAGTTGTGTTCATCAAACGTTGTGTTAAATTTATCATTATGATTTGGGTGAAATAAAGAACATAGAGGTCAGTAAGTAGAAGCATCTGTTTACACGAACCTGTAAGCAAACTATCACGTATATCTAAAATCAAGAGTATAATTATTTTTTAAAAAATTGTATTTATTTCTAGAGAGGGAGCATGGGCGTGCTCAAGCAGGGGGAGGGGCAGAGGGAGAGAGAGAGAGAGAAAAACATCCATTTCATGCTGATGCGGGACTCAACGCAGGGCTCGATCCCACGACCCTGAGATCACGACTGGAGCGGAAACCAAGAGTCAGCCGCTCAACCGACTGTTCCACCCAGGTGCCCCTCAAGAGTATAATTATAACAGAAGGGAAAGGAACTAAGTAAAATTATTTTAGCAACGTATATTAGCGTTCAAGCTGCTGAGAAGACCACCGAAATATTTCATAATAAAACTAGCCAAACAATCATCAAGACCCTTGGTGGTAGAGCATTGAAGCCCAGTGAGGGCTGTAACAAACCTGTGGTCACTGAAGTGGCATAAAGGATTCGAGCGTCCTCAGGACTTCTCCATTCACCTGTGTCCAGTAGCCAGTGGATTCAGGGTTTAAATGAAATTAGGTCAGACCCCAAAGAAACCAGTCAGTAGAAAAATAAGCATTTTTAAATGAAACCCAGTAACAGACGTGGGATTCTGGTGAGCAGGAACAGCTGGGAAAGCCTTTCCATTGACTGGAAAAGATCTGGGCTCAGAAGGTGCCACATTGTTAGGTAGGGAGGACCAACTGTTTTCACGGCCTCTGTTTAGTTAAAGGGAAAGACTCATAATAAGGAAAACAATCCATCTTTGAGTAAATATTAACAGAACACCCATTTCTTGCCATCTTTTGGGCTTTCCAGAATATTAAAGAAATGGAAGATGGTGATTTCTGTGCTCAAGGTGTTTCCATTTGGGTCATAGAAATACAAGGAACACATGAGAAGCAGAGCAAAACAAAAACCTCCTCCCATCCCGGCAAAACAAACTGAACACATGCCAACAAATTCCACAGTGGCTTATATGGAAGCATGCAAGACAGCGTTTATTTAAGTGACAGATGATGAAATACAATCTAAAAATGCCCTAGTGGTTTTGCGAGGGCATTTTTGGCTGTGACAGTGGCAGTGACATAAGGACACGACTGGGGTTTAGTCACCCGAACCGGCGTTGCCACACGTCCTACGATGTGACCACTGCGCACGCTGCTCGCAGATGATTTGTCGGCCAGAAGGTCCAGGGCGCCATCACAGTGCTGGGTTTTTGGAGCTAAGGCAGACCCACAGCGCCTGGAGAGGTCAGGAGGTGCTCGTGCTCGTGGTCTGAACCTGTCTGCCTTCCTCCTAAACCTAAAATCCTAAGGGAAACGGGATGTAAAAGGAAGCACAAGGAAGTGAGGTTACGTGTCTGGCCTTACGTAGTTGATCTATTTAAAATCATTTACCGGCTGTCAGCTGCTGCCTCAGGTTCATAATAGGAGAGTCGAGCTGTAAAAGATCTTAAGAGCTATTTACTCCAGCTCTCTCATTTTACAGATGAGAAGACTGAGACGCAGAGAGTGTAAGTGACTTGTTCTTAGTCACTTACATGACATATGCGGACAGGAGGCTTTGCCTGGATTTTAGCTAATGTTCTGAAGGTGATTTTAGGCAAGATCTTGGTTCCGGGGGCGCGTGGGTGGCTCAGTCGTTGGGCGTCTGCCTTCGGCTAGGGTCATGATCCCAGGGTCCTGGGTTCGAGCCCCGTGTCGGGCTCCCTGCTCAGCGGGAAGCCTGCTTCTCCCTCTCCCACTCCCCCTGCTTGTGTTCCCTCTCTATGTCTCTGTCAAATAAATAAATAAAACCTTTAAAAAAAACAAAAAGATCTTGGTTCCGGTAAAACATAGCTGTAAGTAAAAATACACCCATGCATATATCCCTTTATGTACGTAGAGATAACACATCCCATATCTTTGCTCCGTGTAACCATTCACACTGCCACCTTTGTGCGCATGCACACACACACGCACACACACGAGAAAAAGAAGACCACAAGCAAAGAGAGGGAGCATACTTTTAGATCTTGCAAGTTGAGGTTAGGGATGAAGGAAGCTGTCATGGGTTATGATGCCAGAAGCATTAGGAATTCCTCCTACTCCACCCCCTCACCCCCACCCCCACCAGAATACCTTGCCCACCTACGCACCCATACCTGAAATTCTTTTTAAAAGGAATGAAGCTTTTTATTCTATAATGCTTGAAGTTCAGATAATTCTGGGACAGGTTACATTCTAAGTGTTCAAAAGCTTGTAGATGACTGATGATGGGTTTTTTTTATTGGGAGCAGATTCTGAGAGGAGACACTGAGTAGGAGAAACCTATCAGACCCTCACAGGGTAATGGATGAGGGGAAAAACAAACATAAGAGTTGTTGCAGTATCAAGATTTTTGCCTAATTATATTCGCCAGCTTTGTATTGGACTGGTCATGGATATTTCTTCCATGAATGTCAAAAGACCATGACTTAGCTTACTGCCTGACTCATCATGCATATTTGCTGTGGGTCATCGTAGAGTCCTTTAAGCTAGTTCTTTCCCTGGTGTCTGTCTTCATGAAGAGTGTGGGGTGAAGAAGTGGAGAAGATCGCACCATGAACTCAGTAAAATGCCGATCACCAGAAAATGGTTGATTCAAAGGGACAATTTTCAGCTTGAATGAATTCACTTGAAATGAATGCCAACCGTAACTGAATTAAGTTGTGCTCTTTCAAACCCACTGCTGTGAGTTTGGTAGACAATTGTCTGGATTTTCCATAGCTCCAAGCTAAAATCGTAGGTCAAACTGTGACTTCTGGAGCTTCCAACACTATTTGAATTTCTAACAATTTTTACTGAGTTTTGAGTCCGCCAGCTAATGTACAGACTCCTGTTAATGATGAGTGAATCAAAATAATTGATTCAGATGAACACCCACATAAGTGGGTGCATCTCTAACCTTGTTTGAATTCTAGGTTCTATTGAATTTACTGGAAAAAAAAACCCAGAAGTTTATTTTGGTATTTGTGATGATTGCTTCTTTTTTATCTGCCTTCAAGTACCATGAGACATCCCTGCTTATATAAATTTTATCACTTTAGTTTCCAAACAACAGGCACAAGGAACAAAAGTGCAGTCATAAAAAGACACAGCCTCACTCCCGTTAATATTGGAATGTCTATTATTTTCAGGCAGTACTGATAGCCCAGCTATTTCCTGTGATTGGCTTTGGGAAGAGGTACCAAAGGTGTTTTCTTCTGACCTCTATCATTTGAGAAAACCACTCTTAATCTATGTAAAGCCCTTACTTTCTGTAAATTAGTAAAAAACCTTTCCTAGACCCTTCAAGTGGAGATTTGAAGGAGAAGGTGCTCTTGGCTGGTGGTGGGGGGGGGGGGGGGGTTGCTATAAAATAAATAAGAAACACAGTCTTTGCCAACTGGAGGAGACAGTCAAGTTGTTGAGGTTAAAGTATCACAAAAAGAATAATTATAGTCCCAGGTACACAAAATATTGGAGCAAACTAAGTGGTGAGTGGGATTTAATCAACAAAGGCTTCTGAGCAAAGATAATTTTTGAGAAGAGTCTTTTTTTAAACTGAAGAATAATTGGCATATAATATTGTATTAGTTTCAGGTGTATGATAGAGTGATTTGATATTTATATATACTACAGAATGGTCACCATAATAGTCTAGTTACCATCTGTCACCATACAAAGTTGCTACAATATTATTGACTATATTCCCTATGCTGAACATCTCCATGTCTTATTTATTTTATAATTGAAAGATTGTACCTCTTAGTTCCCTTTACCTATTTCATCCATCCCCAACACCTTCCCTTTTGGCAACCATCAGTTTGTTTTTTGTATCTATGAATCTGTTTCTGTTTCATTTGTTTGTTTTGTTTTTTAGATTCCACATATAAGTGAAAACATACAGTGTTTGTCTTTGTCTGAATTTCACTTAGCATCATATCCTCTAGGTCCACTCATGTTGCAAATGGCAAGATTTCATTCTTTTATATGGCTGAGTAATATTCCATAATATTTATATACACTATATCTATAAAACATCTTTTTTATTCACTCCTCTGTTGATGGGCATTTAGGTTGTTTCCCTCTCTTGGCTAAATAATGCTTTGATGTAATGGTGTGCAGATGTCTTTTCGGATTAGTGTTTTTGTTTTCTTTGGACTAATACCTAGAAGTGGAATTGCTGGATCATATGGTATTTCTATTTTTAATTTTTTAAAGTACCTCCAAACTGTTTTCCATAGTGGCTTCACAAATTTACATTTCCACCGACAGTGCATGAGAATTCCCTTTTCTACACATCCTCACGAACACTTGTTATTTCTTGTCTTTTTAATATACTAGCCTTTCTGATGGGGGGAGGTGATATCTCATTGTGATTTTGATTTGCATTTTCATGTACCTGTGGACCATTTCTATGTCTTCTTTAGAAAGTGTTTATTCAGGTCTTCTACCCATTTTTTATTCAGATTTTTTTTTTTTATTGAGTTGTATGAGTTCTATAGAGATGTATTTTGGATTGAACCTCTTATTGGATATATCACTTGCAAATATCTTCTCCCATTTAGTAGGTTGCCTTTTTGTTTGTTGATGGTTTCCTTCAATGGGCAATAGCTTTTTAGTTTGATATACTCCCATTTGTTTCCACTTTTGTTCTTGCCTGTTAAAACAGATCTGTCGCATTAAGAAAACAAAGGATAAAAATCATATGATCATGTCAGCAGCTGCAGGAAAAGCATTTGACAAAATTCCACACCCCCTTAAGATAAAAACTCTCAACAAAGTGGGCATAGAGGGAATGTACCTCAGCATAATAAAAGCTATACATGACAGACCCACAGCAAACATCATACTCAGTGGTGAAAAGCTGAAAGCTTTTCCTTTAAGATCAGAAACAAGACAAGGATACCCACTCTTGCCACTTTTATTGAACATAGTATTGGAAGTCCTGGCTGTAGCAATTATGCAAGAAAAAGAAATAAAACACATCCGAATTGGAAAGGAAGAAGTAAAACTGTCACTATTTGCAGATGACATGGTACTACTTACTGAAAATCCTAAACCCTCCACCAGAAATCTATTAAAACTAAAAAATGAATTTATTAAATTTGCAGGATACAAAATCAACACACAGAAATGTGTTCCTATATACTGATAACTATCGGAAAGAGAATTTAAGAAAGCAGTTCCATTTACATTTGCATCAAAAAAAGAATAAAATAGCTAGGAATAAATTTAGCCAAGGAGGTGAAAGACCTATACTCTAAAAACAAGACATTAATGAAGGAAATTGAAGATGACACAAATAAAGAAAACAAGCACGAATATGATTATTGCAAATTATATTACTGTACTTACACTCATCCTATTTAAAACACCAACATTGTGGGTTTAATTAAGTTTATTATTATTTCTATATGTCTTTGTATACCTTATAACCTAGGGTTATAGATCTACTTATTTAAATTATTTGCAGGGGTTTCAGTAATATTTTTTGAATCTTCTTGGGGTTGTGTAATCTTTACAGATCCACAAACCAGTGGCTTCTCAGAACAGCTGGGCTTATAGGATCTGAGCTGTTCACTGTTGGGGTCTTGGTTGCTTTTTCCACAGTGATTCAGATCTGCGTCACTGGTAAGCGGTCAGTTGGGTTTTTTTTTTTTAAGGGTTAAATTTCACTTAGTTATTAAAATTTAACTCATTTCCAAAAAATGCCTCCCGCCTTGGTTTCATAGAAGTTTTCTTTGTGATCTGGTTTCTCTCCACTGGGCATGTTCTTTGTAAAACATTGCTTAGGCAACATGGCATACTCTTCAGTCTGTTATTGTGTTATATTGACCTGCCCTGGTATTAGAGCATGTCCTTGTTGCTGCCCTTCCTACACTTGTGCTGCGTGGGCTCTCTTAAGGCCCTGAACAGCCATTCCTGCTTTGGGTACAGTTCCTACTTTTTTTAGCACTAGTTGCCTTCCTCCTTATTTAATGCACTTCCATGGATTAAAACCAACCATATCCTATTATGTTCATGCTTCTTTTATTTCATAACTGCCTTTTGCCCTTTATATTAACTTTTCTCTTTTAAAATCATAATGGTCTTTCCCTAACTCAGCTTGTTCCATTTAACCGTAATTTTATTTTCCTTGTGATGCCTAAATACATAATCCCAGTTTGGCTGTTAGGAATCCCTATAGGCACTCCTTTGTCCCTTCTAGCATTGCCCCCTGACATTTTTTAAAAGAGCCTAGTTTTCTGGTAACAGCTGGATATTTCACAGCTGTTTTGTGTTTTCTGCCTCATGAACTGGAATCAGATTACCTTTCAAAGATTCCTCTTTTTTCGTAGTGGAGAATTGGAACATAGACCAAAATCTGGGCTCTAGAGGTACACATGAAAGTTAGTAATGCAGCTAAGAGCTACTGTTTGGTGGTTGGAAAAATCTGCCTTTTTGAGGTTATGGGTTCCCATTGATTTTTCCCAGTTTGACATATCATGCTTCTGTCCTTTAGTTTTATTATAGTATCAGATTTTATGTGTCTTCAAGACTTTCTGCTGCACTGAGCATAAGCATTTTGTTGTGGGAAGAGATTCTATTTGGGTAGGGGGAATGTTTATTTATGTTGCTAGCAGGCTGGTAGAAGGAATCAGATGAAGACTCGGGCACCGGGGAGTAGCGCCTGACTTCTAGAACCCTCTTTCATTGCTAGGACTCCAGTGTGCTCACTCTTCTCTTCATGTGCCCTGGGTTCTTCAATAAATTTATTCTTCAAGCTGCCAGAAATTGCAGCTTTCTCAGGGGAATGAGTACTATTCTTCCTTCATCTGGCCCGCATCTTTCTCTGGACCCAACCCCTCCATCTTTTTGGGGTCTGCAGGGTGAGTTGCCTGACAAGCTCATGAGGTCAACAAGGCCGGCTCCCTGTATCTTTATGAAGGGCCTGGATGCTTCTTTCTGTTCTGCTTGTGGTTAGCAGAGCTGGCTAGATCGTGTTTAAGTTGTTTGTCCCAAATATTGGAAACTTGAAACTTTTCCAGAATAGTCATTCTGTCCTATGTGGAAAATTCAAGTATAGATTACTTTCCTGGATGAAGATACATGCACAAAGCAGGTGCTGATAATGGTATTATTCACATAAACCCCAGGCAATGTGGAGACCAGCATTAATTGTGTATAACCTTAATTATGTAGAGAACTTGTTTGTGGGCTTTATAATGCTGATGGAGAAAGCTCTCAATATATGGTCATTTATTGATGATGGTCCTAAGATTCGTCACTGACTTTTTCCTGGATTGGATACAGTAGTATATCAAATTCAGAAAGTGGTATCTGCAACATGTTCCTAAGAACATTCTGCTCAAATGTCCAAGTACTTCAAGCAATTTCAGTAAAGTGAGCGTATTAGTTTTCTATCACTGTGTAACTTATTACCACAAACTTACTAGCTTCTTAGCTCCGTTTCTGTAGCAGTCCAGGCACAGCACAGCTGGTTTCTCTGCCCGCAGGCTCACTCGAAATCAAGATGTTGGGCATGGTTGTGGTTCTTACCTGGGGCTCAGGATCCTCTTGAGCAGCTCACTAGTTGTTGGCAGAAGTAATTTTCTTGTGGTTGCAAAAGGACCATCGTCCCCATTTTCCTGCTAGCTGTCAGCCAATGAGCACTCTCAGCTCGCCCAGTGCTGTGCCATGTGGCCCCCATTTCAGTTCACAGCATGACATGTTTGCTTTCTTCCAGGCTACCCAGATCACATCTCTCCTTTTTTCCTGCGACTAGCTGAAGGAAACGCTCTGCTTTTAAAGAGCTCGCCTTGGTTGGGTCAGGCCCACTCAGGATAATCACCCATTTGCCACGTCACAGAATATAATCATGGGAGTGATATCTCATCGTATTCACACTCAAAGGGGAGGGGATTATTCAAAGGTGAGAAATTTGCGTTGGGGTATAGTCATGAGCATCGCTGCCTTCCAAAGGCGAGGGACATGAGGTGTCATTTTAGAATTCTGCCTATTACAAGGAGCTTGTCGTTAAAAAAACAAACAAACAAAAAAAAAAAACAAAAAACTTTTGTTGCTAGTATTTTATGCACAGATATGTATGTTTATTATTTTTTGTGTCAAGACTGCTATCTTTTTGACAGTAGCTTTTGGATAAGAAATGTTTCAGAGCTTCAGTCGTTTTAGCAACAGCAAGAAGACTGCTTATTTGAACGAACTTTCTCACATCTGATACATTAATTTGACAGAACCTTAATGAGCTTTCTGGTGGGCCAGGCACTGAGCAAGGCACGGTAGGAAAAGGGTGCAGTAATGTGGACAACCTTGTTGCCTGCATGGAACTGGGTAAGAAGATTCTGAGTCTCAAATGTGCTCTGCAAATGTGTATTTGCAGAGTACCCGGAAAGCGTGGTACTCTGCAAACCACTGTGGCCTACAGATACGTTTTAAAATGAACATATGAAGTAGGAACTAACTATCAAGAAATATGTTGTGAATGTAGCAAAGAAAATCACAACCATAGGCATGTTTCCATATAAGTATGCTATTTCCAAGAAGTTTGTTTTATGTTAATGATAGTTTTCTGCTTGTATTTTGTTGTTTGTTAGTAGAGGGCAAAATGATAAATGTGAAGTGCTTAAGAATGTTTGTGGGAAATATTTAAAGTTTAGGAAATTTTGTTGAAATACTCTTTCCCTTCAAAATTAGGAAAAGGCTGCCACTCTTCTGCCTTAATGGTAGAACGCTTTAGAGAAGCTGGTTTTCCACAGTGTGTAGTTCACACTGATTTTTACAATTATCAAGTGTGCTATAGTCAGGTCTGTGAAATGAGAGGCGACCTGACTGAACATGTAAGTGTAGGGCCCTTAATATAAAGCATGAGGAAAGACATAAGCAGTACATTCCGTAAGAATATCTCTTGTTTAAATTGCACAGATTCAGAGGATTTATCCAAATTCCAGTTAGGGTACATCTGTCTCCAAAACTTAACAGATAACCTTGCGAGTCTTAGTTTTGCCAGAACTGTTAGCACAAAGAACGGCAAATGAAAGGTTTATATGGGTTTGTGTGATTTTGTGAACTCGTTAAGAATTAAGTTCATTCTTTCCGCTTTGATGGTGCCCTCACAGCTCTTCTTTCCTCTGCTGACACGTTGAAGTGACATTTGTCATTTAGCCCTTGCTAATATTTTTTGCTGTAGCTGTGTTGGTGTACATGTGTTACGGATTTATACTGCATCGTTAAATGTCCCCCATGTCTCTAGAAAAAGTTTTTCACACATATTTCCTATAAATATAGAGAAAAACCAATATTCTATCTGATAAAATATATTTTACTAAGACGGTTTAAAGACCTTGAATAAGAAATAGAATATAGGGTTAAATGGAATGTAGGGTTAGCTCCATATTTTCCTTTGCAAAACTAAGAGATGTTTCTGTGGCGCTCTGCTTCCTGGGACTATTTTCAAGGATAGAGTTGTAGTCCAGATATGGTCGCCATTTTCCCATTATCCATGTATCAGTTCAGTCCACATATGCATCTTTTTGTATTATCATTTTATATACATTTATTACCTCATTTGATTTATATATGCATATGTAAATCTTCTTTTAAATTAAGAAACTAGTAATATTTTATGGCTGAAACAGAGATTAGCTTCTTCCCAAAAGTGTCACAGTAAATTGAAAAGACCCATGAATTGGTTTCTTTCTTTTTTTTTCTTTTTTCTTTAGGTTTTACTTCTCTCAGCCATGTTTTGTAGTTCCTGTGTATAGATCTTGCACATATTTGGTCAGAATTATCATTAAATATTTAACATTGTTCAAAGCTGTTGTGAATTGTTTTTTATTTTATTTATTTATTTTTCATAAATTGTTTTTTTAATTTAAATTTCTAATTGTTGCTAGTATCTAGAAATAGAAATGCTTTTGTATATTGATCTTCTATCTTGCACCCTTGATAACTTATTTATTAATTCTAGTGGGTTTTCTTCTGTAGATTTCACTGGATTTTCTACATGGATGATAGTGAATAAAATCGGCTTTACTTCTTCCTTTCCAGTGTAGATGCTTATTATTTCTTTTCTCCTGCCTTGTGGCATTGTCTAGAATGTATAATACAATGTTAAATCAGATTAGAGTGGACATCTTGATTTGTTCCTGTTCGTAGGAGAAGGTTTTCAATTTCTCACCATTAACTTTTATGTCACTCTACTTTTTTTGTAGATGCCTTTTAATCAGCTTGAGGAAATTTTCTTCTGTTTTTAAAAAGTTTTTATTTTAATTTCAGTTAGTTAACGTACAATGTTACATTAGTTTCAAGTGTACAGTATAGTAATTCAGCATTTCTATACATCACCCTGTGCTCATCACCACAAGTGCCCTCCTTAATCCCCATCACCTATTTCACCCATACCCCCACCCACCTCCCCTCTGGTAACCATCAGTTTGTTCTCTATAGTTAAGAGTCTGTTTCTTGATTTGTCTCTCTTATTTTTTTCATTGCTTGTTTGTTTTATTTCTTAAATTCCCCATATGAGTGAAATCATACAGTATTTGTCTTTCTCTGACTTATTTCATTTAGTATTATACTCTCTAGCTCTGTCCATGTTGTTGAACATGACAAGATTTCATTCTTTTTTATGGCTGGGTAATATTCTAGTGTATGTATATACCACATCTTCTTTATCCATTTACCTATCAGTGGGCACTTGGGCTGCTTCCATATCTTGGCTATTGTAAATAATGCTGCTATAAACACAGGGGTCCATGTATCCCTTTGAATTAGTGTTTTTGTATTCTTTGGGTAAATACCCAGTAGTGTGATTGCTGGATGATAAGGTATTTCTAATTTTAACTTTTTTTTTTTTTTTAAGATTTTATTTATTATTTATTTGAGAGAGTGAGAATGGAGAGAGAGGGCACATGAGAGGGGGGAGGGTCAGAGGGAGAAGCAGACTCCCCGCGGAGCAGGGAGCCCGATGCGGGACTCGATCCCGGGACTCCAGGATCATGACCTGAGCCAAAGGCAGTTGCTTAACCAACTGAGCCACCCAGGCGCCCTATTTTTAATTTTTTGAGGAACCTCGTGCTGTTTTCCACAGTGGCTTCACCAGTTTGCATTCCCACCAACAGTGCACAAGAGTTCCTTATTCTCCACATCCTTGCCAACACCTGTTGTTTCTTGTGTTGTTAATTTTAGCCATTCTGTGTTTCTATTTTTAATTGGTTGAGTTTTTATCATAAATGGGTACTGGATTTTGTCAGATGCTTTTTCTGAGTCTATTGAGATGATCATATGATTAAAAATATCTATGTATTAGTTATTTACTGCTGCATAACAAATTATCCCAAATCTTAACATCTTGAAAGAGCAAACATGGTTTATCTAACATTTTCTGTGGGTCTAGAATTCAGGTACTCCTTAGCTGGGTGTCTCTGGCTCAGGGTCTCTCTGAAGTTTTGATCAAGGAGTAGGCCAGAGCTGTGCTTATACTTGAAAGCACAGATCATGTTGGTGTTTTCAGGCCCCAGTCTTTCTGCACATGTGCCTCTTGACAGGGCCGCCTCATGGCATAGCAGCTGGCCTTCCTTAGGGCTGAGTGATCTGAGAGAGAGGGAAAGAGTACCTATACAGAAGCTCAGTCTTTTTATTATTATTTCTCTGAAGTGATATTCCATGATTTCTGTCATATCCTATTTATTGGATACAAGTCCAAAAGTAGCCCACATTCAAGGACTAAATGAGAGTGTGAATACCTGGAAGTGGCCATCACTGGGAACCATTTTAGAGACTTCCTACCGTTCTTTATTAAAATGGTAAACTACACATTGTGTGCGTGTGTGTGTTTAGAGAGAAAGAGAGAGTGCTCGTGAATGGGAGTGGGGGGAGGGGCAAAGGGAGAGGGAGAGAGAGAATCTCAAGCAGGCTCCACACCCAGCGTGGAGCCCAATGTGGGGCTTGATCTCACAACCCTGAGATATGACCTGAGGTGAAATCAAGAGACGCTTAACCAGCTGAGCCACCCAGGCGCCCCTAAAATGGTAACGTACACATTTTTGAATGTTAAGCCCACCTCACCTTCCTGGGATTAATTCTACTTTTTCATGATTTATTATCCTTTTTACATACTATTGGATTAAATTTATTAGAAGTGTGCCAATGATTTCTACATCTATATTCATGAGAGCAATCAGTCTGTAATTTTCTTATAATATTTTTGTCTGGTTATAGGGTTGGAATGATGCTTGTTTCATATAATAAGTTGGAAAGTATTCTTGCCTCTTTAATTTTTCTTTTAAGAGTTTCTGTAGAATTGGGTGTTATTCCTTCCTTAAATGTATGGTTTACTTTGCCAGTAGTGTTGCCTAACCCTCGCTTTTTCTTTGTTGAAAGGTTTTTGGCTACAAATTTAATTTCTTTAATAGACATAGATTTATTTAGTTTATCTGTTTCTTCTGGAGTGAACTTTGGTAGTTTTTGTCCTTCAAGGAATTTGTTTCATCTAAGTCGCTGAATTTATTGGCATAAAGTTGTTCGTAATTATCTGTAGGTCTGTAGTGATATCACGCCTCTCCAATTTCTGATATTGGCAGTATTTGTTTTTATATTTTGTCCTTATCAGTCTGGCTAGAGGTTTATTTATTTATTTTTTAAAAAATCTTCTCTGAAAACGAACCAACCAGCTTTTGGTTTCATTGATTTTCTTTATTGCTTTCTATTTTCTATTTCATGTATTTACATTCTTTTTGTTTGTTTATTTGTTTGTTTTTAAAGATTTTATTTTATTTATTTGAGAGAGAGAGTGAGAAAGAGAGCACAAGAGGAGGTAGGGTCAGAGGGAGGAGCAGACTCCCCGCTGAGCAGGGAGTCTGATGCAGGACTCCATCCTGGGACTCCGGGATCATGACCTGAGCTGAAGGCAGTCGCTTAACCAACTGAGCCACCCAGGCGCCCCTCATGTATTTACCTTCTGATATTTATTCATTATTTTCATTCTTCTCCTTATTTTGAGTTTCAGTTGCTCTTCTTTTTTTGGTATTTTAAGGTATAATCACATTGCTTGGAGACCTTTCTTCTTTTCTACTATACGCATTTAGTACTATAGATTTTCTCCAGTTGAAGTACTACTTTAGCTATATTCTACCATTTTGATATTTTGTGTTATTTTCATTTAGTTCAAGATACTTTCTAATTCTCTTTTTGTATTATTTAGTTTCTAGATATTTACTCTCATACTTATCTTTTAAATCCCTCTGGCTCTGTGCTCACTTCGGCAGCACATATACTAAAATTGGAACGATAAATCCCTTCTGGCTCCTTTTTAAGGTATTCTCTTTATCACTGGTTTTAAGCAATTTGATTTTGATGTGCCTTCATGTTTTTTCTTTTTGTGTTTCTTATACTTGGGGTCTGTTGACTTCTCCGGCCCATGTGTTTATACATTATTATAATCTACTTGCCTCAGTGATGTGGGTGGTTTCACATCCACATCACATCTATTGCCTCTTACTATCACATCCTTAAGAAGAAAACATAAATCCTTAAAAATATTGAGTGCATCTCATCTACTTGTGATAAATTGTTAGTTTTTGATCATGGGTAGAGGAATCTGCCTTAAATCTTTTCAAGACACCTTCAACAGTATTGTGGTTTGCTAAAAAGTATGATGATATCCTTCTCATTTGACTTAATTAAAATTCACCCTGTGCTTTGCAGTTGAGTCATACTCTTGGGACAGAGCTGATGCTTAAGATTTCTTTTTTTTTTTTTTAAGATTTTATTTATTTGTTTCACAGAGAGAGAGAGCAGGAGTGGTTGCGGGGAAGCAGAGGGAGAGGGAGAAGCAGACTCCCCTGCTGAGCAGGGGCCTGATGCAGGATGCTGGGATCATGACCTGAGCCAAAGGGAGACGCTTAACCGACTGAGACACCCAGGCACCCCAAGATTTAATTAAACTTTTTCTTTTGGTTTGTTTAAAAATTTTTAAGGAAGGGCATAATTTAATTATATGTACTTTCCTGCTCTAGCAGTTTTAAAAAATTACATTGTCAGACATGTTTATTATACAATTCAAACACTACAGGGCATATAAAAAGTTAGTAATCTTACCCTTTACCAATTCAATTCCAAATGTCTGGAGGTATCTTATGTTAACAGTTTGGTGTGTTTTCTTCTATTCCTTTCACTGTGCTCATACATACACATATAAATATTTATGTCTATGTCTGTTTCTGTGTGTCTGTATATATATATCCATATCTTTATCCATTCAAACACGTAGATACATGTATTCCTCATGTGGAATCATCCTATACATAACACTCAGATACTTCATATTTTTATTTTAACAATATGGGATTTTCTTCTGTTTTCCTGCTTTTAAAAATAAAGATATGGAAACTTCACAGCAAGAAAAAACTTTAAAAGCAATTTCAGAATTACCTTTTCTCTAGAGAGAACAATAAAGTTTACCTAACTTCACAGACAAGCTAGATGCCATAAAATTATTTAATAAGAACAACATAGTCTCCAGAGTATAGGAAGAATGAAAGGCTTAGAACGTAGAGTAGAAAACAATGGGGCAAAAGTCAGAGACTAAAATAAAATGCAAGAGTGGGGCAGGCGGGGCCAGAGAATGAGGGAAGTTGGGAAGCAAATAGGAGTCTTGTGGATTTTGAAATGAGCGGTATTCAGTGTTTCTCTTTTACGGTATTATTTCTTTATATTCATTAGTTTGGGTATTAGAAAAAATACTGTTTTCAATTTTTCAACATCTCTAACCATTAGCTCTTTTATATGCACAAGTTTTATATTCCAGTTTGGAGATGAACTTCGGATGGGACAGATTTACTTTTGAAATACATGGTGATCTTTTTCTCTAGCTGTGTTAGCTGCTTCCATGATGACCCGTCAGTTAAAATGCCCATCTGATTTAGCTCAACTGATTTTTAAAAAATTATTATTATTAAGGCAAGTTGTCCAACTTCCTAATGATTCAGAATCATTGCACTTGCAGGCAGGTGATAAAATGTGTGACAGGGTTCAAGAACCACATTAGGGAACTAGTACCCTAAACCTTAATCTTCCCATTTTATGGATAGCATTTTTAGTGTCTGCCCTAAATGAGTAGAAGTGGAATAATTATGAGGAATTTTTTCATACTGGGATTTAAGCTGGTATAGCTTTCAGAATGCGGACTTTCTGAGCATTTTCTGAAATGGAAATTAGCAGGCTTTCTAGAATAATAAATCATGTGTTTCATGATATTAAAGCTTCAAGTGGGGAGTTCTGAATTTCTTTCTTTCTTTCTTTTTTCCTAGATATGTGTCACAAAGATGTCTACACGGAACTGCCAGGGAATGGATTCAGTGATCAAACCCCTGGACACAATTCCTGAGGATAAAAAAGTCAGGGTTCAGAGGACGCAGAGCACCTTTGACCCATTTGAGAAACCCGCTAATCAAGTAAAGAGGGTGCATTCAGAGAACAATGCTTGCATTAACTTTAAGTCCTCCTCCACTGGCAAAGAGTCTCCGAAAGTTAGGCGGCACTCCAGCCCCAGCTCGGTAAGTGCAGCCTTCTTAACCAGCGGGGAAGCAGAAGGAGTATCCCTCCAACAGTCGTGGCCCACTGTGCTGAAAGAGGGCAAGTGGCTTTATCAGTGCATTATTATGCACGCTCTCTCAGGGTGGTTTAGTGTTTTTGGGGGGCGGGGCGGGGAGAGCACAATCTATATACAGACTCTTTATTCGTAAGTACCCAGCAAGCAAATGAGAAATGATTCAACTTATTTTTGGAAAAAAAAAATTTTTTTTTCTAGTTGTTTCCAGTTAGAGGATTTATAATTAAACATCCTTTGGTATTTCAAATCCTTGGAAAAGGATATTGAACTTTACTGTTTTTGCGGGCAATATAGTTTTGAGTTCGGTAGATTCACAGAGAATGTCGTTTCAGAGTAAAGGTTCAAATTTATTCACTTGTCCTCTTCCAGTTTGTTTTCAGTGTAAATGTTTTAAATTAAGAGCTAGATGTTGAAATTGGTCTTCTTGAGGAAAAGTCCTATTCATCATAATGAAATTTTCTTACACTAGATTAAGGCAAGTCTTGCCTTTTGACCTAAGGAGGTGTAAAGTTCTGAGGTAAATGCTGCTTTTTGACTGTAAAATTTTTACTGAAACTTTTATTTCCAAAACCGGCCTTCATTTAACCTTGTAAAAACCCTTATGATCTTTTAAAGTTAAGTAATTTTCAGATTTAACTTACACTTAAGAACCTTTTGAGTAGATGTTCTAAGAGTTTAAAAGGTAAGAGGAGAATGCTAAGATAATTTTGATTCTATCATCCTGCTAAGAAACATGCCATTTTATAAATATTACATTTGATGAGGGCAAAGCAGAGCCAGAAATGTCAACTGCTAGAGGAGTATTGACACTTCAGTTAAACTGTATGACACTGCACATATCTGGTCACATTTTGTGTTAATGAAGCCAAAATAAATATTATCAATGCAGCATTTATGAGGAGCATTGATGATCTGCTTTTTTTCCAAATTGACCCCATAGTCTTGTCTATGAGTGCAAGGTAGCATCCGTCTAGGTCACAGACACATCACTAACTTCTGGGAGAACTTTTAGATTTAGTAGCATTTTAGAAGAAATGAAAGAAGTTGTTGAGAATGATTAAGCCTATGTTATGGAAAGAGAGTTATAGATATTTTACTATATAGTTATCATAATATTATTATATATCAGCCTAAAATGATATATAGAAATTGGCATTTTCAGATATTGCAATGAGGCATACTTGTACTAAAGAATTATTTACCTTTTATCTGAAATTTAAATTTAGCTGTCATGTATTTTATCTCAATACTAGTTATAATCTACTGGTGTATTCCTTTTTATGTTGCTCAGATTCTTCCTACTTTAACCATTGGGAGCTCTTTCAGTTTGGCTCCTGTGCCTTTTTGAAATGTCTTTGTCCCTCTGTTTTTGGAACATGTCCTTACCTTCTGGTCCTCCAAGACACTTTTGGCTGATATTGTATTTTTCCCAACCCCAAACCTAAAACCGGCCATTTCTCCAAAGAATCTCAGTTCCTTTTATTGGAGAGTGGTAGTTAGAAACCAAGATGTGGGTGCTGGCTGTGCTCGGTGCTACCAGGGGTCATGGAGATTTAAAAGTCAGCGCGTACGTCATAATATAAGTGATAACCATGGAGTTTCCATATTTTTAATATTTAATAAGGAATTAGTTTCAGTTTTTATCAAGGAAAGTTGAGTGTTACCTGATGCTTTTTGCATTTCTCTCTCTCTCTCTTTAAAGTTCCATTTTATCTTTATTAAAGTCATGCTTGAACATAGCTTAACAGATCAAATAGACAAGTCTGGGGGGATGGCAGTGGCCTAGGTTTTGAAACTCAGAACAACTAGTATAGTAAAACCAGAACCAGTGGATAATATTGGCAACAAATACAGTTGACAAGTATTTCTGTGAACCTCAAAATAGAAGTGAGGAGGGGAACAAACCATGAGCAGTTTTCAGAACTGCATGGTGTTAGGAAGGGTGAGGATGGAAGCTCAGGGAAGGGAAAGGACTCCTCTCTGAAACTCTACTCTCATAGCCCCCCTCCCCCCTCCATTGCCATCAGGTACATACTGGCAGCTTGTTGGGACATTCTTAGGACAGTGGCAGCAACTGGGAGGGACTTTGATGGCTTCTGTGAGTAGGTGAGTGCAAGGAGACCAGGGTGGGTTACTGATACCGGAGTAGTCTACTGGCCTTTCTGTGACTCCTCTAGAACGTCACATTGAAGCCCTGAAGACCTTTCCAGGACGAAACCCTGCCCTGAATGGAAAGTGTGGAAGTAGGCTTCTGTGTAGGTCACATTCAATGGGGGCAAAGGAAATGGATGGTCCAGAAAGAAATGTTGGAGCAAAACAGTTGAGGGAAGATCTCAGTGTGTGTGCTAGTTTGTCTTTATTTTTTAACTTCATGAAACGGATAAAAGAACTTTATTTTAGGAAGCTAGAAAGGCTATCTTGGCCACACCCCTGTCTTAAACTACTGAATAATTCATTTTACTTAAAATAACCAATAGAAAAATTAGTGGTTGAATCTTATACAAAACCATGAGGAAAAAAAAAAAGAGAAAAAGGAGCAGAATAACATCTTTACAGATAATGAAGTCAAGCTAGAAGGAGGTGAAATTATCTTTATTTGCAGATTTTTGATGATGTATCTGGAAAATCCAAAAGAATCAGTGGAAATACTCTAAACAGTGAGAGAAGTTAGCGAAATAGCAGGTTAAAAATTAACATACAAAACCCAAGAGAAACCTTTATAAAAACGAGAATCATTATTGAAAACTGGTAACTAAAGCAAATAACTAAGCATTTATTTTCTGTGATTCCTACATGAAATTGACCTCATGGTAACCTAGTTTTGATGGGGGGGGGTGAATTTGTCGTTTAGAAATAATCCCACTAATACATCAAGAAAGAATAATATATTTAGGAATCACAATTTGGTAATCCCTGATGAGGTAATACATGTAGGTAATGATCGTCAGTACCTGCCGACATCACCAAGAGAGATAGCCAGACATTGTGATGTCCTAATGGAAGTTTACGCAAAGCACCTGCAAAATTCAGCCCGAATCTGAGCAGGGCTCTAGATATAATAACCACTGGAACACATCAAGAGAGGATTTTCCCTGTTGTGTTCCTATCCCCAAATATATTTCCCCTACTTTCTGGCTTTTAATATATGGCGTTTGTGATCTTGTGATGCTGTAAATGCTATTCATAGCAAGGCCACATGATATACTATGATTGAATTTCTTTCTCTGAAGAACTTTCTAACATTTATTTTTTTCTTGAAGTATAGTTGACACACAATGTTACATTAGTTTTAGGTGTACAACAGAGTGATTCAACAACTCTATCCTTCTTTGCATAACTTTCAGATTTTCTTAGTCGTAATTGCTTCCTCTTCATTTATTCATAATTGATATAATGATTATTATAATTTCAATTACAAATTGAGGTCCCAGATTATTTGGTAAAACTATAAAACTTCTGAAACAAATCAGAAATCAGGTAACTTATCAGTTTTTCTTCCCCCTGAGATTGTCCTTGACGTTGTCAGTCCTTCTAATCCAGTCTGGACTACTTGATCTCCAAGCCTGCTCTCCTGAGGCTTCCCTTCACTAGCTTCCTGAGAAGTTTCTTTTCCCTCATTTTTGTGTTAAATGCCTATGCTTTGGGTTATGTGTTTTTCTTGTTCTTGGTTTATGTCATTGCACATATGACCGTACCTTTATTCATACTTGGTAACTTGATTAATAATCTGGGTATAGGATTCTAGTTTAGAAAATAAATTTTTTCATAGCCTTTTGAAGACATTGCATTGTTCTTTTCTAGGTCCCTTTATTGTTATTTTAAGCCCTAGACTATTCTGATTCCTAATTCATTCTTTGTGGAAACTCCTAGAACTTTGTTTTCATCCCTGATGTGGACCTTTTTCTCGGTACTCAGGGAATCTTTTCAATTTTGAAATTAATTTCTTTCAATTTCAGAAAATATTCTTTTATTATTAATTCATTAATTTTCTTTTTGGTTTTCTCTGCTTTATGGATATTTAAAAAAAATTTTTTTAATGCTTCAGTTAAATTTTTAATTGATGCTAACATTTATTTCCAAAAGCTCTTTCTTATTCCTCATATGTTCTTTTGAAAATCAATCTGTTCTTTTTCAATGAATAATATATTATCTCCTCTGTTTTTGAATATGCTAAATGTAGCTTGGGGGAATTTTGAAGAGGCTTTTTTTTTTTTTTTTTACTACCTAAATGATCTCGAGTTTCCTTTGAGTTCTTTGTTTTGGTTTTGTTTGTTTGTTTGTTTGTTTGTTTGTTTTGGTTTCTGCCTTGCCTGTTGAGATTTTTAATTTTGGTGAGTCTAGATCGTGCCTTTGGAAAGAACTCTTGACTGAGTTCATATTATGAACAGTGTACAAAAAAGTTCATAGGAAGTTCTTTGTGCCACCAGTGCTTGTCCACTGGGGGAGGCCTCAGCATAGGGAATATCAGAGAAGACCTAGTCATTTCATAGGAGGACTATCAGATGTCAGTTATCAATCCATCTTTTTCCTTGGCTGAGTTGATCCCCCAGAGCAAATTTACCAGTCGATTTTTTAGGATATGAGAGCTTACATGCTATTTTTCTGAGATGATCAAGAAGGGGCCCAGGGTCTCCCAGTCCTACACAAACTTTCTTGTGCTTTGTTTTCATTCAGTATGACTCTTCATCCTGATTTCCACTGTACTTGGTGTGCCAGTTCTGACCTGTCTGGTTCAACCTCTTCAGAGAATAAGCCTCTGCTGGGGATCACAGTAGGGCATACACCTGTCTGAGAGAGGCAAGTTCCCAGGAAAAGGACCTGTTCCTTAAACCCACTCCGACTAAGCACTTTGCTTTTGGCCTCTTGTTGAAGTTCAGCTTCCAGTTCTTGAGTGTTTCTGGGATTCTGAAGTATGAACTGAGTTCGTTCTTCTTGGTTTACGCCTTTGGTCATCGTCCTTGTCAGCAGCCTCCCATCCATTTGTCTCCCGTCTCCAAACTTTTGTTTGTATCTTGTCTGCAATCTTCTTACTTGTTCTATTTGCCCTTGTGAGTTATGACTTTACTGTCAGTTTAGTAGATTGGTGAGGGCAGAGATAAGTACATGTGTTAAAACCACCATGTTTAACTAGAAATTTCCACTGTTTCGCTCCTATTGTTAACTTCCTTTAAGATTCTTTTTCTTGAGTTTCTTACTGGGCTTACCCTTTCCTGTTCTACCCCAGGAAGTCTTTCTTATATATCAGACCACTTATATTACTTTGTGTTGAAACTGCTTTGCTTTCTTTTCTTTATAGGAGTTTTTGTCTCCATTCAGTATGCCTTAGAAAAAATGTCTTTGCTCTTTTCTCCTCAAGTTGGAAGTGGTTTCTTTTCTCTTTTAGCTTGGTGCTATAATACTCTGTTTTATTCTGAGTCCTTTCTACATTCTGCCTTTTTGTTCTCTTCCCTATTGCGATGGAAGAGGGTATTTTATGATACTCTCTTTATGGAAAGACCATTTTCCTTTGGATTCCTCATTGGGCAGAAAATGGAGGCAGTAACACATCTTGTGTAATACCACTCTACAGCCCATCTGATAGTGTATGGGTTTGCTCATTTCATACCCACAGGCATGGGAGTTTTAGGACAGATTTTGTTAAACAAATTTTTAAAGGCTAATAGGCATCAGAATAGTCCCTTTACCCAAGGGCCAGCAAGATTAATGCCATATCTTTATTCTATTGTTGTTTCTTTGAAGTATTAGTTATTTTGAATAGGCTCCAAGAGCACAGTTGAGAAGGAGGGAGAAAGTGAGCAGAAGTGTGGCACTGTGCTGAGTCCCTGTTTTAGTGAGGACAACAGGATAGCTGTTCTTGTGTCTTGGGATTACTGTGGTGGATGTATTGTACGGTACCACGTCTTCCCAACTGCCCTATTCACATACTGGTCATTGCTAGGAATCATGACTGAAATCAAGAAACCAAGAATACCTTGACCTCAGAGACCATCGCATTCATCTGTATACTTCCTGAATTTGTTTAGACGGTGGCACTTTAAAATTCAGGCCGAATTTAGAGAATGTGATTTTATTTGAATTGGTATATTTCAAGAGGTATTTGACAGCTTTTATTTGCTTCAGACATTTCTTGAGTGCCTGCTCTTCTGGGCCTCGTCCCTGAGTAGTTTGATACTGTCACTGACAGGGCAAAGCTTTCTTTCCCCTTTTCCCTCCCCCCCCCTCCATCCCAGCTGTGCTCCTCAACAGCTAGCGCTATTGGAAGTGCTATGGGAGACTGCCTGTCTTGCTCGCCCAATTTAGAAGGGATTTCATTGAGCTGTGCTATCATAAGCTAAGCTTAAAGAGAACATATTTTCAGAAATTCATATTTAGATTAAGGTCTATACATTCCACCACAGAGTCCTCCAAATGTACCTCCTCCCATCTCCGGATAAATCTATATCCCATGATACGCAGGCCCAATCTGAAGAGGGGAAGAAGGTGCACACTTGAGAGTCCCACTTCAGTTCTCAGGGGTTTATCCTTGAGCGGCAGGGTCTTATCTTGGCATTGCCTCCTTGTGCTGACTAGAACATTCCTAGAGAGAACCAAGCCCCCTCGTTAGGTTGTTACCACCTGTGGTGCTTGGGTCTATCTCTCTGTGTAGCATCTAGATCTATTTTGTAACCAAGTTATCCATCAACTGTGGATTACCTTAGTGTGACTTTGTAATCGGGCTAGAAATACAGGATGCTAGAGCCTCTTAGATCAAAGGCAGAAGAAAAATTAGCAAAGGAAGATTTCACTTGAAATTCTTGTTTAATGAGGCCTCATGAATCCTTCCCACTTTACCCTCACATCCACTCTCAAAATTATAGTATAATACTGTAGTGCAGATTGTGGTTTTCCTGCAATTCAGGGCGTCATCAGTAACGTTAAGCAAGGGGTTATATATGAAGGTTAAAATCAGTTTTCAATGAATTCAATATGAAACTCTGGACATTCCTATAGCCATGTCATGGTATCATTAGAATGGACATAGAAGTATACTCATGCATTTTATAAAAATGCAGTTCAAAAATACATCCCTGCTTTTAGGAAT
Source organism: Phoca vitulina (assembly GCF_004348235.1). NCBI lineage: Eukaryota > Metazoa > Chordata > Mammalia > Carnivora > Phocidae > Phoca > Phoca vitulina. The sequence continues at coordinate 65,134,312 of NW_022589707.1, read as the reverse complement.
GAGGTTTCAGTAGATGATAAATTTAAGCATAATTTAATGCCTGTTCTATGAGGATTAGGTCTTTATGGGAAGATTCCACCAATGCAGTAGTGGTAAAGAGAATAGGTCCTTGATTCTAATTAACTTGGTTTGAATTCTAGCTCCGCCTTTAGCTACAGGATGTTAGATGAGTTATTTACTTCTCCAGTCTTTAAAATCTTCATGTTCAAATGAGGGTACTAATAGACCAACCTCAGGGCGATGTTATACGGATTAAACTTAGGTGCTGTATTTGAAGTGATTAGCTCAAAGCCAGGCACTTAGCAAACACTTGATATTAACTAGCTGTCATTGTTAATTACACAAACAATGAACTAGAACTAGCAAAGGCCATGAGCATCTCCTTCATGGCAGGGTGGCAGGCACCATTCAGCTGGAATATTATCTTCATTTTTTTCATTATCTATGCCAATGTTCCCCTCCACTGGTCCATACAATTGATGGTTCTCTGTACCTTTATTCTATTTTTACAAAAAAATGTATTTACGTTATCTCATTAAATTCCACATCTCTGTGCAGTTAGTGTGTTGGTTAGTAATTGCTGATTAGCCCTCTGTATTTCCAATTTTCTAAAGTGCTATCTCAAGCCTGCGATCTAAGTAGGGAAGTGATAAGCAGAGAATACTTGCCCCATAAAACTGTTTCCAATTCACCCATGCACCTGACCGCAAAGAGCCAAAGATAATATTTAGGATTGACTACATATGGGTTTGATCTAGCATCTGTTTAAATGTTGATGATTTAATAAGGTTGCGAGAAAAAAAATAAGCAAACTCAAAGCCTGAACTTTAATTATCAAACAAAATAGGACCTCTCCTTCTGAATTATTCTTAATTTCATCCGTTTGATGGGAAGGATTTTATTATTGGCCTCTTTAATGACTTAGCAGTTGGATTCCTTATTCATATGCATAGTAATTACAGATCAGAACATTTCTAATTACTTAAAATAGGGGGACTGACTTTATAAGAATCTGACTCCTAAAGCTCAGACTATCTTAAGACATGCCCTATTCCATAGGCCCATTCTTTTTTAGATAAAAATTTTTAGAGAGACATTATGTGTGTATGGAGCTATGAAGCTAGCATGATTGATCTGTAGATTACAGTGTATTTCCACAATGTATACATATCAGTTTCACAGGGAAAATAACATTGATTGTCTTAGCATCAAATGTGGCAAAATATTAATTTTCTGCCATCACAATATTAATAGGGTGTATATGAACCATGGTAGTTAGTGCATCCAAATCCATTTAATTAGATAGAGTACTTTGTGCCATTAGCATCTTCTTTTACTTGATTTTTCTTGTGAATAAGTGGTTTTTTTTTGTAAGCATATTCTCCTTGTTTTTCTGATTTCTTCAATTCTATTTCTTCAAGTAGTACATTTAGTGTAGTCTGTATCTTAAAACGATTATATCAACTCTGATATATAAGGCAGTTGATAAAGAGTGAAATATTTTAGAAAATTATTTGTGCCTTTTCAGGAGGAAAAAATATTGGCGTCCTCTTCTTCTACCAGTTTTGTGTGACTATGTCTTGTACTTGCTATAAATACGCATTAGCAGTTTATCTCCTAATAGGAGTAAAGGGGTAATTTTCTGCTGCTGCTTTTTTTCTTGAACATAGATTAGATTTATTCTTAAAGGAGCACAAAAGCAAACACAGACTTCTCATTCTAATTTTAAATAATTTAGAGTGGAACTGTGAACACAATATTTTCCCCATTGAAGATCATTTTATACTGAAGTTTAATATAGGTTTTAAAATTTCTATTTAAAACTTGGGCTCAGGAGGGTGATGGTAAAGTGTGACATTCGCAAGCTGTTTCCCGGTGATGAAAAATGCATGAGAACATAACCCACACAGGACTAGTCAGGCGATTTTGAATGTAATTTTCCATTAAGTTTTACTTGATTCAACTCAACACATGGTTTGTACCTTACAAGTTTCTTGAAGAAAAGAATACGTGGTCCATTGTTTTTATTAATCCCTTCTTAGTATGTCTAATTCGTATTACTTTTGACCTTTCTTCTTTTCTAGTATGTGCATATGTATTTACATTTTCTTGTTATGTATTGATTTGGCTGTATCCCCTGGGTCTTAAAATGTCATGTCCTCAATGCCACATATTTACTTATGAATTTTCAATTTTGATTTTCTTTCTCACTCACACGGTTAAACTATTTAAGGTTTCCTTTTGTTCTTAATTGCTAATTTTATTGCATTATGTTCAGAAAAAGTAACTTAAGGTGTTTCTGCAGTTTTAAATATTGAAAGTGGTCATTTTTTTTTTTTGTGAATGTTAAATGTATGCTTGAAAAGAATATATATTAACATGTGTATTAGATTAAAATGGTAATTCTCATATTCAAGTTCATAAATCCCTTACTTCTTCCTTGTCTGCTTTTTTGATGTCTGAGTGATGTATGTTTGTTGCCCATTATCACCGTGAATTTGACAATTTCTTATTTTATTGCTACCAGCAGTAAAATATATACATTTCAAAACTATGTTAATTGACTCATACTAGTTCATGATTATTAAATTTCTTTGTGGATATTAATGTTCATTTTTATGAGATATACTAATTTAATCTATTTGTTGTTTTATGAATTCTATCTTGTTTGTCATCAATATTGCGATAATGCATTATTTTGTAAAATTCCTTTTTTTGCTGTATTTTCCCTTTGCTCCTTTATTTTCAGATTTACTCGTTTTAATTTTGTCTCTTAGGAATATCATATTGCTAGACTTTCTTTGTTTTTTCAATCTGAGAAGTTTATATTAATAAAGGAAGTTTGTTCATTTATTTTTATTACAATCAATATGATTGATTGATATGTTTTACACGATCGATATGTTTAAACTTAAGTTCTTATTTTATGAACTTTTACTTGACGTGTTTTCTTCTTGAGCACCCCCCCCTCCTCTGACCTTTCACTTTTTATTTTCATCCCTCTCCTCATTACATTGTGTTCTATTCTTTTCTCTCTAATTTGTTTGGGATTTGTGTATCCAGTTCATGTTATTTTGTGATGACCCTTGAAGAGTTAAGAAACATACTAAAACATATGCATTTGGAGTTACTCAGTTTCTGCAGTCTGTCCTGATCAATTGAAGAAATCTCAGCCTGCCGTTGCTTCTTTTTTCCTGTGTTCCTTGCCTTTCTGTGCTTCCCCCATCACTCCAAGTACATCTTACATCAAGATAATACAGAATTCTGTATCTAGATTTTTTTTTCTGTAGGTGGCAACATTACATCTTTTCCATCCTACTGACAGGACTATTTTGGGTATGGTATTAGTGATTCAGAATCATTTTCGCTATTTATTTTGAAAATGTTGCTTAATTGTTTTTTTGCAGTCATTGTTGTCTGTGAGGATATTATGCTGATTGGGTATTTTTTCTATTTAGGTGCAACCTCTCCCTAAAGTTTTCTAGGGGAATTCTGTTCAAACATTGAGCTTATTACTTTTCATATGTGTCCATTCTTTTATTCCCTGCCCATTGAATATTTTATTTCATTGATTAAATATTTAATCTCTAAATCTCTAATTGTTTCTTCTTGAAGGATGTAGTATCTTCTGAAATCTCTCTGAACATACTGGTTATTTTTATTCAAAGTTATTCTTGGCAATGTCAACTCTCTTACCAGGGTTTTGGTTTATCTGCCCATTAAATATTATGCCTTTTTTTTCCAGGTATTGATTTTCCTGAAATGATTTGTGATTTTTGATTATATACTCATTTTTGTATTTGAGAATTACTGTCAGCTTATTCAGTTTTCTGTAAATCATCTGTAGTGATCTTATGAGAGAGGCAAGGATTACAGCTTGGGCATGGGGGGGATTGTCATCCTTTTTCTAGGCAGTGGCTGCTTCCGTCCTTGCTCTGCCCCTCTGGCCTGAATACCCACAGTCTCAGCTGTCTCCTCTGTGCAGATGTTCCTGCAGTTTGCTTGGGAGGGCACCCTGTGCTCAGCTGTGTTGATTAGTTTCACATTTTCCTGGAGACTCCTGCTTCTTTTATTTGTAATAGTCTTCTTCTCCAGGTTGGGGCTTTAGGTTGCCCCAGTCTTTTCTCTGAAGTTTTGATTCTGATTACTGTCTCTCTTTCAGAATTTCTCAAAATTTCTGATTAAATATTGGCACTCTTTCTTGTTTCCCATTCCTGTTTCTGCTTTATTATTTTTGAAAAATATCTTCTCAGTCACTGTGTGGCATTTTGGGTGGGAAGGAGGTAAGAAGCATGTGTTCAACTTGCCACACAGGATCTTTATAAATGGTGGGAGTCAGATCCATTGCCAGTATGTTATGTTTTTCATAAGTGGTATAAGAGCACATTCTCAAGGATAGTGTTCTATAAACTTTCTGCAAGAAGGTCTTTTCCTGAGCTTCTGAAAATCATTAATTATGCAGCAACACAATCACCAGTAACTTTTTATCGATTATTTATGTATTTATAACTGAGATTGGATAATTCCATTAAGATGCTTTTAATTCCTCATATAATTATCATTTTCTGATACGCTTTGATATTACCCTTTTATAGTGACATTAAAATAATAGGTAACTTGGGGGCGCCTGGGTGGCTCAGATGGTTAAGTGTCTGCCTTCTGCTCAGGTCATGATCCCAGGGTCCTGGGATCAAGCCCCACATCGGGCTCCTGGCTCAGCGAGGAGCCTGCTTCTCCCTCTCCCTCTGCCTCTCTCCCTGCTCATGCATGCTTTCTCTCTCTCTCTCTATCTCTGTGTCTCAAATGAATAATAAAAAAAAATAATAATAGGTAACTTGCCCCATGGAGGACAGCACTCCCCATGTCTTGTCTGGTGAAAGTTGAGGCGGGCTGGGGACAGCAAGAGTGATGAGATTACTCACTTCCAGCACTTTTGTCATCTTGATGGGATGTACCATGTCTTTAGGAAGAGTTATTTTGCTGCAGCTAAACTTAAGGGTCGGTTTATAATACATAAGACAGTTCTTTTTGTATTAATGAGTAATATCTGAGTGATACATCTTTGATTATTTGTTTGCATTATTGCTAAGAGGTATTGGAGGGGTACCTTTATCTGGCTGAATATTATACAGTCATGATTTACAACAGGGGTCAGAGGGTAAATATTTTCAGTTTTGTTGGCTGTATCATCTCTGCTGCAGCTACACCTCTGTTGTAGCTTTCAAGTCGTAAGACAATATGGAAATAACCATGCATGACTGTTTTCTAATAAACTTTGTGGACACTAAAATTTGATTCTCATATATAATCTTACTGTGCTATTAAATTTTATTCTTCTTTTGACCACCCACCCCATTAAAAAAAAAAGAAGTAGAAACTTTTCTAAGTTTGTGGGATGAACAGGTGTTAGTTTGGACTAGCCAGCCCCTAATTTAGAAGATTATATAATAACATGGAAAATATTCATAATATGTTGAGTGGGGGAAAAAAGCAGATTAAAATCAGTATGTTTAGTGTAATCCTATTTATGTAAAAAAGCAGTCATCAGCATATAGATAGCACTGGAAGAAGAGATACGAAAATATTAATGGTGGTTCTTTCTTGGTAGACAGATTATGGGTAAATTTAAACTTTCTACACTGTGTTTATTTGCATTTTCTGAGTTTTGTATCCTGAATAGTTATCATGTTGTTTTTTAGAATAAATATTCTTATATCAGAAAAAAGCTATTTAAAAAAGTGACAGAATTTATACATTTTTAGCAAAATTGGCCTATTCATTGTAATTAGTTTGATACAATCTGTTTTGTTTACCCTCTGCTCCATTTTTAGCCGACAAGTCCCAAATTTGGAAAAGCTGACTCATACGAAAAACTGGAAAAACTAGGGGAAGGCTCTTATGCTACAGTATACAAAGGGAAAAGCAAGTAAGTTCATTCGGTTTTTAATATTTCACTTTTAAAATGTACCTGCTCTCTTAATACTGATTATTAACAATTAATAATATTAATTTATTTAAATAATTCTCCTTTAATATACAGTAGATTTTCCCTCTCAGTTTTTGTTGTTGTTGTTTTAAGAAGTGTGAAAGTCAGCAGAATTGGTTTTCTCTGCTAGCAAACAACTTTGCAGACTTGTCCAATTTATCTTTTCTGTCCTACCCCTGCCCCCCTACCCCCAACATTGGGGCTGGAACCCTCAAATGAGAATTCGTTTCCAGGTGAATGATATGATTAATTTCTTCTGGAGCTTTAGTGTTTGCTTAAGAATAAGAGTACTGATTTGACAAAGTCAAATATATTGGCCATTCTTGCGTCTTTTTAAATTGAGCTTTTACTCCATCTAAATAAATCACTAAATTAAAAAAAAATGTAGACTTTTTCTTTTTTCCTACCTGTGTACTTTGACACCATACTACATATATTTTCACGTGGAGAAACAACCTTCCCTTCTGTTGTTATTCTCCACACCCCACCCCCCCCGCACCCCCCTGCCCAATGCTATCCTGGGGTCAGGCACAAGTTTGGATTCTTGAAAAGCTTACCCCATATGTTTCTGATAGGCCTCCTCCCTCTTTTATTGATTAAGAGTGCAGAGTTACTGTATTCGGTGGCATGTAGAAATGTAATGCTATTTCTCAAATAACTGTAGGAAATACAAATCTTTACCTTAAATAACATTACCAAATAATGTTGAAAAATAATTTTCTGAACCATTCCCTGTTTTTGTCTCTCTTTTAAGTCATTATGGAAGATAGGAAATTCTAACCTAATTAATTACATAAAATCATGTAGTGGAAAATTCTCTGAAGGAACTTTCTAAACACATAATTGGAAATTTTGACCATTTAGGTAATCTTTGGCTTTTCTGGAATGTAGTTTTTCCTTTGCTTATGTTTTTTAAGAAGATGAAGAAATATTTCTGACAAAGGAAGATATGTAAGTAAGGATGCAGGAATAATATAAGTAACAAATAATAGTACTAATTTTGAGATTTTAAATATTTACCAAAAAAAATGTCTTTTAAAAAATTTGTATGAAAAAGAAACATGATGGGAATAAAAAATCAAGTCAAATCTAGAGGGCTGTTAATGACTTATCTAGAGTGCCTGAGCATTATAGAATATTGTTGAGCAGTTTTTAATAGAGGTTGTGTGTGAAACTTTATATTCTTTCCTAAAGAAAAATAGTTATTTCTCTAGTATATAAAAATTAATTGTACATTTAATGTTTATAACGTGAGGGTCACTACACTGGATTAAGCAATTGTTTTGCATAATGTATGGTATATCCATTGTCTCATCATTTCTCATGATGCCCTACAAAGATAGTTCCTATAATTATCACCTCCATTTGACTAGGAGTCCTGTGCTTGGAGAGTTTTCACCACTTGTCCAAGTCCACACAATTGGTTAGTGGCAAAGCTTGTTTTTGGCTCACGTCTCTCTGGTTTGCAGCCATTCTTTTCCTAACCATTATGCAATACTGCTTGCACAGTATAAGGCCTTTCTCGGAAAGCCTTGGTCCTTGTTGAATATTCCAGATGGTTCTCACATATGCTCTGGCTTGTTGTAATCATGAATCAAACAGAAGCAAACATATTATTTCATTATAAGGAAATACACCAGTTACTTTTAAGTGCCTTCCCAAAAAAGATGGGCTCAGCTGATTTCCAAATGTAAGATAATAACTCTATTAAATGTTTAACTTTGTGATTTATGTCAAAATCTTGGAGATAGTTGAAAAATCCTCCATTTATTATGCTTGAATAAAAGAAAGGCTGCCTTTTAAGTATCTGCAATCTTTGAGAAGGGCAGTTCCGGACAGTTAATACTCTTCACTCCAGCAGGCCTAAATGTATCTTGTCAGCATTTCTCAAGCAGTTTCAAGCCTGCTGGTCACATGTAGCATTTAATTTCCTCCAGCTGGAGATGAAAGCCATTGACCACTCACCTGCTTTAAGAGAGGACAGATTGCCTGTGCTTGCTTGCTTTAGGGTGGCAAGGTCAGGCCAGAGCACAACAGTTACATGCCGTCTAGCAAGGCTTGAGAGCTGAGTTTGTTTGATGTGTCCCCTGAAGTGCTGTAATTTAAATAGCCAGTGAAATGTTGTGCCCCCCCATCCCAGGACTCCTCACCACTCTCCCATACATGTCGGCATCCCTGCCTCCCATCTTTAAACATTATCTTTAGCATCTTCTCCAAGAGCAGCTATCATTATATTGTGGTAAAGTTGCCTGGTATTTGTAGAGATCTCACTAATTTCTAGTTTGTGAGCATTTTACAAATACACCTTGAATCACATGGGTCAAGTTGGGATTTTGCCACGGACCTCACTGTATTAGTTTGCTGGAGCTGCCAAAACCAAGTACCACAGACTGGGTGGCTTAACAACCGAAATTTATCTTCTCGCAGTTCTGGAAGCTGGAAGTCTAAGAAGGTGTTGGCAGAGTTGGGTCCTTCTGACGGTTGGTTCTGTAGGGGAGAGAATCTGTTCCCTGCTTCTCTCCTAGCCTCTGCGGTGAGCTGGCAGTCTTCGGCACTGCTGGCCTCTGAACGCGGCACTTCAGTCTCCGCCTTCCTGTCCCCATGGTGTTCTCCCTGTGTGTGTCTGGATCCAAATGTCCCCTTTTCAGAAGGACACAAGTCATACTGGATCAGGGCCCACCTGCATGACTTCATTTCAATGCAGTTACCTCTGTCAAAGGCCCTATTTCCAAAGAACCTATGTCATATTCTGAGATATTAGAGATGGAGCTTCAGTATATCTTTTTTTGAGGATATAATTTAATCCATAACACTTACACATTTCAAACCTCAGTAATTTGGCATTGCACTCATGACAGTGTTCTTCTTTTACTATTTATGGTATATCTTGAGTCATCTTTTATTTCATGGTTCTTTAAATAATACAGGCAAAGGAGATCCTCCTCTCCCCACCCACAAAATGTTTGTGTACTTGTTGATTTAAGTGTAGTTGCTGGTAGTTATAGTATAGAAACTCTTGAAGGAATAGAGAGGCTTTTTATTACCTTGAATTCTCTTGAGTTTCTTACTCTACATAGATTGGGAAGAAGCTGGCTGAGATTTCTATACTGCGTAGCCCCCTTGGTAAAGAGTTTAGTTCTAGGGGCGCCTGGGTGGCTCAGGTCATGGTCCCAGGGTCCTGGAATTGAGCCTGGGCATCAAGCTCCATGCTTAGCAGGCAGTCTGCTTCTCCTTCTCCCTCTGCTGCTCACCCTCACCCCCCGCCCCCCATTTGTGCTCTTTCTCTCTCTCTCTCTCAAATAAATAAATAAAATCTTAAAAAAAAGAAGACATTTAAAAGGACAAAAAAAATGTAAAATACCTGAATGAGCTTGTATTAGTCTTTTGTAATTTGTGGTAATTATGCTTTTCTTTTTAATACAAAAAAAAACCTTGAAAAGGCAAAAATAAATAAATAATAAAAAAAGAGGAGCCTGGTTTTAAAGAATATGGCTGGTACTGCAACCATGTCAACACACAAAACTCACAAACAAGCTCTTTAATTTTTTTAATAAAAGCCTTGGATTTCCCACATTTTCATATTTGAGTAGAAATATATTTTTTTTAAATCAGTGTTCTTCAGCTTACTTTGTGTGTGTGTTTATGTTTGGGGAAGGGAGGCAGTTTATCATCACTCAGACTACGAATCTCTATCCTGGCTTGGTTTCCTGATTATGTTCTCTCTTTTACATCCCTGTAGCATTTAATATAAGATTTTAAAAAGTTATGCATTGTATAATACTTTGCATTTAAAAAATATAACATTTAAAAATGTTTTTAATTTAGTACCTCAAAATCATTTTTACCTTTCAGGAATTTTCCCAGGGACTTTTGTACATTAAGAGACTTGTTAACATTTTTTTTTAGTTGAGCTTACTCAACTACTGATGAGTGTTTATTATGTTGTTTTTATGCCCTTTTTATACTGTAGGTGAAGAAGAGGTGAATCACATGCAGATTCTGACCTCAAGTGCCTTCACAGTTTTGAAGGGAGATGGTCCATATACCTAAATAACTCAACATAAGTTAGAATGTAGTGTATTTGATATGAGCTAGAATGCAGTAAAAAAGGCCCATGTAAAATGGTGTGGGGTTTTCAAAAGGAAGGAAGAGAGGATGATGTTGACTAAAGTATTTTAAATATGTTCTCTCCAGGGGTGACTGATCAAATTCACAGCCTCATGTGCTTTTATTTTTTCAATTTTTTAAAAAGTTTTTATTTTAATTCCAATTAGTTAACATACAGTGTTATATTCATTTCAGGTGTACAGTGTAGTGATTGAGCACTTCCATACATCACGCAGAGCTCATCGTGACAAATGCCCTCCTATGTCCCCATCACCTATTTCACCAGTCCACCCCCCCACCTCCCCTCTGGTAACCATCAGTTTGTTCTCTATAATTAAGCGTCTGTTCCTTGATTCTCTCTCTCTCTCACTTTTTTCCCTTTGCTTATTTGTTTTGTAAATTCCACATATGAGTGAAATCATTTGGTATTTGTCTTTCTCGGACTGGCTTCTTTTGCATCAACAGAATGAAATCTTGTCATTTACAAGGACCTGGAGCTAGAGAATATAATGCTAAGCCTCAGTGCTTTTAAATCAAGCCTCCCTCATCACTGTGTGTATTCATAGGAATCCTTGGGACAGTTGTCTTTTGGGCTATGGTCCCCAAACAAATATATTTTCACCCTTTGTTATCAGACTCTCCACTAAACTTATTAAAGACTGGGAGCCTTAAAGGAAAAGCAAACTGATTCATTTTGATTATTGTGCAAGTTTTGATTAAGCAAAAGTGTACTGTTTAAGTGTTAAAGTGGAATTGGTTTAAAGCAATGTAATTTGGCAGGGTCAGTGGGTTGTTTATGTGTGAGCACCCATTAAGGCCTGGCTATTGCAGATAAGGGCTCGGACCACAGACAGTCGCCTCAGACTTGAGATGTGGTGGGACCACGTGCTTCTCAGTGTACTGGGATCTACAGGCGGGGCACACCCAGTCTCTCCTAGATGTCTGAAGCCCCCCCAGTTCTGCACCCCATCATGAGTACTGAGAAGTTATGAACCTTTCCTCTTGTCTGGAACAGAGTTCTCTCCTTTCCTTCCTACTTACCTAGGGGGTATGTGAGGCTGCAGATGCTTGCTTTTGATTTTCTCATACTTTGTGTCATTTAGCGAAGGAAAAACCTGCTCTTTGTTCCATCTCTGGAATTAGAGTATTCGACTTATTTAGACTAAGTCATCCCACAGATGGTCCTGATTTTTGGTCCTTTTTTTTTTTTTTTTTTTTGCTTATCTTGCATTTCTGTTGAGGGGATGGTGCCAAAGCGTTGCTCCTGTGGGAGCCTGCTGAACAGAGAAGCCTGCCCGCACGGGTTTGTGCCAGCCGTAAATTGTTATCTCAGAGGTCAATAAGAACAATGGACGAATTTGCTCACTTTATGTAACATGAGATTTATGGGATTGAAAGTGCCAATCTTCTTTTAGCATTTCATTCTGCCAATTTGTGCTGAATAATTGAACTTGAATTAAACGACCTCATAAATTGAGAGACTATGCCAAACCAAGACTGAACTCTACTAAACACATTTCAAAGAGCTCTTCAAAGCCCCAGGAGGAATAGGGGGAGAAATGCTGTTAATTAAAACAAGCAGCAGCAAGAAGAAAGGCTGTGGCAGTTAACCACCTTTTCAGAATATGTGAGATTAAAGAGGTGCCTCTCACTGCTTGCCCTGAAGGTCAACTCCATTGAAACACTATCGGGGGCAGTTTGAAGAATTCTAAAATTCAGAAATCCCCAGATGGAAAACACTGGACTCCTGGTTCACTGAAGTTTCAATCTTCGGTGTTGACACCTGGACTGTCGTGCCAATCTCCAGCGTCCGGAGAGGTTGCCTCCCACAAAAGAGGCAAATCTGATTACATTTTATGAGCTCTGACGCAGGAGGCTCCTGAGGCCCAATCTCTGTCTCTCATTAGGTCTGCTCTGATTTTCTTTTAGACTTTGGGACCACAGGCCAAAGCTTATTATCACCACTCACATTAAAGATCAAGCCTGTATCCACGCTATTAATCACAGGGTCTGAAAATGGCATCATAGTATGATAATGCTATCAGTGTGAGCTTTGTAATTTAATGCACAAAATGCAGCATTACAATGTACAACAAGAGAAATTGGATTAGAAAGAAAAAAGCCAATGGAGTAAATGAGTTTACGCCTTGTAATTTTCAGATCCGGTGCTCCTTCTGTCTAGGTGAAAGTTGAAAAAGCAGAATTCTTACCCTTACGTAGGCCAAGGAGGATAATGGCCCACCCACCAAATCTGCTAATTAAAAAAACCCTAAAGTCTATTCAAATTGCAGATTGAGCCCTGACTTCCTTTAGAGGAAGAATGCAAGGCATTGGAGTCTGGTTCATGGGTACAGCTGGTTTCATTTAGCTTGCAGCAGATAAACAAACAATGCCTAATCTTTTTGACAAAAGCGACAATGAGGATATTGTTTAGGCAAGAAGCATGATTTCAATTATTAGACTAAACTATGCAGGAATAACTTTCCTATTAGACAATGTCTAAATGTATCGGCCTCTGTTAGCCATTTTTATTACCAGAGTCCTTTGATCATTTGATTAGGAGACCCTCAAAAGAATCTGTGATATTTGCTGTCTTCAGAATTGTGGTCATATATCAGATCTGCCCAGCTGGTGAAAATGGAGGCATTTTTTTGGTTAGGGGAGGAATTTTTTGAGAGAGTTAGGGTAGAATTTCCAATTATCGTAATGTCAGGGCTTCTTGAATCTTTCTCCCATAGTTCAATTTAAGTGGTTTTTGAGGAGGACAAGGGGAAGGATATTATGATAAGATAGGTTTCAGTTTAAAGCATACCCACATTCCTGAGTTGCTTCATTATTATTGTGATTCTTTTCGTTTCAACCAGGATGCTGGGGAAGTAGCATCTTTCCATTTTAAATTCGTGGTTCTCAACTGGTTCTAGATGTTGCTCCTCAGAAGACATTTGATGATACCTGGAAATATTTTTGGTTTTCACAACTTAGGTTGTTACTGGCATCTAGAAGTCAGGGATGCTGTGAAACGTTCTACAAATGAATAGGACAGTCTCTCACAACAAAGAATCATTTGCTTATTTGCCTCCAAGTGTCAATAGTGCCAAGGTCGGGAAGCCCTGTTTAAACAAGGAGTGCATGGAGGCAGTTCACATTTTCTTTCTTTCTTTCTTTGTTGTTGTTGTTTTTTCTGTTTTTGTTCTTTTGTTTTGTTTTTTGTCATGTCTAGTTAAAAGAGCTCCTTCCCTTAGAGACATTTACCAAGACCCTAGTATGTTCTGTGTACTGGGCCAGGCGATGGATATGTAATGGTGAGCAAAACTAAGTTCTTCTTTTCATGGAGCCTATCATCTAGTGGGGGAGAAAAAAAACGAATCAAGCCAGCAGACACATCTGTAATTTAAATTGCACAAAAGAAAAGAGAGCTGTGAGAAGGAAGATAGAGAGTGGTGGGTTATATATATTTGCGTGAGAGAGAGGGGTGAGCAATAAGCATGCTTTAGATGGATGGACAGTGGCAGTCTTGCTGAGGAGGGGATACTTACTCTTAGATCCAAAGGAGATGTGACCAACCAGGGAAAGTTCAGGGACGAAAGTGCTTCAGGCCAGACCCCCAGGAGGGGTTGGTGTGTTCTACAAACTCAGAGAGCCCCATGTGAGATGGGGTATGTTCAGGGGAGACTGGTATGAATTGAATTTTGAGAAATCTCCAAGGCCTTGAGGATCATGTTAGGAATGTTCTACTTATATATTACTGCAAAAATGAACCACTTTGAAACATAGAGACTTAAAACAATAGCTATCGTTTTTTTGCTCACGAATCTGCAGTTGGAGAAGGGTGGGAAAAGTTTGTTTCTTCTCCCTGAGGTATCATTTTGTGCAGCTTGACTGAAATATGAGGGACCCATTCCCAACATAGCTTACATGGCTGGCAGGTTGGTGCTGGCTCTTCTCAGGGCTTGGGCTTTCTTATAGCATGGTGACTGGGTTCTCTGAGTGAGCATCCCAAAACATAGGAAGTGAGACTTCTGGCTTCAGCTCCAACATGTAAAGAGCTTGGAAGCTGATGCTCCCATCCTTTCAAAGAGGAAATGCTAGGCGAACAGAACATGTGAAACTTTAGTTCAATTCTTCAGAGAATGGAGGCCACAGGGCAAACCACTGTACTAAATTCTGGAGAGACTGACATATCCAGATAGAAATAGCCCAAATCTCCTCACCAGGAGCACAGGCTGCTGGAGCCATAAACTGGGAAGGATACTTAAATGGTAATTTTTATGAGTTGCTGGAGATGGGCTGTGGTCTAGCATGAGAGTGAGAACTCTTGGGGACCACAGTCTTAGGGACACCCCCACACTTTCTTTTGTTTTGCCTCCGGGAACCCTACAGGGTTCCCACAGTGAAGATCATGGAAAGATCCCCTTGGGGCTCTGGCAGGGGAAGAGGAAAAATAATCATAAAATACAGCCAGAGTGTTCTCCATCACAGAAGCCTGCTCTGCAGGCAAAGGTCTTTGCTAGAGCCTTATCCCAGCTGATGGGAGTTTCTCCCACTCAGACTCTCTCCAGCCTGTCTGTCTCACTTAAATGGGAGAAACCATACTCAATAATGGTTAGGGACTCACTGCAGTCAGGGAAGGAAATAGGGGGTTGAAAGGGGGAAAAAAAAAACTATACCACTGGAGAAACACTTGTGAAGGTCACATCCCACGATGCAGGTTCACTAAATGAATTCAGACTCACTCAGAAGCTTTGAGAATGTTCACACTCCCTCATACCTTACCATCACTCCAGTGTAATAACAGTAGATTATAGCTGAGAGAGTTGCAAGACAGGCTCTCTGTGAGGAGGAGTACTAATGTAAGCCTCAAGTCAGGAGGAGACAAAAACAGGAACACTGGAATCATTTGAAGCAGTTACAACAAACAGTAAACACAGCCAGATTAACATAAATCTTTAGGTTTGGCTTTCAACAAAAAATTACAAGGCGTTCCAAAAGATTGGAAAAAATACAGCCCAAAAAGACAGAGCAGTCGTCACAACCAGACTCAGATATAGCACAGATATTGGAATTGTCAGAGAGGGAATTTAAAATAACTGTGATTAATATATAAGGGTAAATGGATAAGGGAAACAAAAAGCAAGAAAGGGTGGGTAATGTAAACAGAGAAATGAGAAAAGAATCTAAGAAAGAATCAAAAGAAAAGAGAATTTTTTTAAAAACACTGTAACAAATGAAAGATGCTTTTGATGTGTTCAGTAGACTTCAACACAGCTGAAGAAAGGGTCAGAGAACTTGACTATAGGTCAGTAAAAAAACCTTCCAAACTCAAATGCAAAGAAGAGTAAAAATTAAAATGTCTGAGAACTATGGGATAATATCAAAAAGTGTAACATATGCATAATTGGAATACCAGCAGAAGGAAGAATCAAGAAGAAGTATTTGAAGTAAAAATGGCAGAAGACTTTCCAAAATTTATGACAGATACCAAACCACAGATCCACGAGGCTCAGAGCACGCCAAGTATGTTTATATGTAAACAAATCTGAAAAACAAAAATAAAAACAAAAATAAAAACCCTGTATACCTAGGCATATCATATTCAAGCTGTGGAGAAACAGAGACAAAGAGAAAATCTTAAATGAAGCTAGAGAAAAAAATACTTTACCTACAGAGGAAAAAAAATAAGAATTTCATCAGATTTCTCATCAGAAACCACAAAAGCAAGAAGAGAGCGGAGTGAAATCCTTAAGAAAAGAGGTTAAAAAACCACCAACCTAGAATTCTATATCCAATAAATATCTTTCAAAGGTGGAGGAGAAATAAAAACTTTCTCAAACAAAAACTGAGGGAACTCATTGGCAGTAGACTTGTCTTATGAGAAATTTTGGAAGTACTTTAAGCAAAATGAAAATGATACAGGTTGGAGACTTGGATCTCTATAAAAAAGAGCGTTTGAGAAGGAATAAAGAAAAGTAAAATAAAATCTTTTATTGTCATCTTAGTTGAACTAGAAATGCACTGTCTATCTAAAGCAATAATAGTAACAGTGTATTGGGAGATTATGGCGTCTAGATAAGTGAAATGAATGACAGTAGCATCACGAGGGGTGGATGACTGCAACGGAGAACACTGTTGGAAGGCACTCTGCTACACAGGAGCTGATACAGTGTTATTTGAAACTAGACTTAGGTTAGTTAGAAATGTAAACTCTAGCACAACACTATGAAGATTTCAAAAAGTATAAATGATACACTAAGAAGATAAAATAGAATTATATAAAATGCTCAATTAAAATTAGAGGCAGAAAAAGAGGGAGCAAAAAAGGGACAAATACAATAAAAAGAAAACAGTTACAAACAGGATGGATATTAATATACCTATATCCAAATCGCTTAAGGTATCATTGGTCTAGATGCACCAAGTGGAAGAGATTATCAGTGTGGATGAAAAACAAGATCCAACTCTGTGTTGCTTACAAGAAACCTACCTTAATTGGATTAAAAGTAAATTCATAGAAAATATGCCATACTAACACTGTTTAAAAGAAAGCTGGAGTAGTTATATTAATTTCAGACTAAGTAGACTCTTTTGAAGACTCAGAAACCCGTCAGGATGAAGAGGGGGCATCACATAGTGATAGAGGTATTAATTTCCCAAGAAGATATAATAATTCTAAATGTGTATGCACCTAACAATAGAGTGTCAAACTATGGGAGGCAAAAGCTGATAGAACTGAAAGGAGAAACGGACAAATCCACTCTTATAGTTGGAGACTTCAACACCCTTCTGTCGGTAACTGATGGATCAAGCAGGCAAAAAGATCGGTAAGGAATAGATGACCTACACAGCACTTCCAAGGTACAGAAAGTGGAAGCTGCCAGCATTTTAAGGCCTGTGCCCAGAACTGGCGCTGTGTCACTTTCACCTTCTTTATTGATCTAGTGTTCCGAGAGACCAGAATCAAGGGTAGAAGACATAGATGGTGCCTCTCCATGAGGAATGTCAAAGAATTTGGGGGCTATGTTTTAATACCTCACAATATAGCCTGGATTTCATTTCAGTCTAGAATTAAATCTTCGCTCTCACCTTTGCAGAGTTCTTTCACTTATCTTTTCTGACCACATATTCACTGATGCCTTTTTGGATTAACCTCACTAAGTGTTGGATACATTCCTGAGAACAAAGACCCAGTGTGGTGTTTGGTGCCTTGTGGAGAGGGGCATCTTACGTGCTGGTTTGCCTAATACAATCCTGGTTTTTGCTTGTTGTCTTTGTGTTATTATTAATAGTGTTTCTTTTCACTAATTCAGTGTTTTTACTATCCACTGTCTCCATTTGGGTGATAAAATATATGACCACCTTACTTATATAGAACTTTATTCCTCTAGAGACTTGATAAAGCATTTTGCCAAAAACCAGAAGTTATTTAAAGTGCTTTATTATGGAATTCAACTGAGTATTTAGAAGCATTAATTTCGGTGAACCTTTGGGAGCTTTTTAAAAATTGTGATTGTCATTGAACCTCTAATGAAGATTTGTCAATTAATTTAAAAAGATTCATGACGATTAATGACCTTTAGGTACAGCACATTCTCTTAGACAGCAGGGTATGGAGTCTAGAGGTCATGATTTTTGTGGAATAGAAACTGATCAGTCTAAAATTCAAATGATCTACCCAGATCCCTTACTGCTCATAATATAAATGATAGGCTCAGAGTAATTCAAGATAGTGGAAATGCTGGAAATTTGAAACAGGAATTAATGAGTAAGCTGGGACTTGGGTGAAGTCAGTTGCTATTAGAGGTCAAAGAGTCAATGACATTGGGGAGGGTATGTGGTATGGTGAGCGCTGTGAATTGTGTAAGACTGTTGAATCACAGACCTGTACCTCTGAAACAAATAATACATTATATGTTAAAAAAAAGAAGAAGATAGTAGGAAGGGAAAAATGAAGGGGGGTGGGAATCGGAGGAGGAGACGAACCATGAGAAGCTATGGACTCTGAGAAACAAACTGAGGGTTCTAGAGGGGAGGGGGGTGGGGGGATGGGTTAGCCCGATGATGGGTATTAAAGAGGGCACGTACTGAATGGAGCACTGGGTGTTATACGCAAACAATGAATCATGGAACATTACATCAAAAACTAATGATGTAATGTATGATGGATGATTAACATTACATAAAAAAAAAAGAGTCAATGAGTTTTAGTCAGATGCTTATAGTTTATTTAGCATTGGCACATACAGGAGGGGTATACTATAGCATTAGGAGGAATTATAATTGTGGGGAGATGGCAAAAGTACTTGAAAAATCTAGAACTATAAATTGCATAAAGTAATCAAGTACAAGATTTGGATTGTAGACATTGTTGATTTGGGATGATTTTTGAGGAATGTGACATCTGGTAGAGCAAGATCAGAAAGGAAGGCTTTGGAGAAAGGAGTGGGGCGTGATCTGATTCTTTCCTAAGTATGTTTGGGTTTCCTGGGAAGTTCAACTTCAGGCTCTTGTTTGTTGCCTCATAATGAACTGGCAAGTGACACCTACCTTTGTCAGTAGAATCTGAAAATGGAAAAGATAATACAAGCTCAGTGACTTTTATGCAGAAACATATCTGACCTTAAAAAAAATCTCGAGACAGAAAGGAAATGTAAAGATTTTAGGTATGAGACATTTTTCATGCTTAATGGTTGATAACCAAGCAAATATGTGCTTTCTTCCTTCTGGGGTTCAAGGACATAAACATACAGTTCCCTGTATAAACGAATTTTTGAAAATTTGAAAAATACTTGTCTCTATTTCAAAATGGTCTCTTGGGGATTGCAGTATTTTTATTTTATTATTTTTTTTAGATTTTATTTATTTATTTGAGAGAGAGAGAGAATGAGAGAGAGAGAGAGAGCGCATGAGAGGGGGGAGGGTCAGAGGGAGAAGCAGACTCCCCACCAAGCAGAGAGCCCAGTGTGGGACTCTGTCCTGGGACTCCAGGATCATGACCTGAGCCGAAGGCAGTTGCCTAACCAACTGAGCCACCCAGGGGATTGCTGTATTTTTAATGGTCTCTCTTTTTAGGGATTTAAATCAGCGATCCTACAGATCTATGAGCATTGTTTGAGCTGAGGGAAAACACTAGGAACTTCCAGTGAATAGTTGAAAGCCCTGTTGTAATTCAACAGAGAATAAGATAGAAGTCATCCCTTATTGGCCTGATGGGTGAGACAAGAGTGAATTCTTAAGCAGCTTAGCAGCCAGCACAGGTACCCACAGACAAAAGAGCCCCTGAAGAAGCAGGAAAAGCAACCAAAGGCTTTTGTTGTGTGTGATCAAACCCCTGAGGAGAAAGAAGAGGGATATGGAGATACTGAGAAAGCAAATAAATGTTACTAAACCAGGCCAATTGGGGATCCCAGAGGAAGCTGAGTTCCTAAGGGGAAGGCAATGGGCTGGGTTAAACAGAGTGACAGATTTGTGGGAGTTTTTTGTTTGGGTTTTTGTTGTTGTTGTTGTTGTTGTTGTTGTTGTTGTCTGCTTTAGTCCCCGGGAAAGTTTTAGTGTAAAGCTCTGGAGAATTAAGGGCACCTGGGACTGTGCCCAAAGTAAAGCACAGAGGATTATTAAATTAAAATAGAATGGATCTCATCTCTGAGTGAAATAGAAGTGATGGGATAATAGAACACCAATAGTTAGAGTTAGACGAAAGACGAACCACAGAATCTGAGAGGGATTGTCTAGAAAGGCAGCCAGAAAACCAGCCAAATGCCAAGGAAGGCAGAGAGTTACGGGGGCCTGTGGGTGATAATGTCAGATATTCAGCAAGGTCCTGAAAAGATGCGTCCTGAAAAGAACCCCTTAAATTTGCAACTAGGAAGGTTTTTCTTTAGTTCCTGTAGGGGACTGGTGGGGTTAGAGACTCACCTGCTTTGGATTGAAGAGAGAAAGGGGAGGATGGAGGCCGAAATGCAGGGAGTGAGGTAGCAAAGAAGATAGGACAGAAGTATTTTTTGTCGTTTTAGTTTTAAACCAGACAGGAAAGAATTCAGTATGTATATAGATTATGAGCCAGGCATCAGTAAAAAGGGAGAGAAAAAACAACTAAGGAAACACTTGAAGTATGTTCTTGATGAGGAAATTTGAGGAACTGTTTTCTCTGTTGCTTGAACTTTATTCCATAGGTCTTTGATAATGCCTCTCCCTGTCATGTGTTAATAATATATAGATATAAAATAGTTTTTATTGCCAGTTTCACCTCATTTAGGACATAGATCTATAAGAGTATTATTCTTCGTAAATATCTCTTCTATTTTTATTTGTGTTCTTTAAAAATTTAGAAATTGAATTCTGTGTAGCATATGGGTTTCTCTGCTTTCCTCTTTTTCTTCATTGATACTAGTTGTAGTTTTTAAATGACAATATTTTTGTGTATCTCTCTCTCTCTCTCTCTCTCATGGTCATACCTTTCTTTCTGTAATTTAGGGTCATGAAATAAAGCTAAGATTATGGAACACTGGGTTAAGCTTCATTTTGTCACTTGTGAAAATAGGGCGAATATTAGAATTGATTTCACATAGCTGTGAAGAATCTATGAGAATGAATGCATTTGGAGTTTTTTAAAACATCTCGAATATAGTACATGTTAAATGAATTCGGCTATTACTTTTTTCTTTGTTTTTTATAACGATTCTGGAAAAGTTTTGAAATGAGATGATTTCTCCCATTTTACAGATGGAAAAACTGAGGCCCATAAAATCTGAGTAATTTGCCACAGTCACTGACATAGCTATGTGGCAGAGCCAGGACCCAGACTCAGTCAGCCCACCTCTAGAGCTGAGTTCTTAATTTTTATCTCCTTTTATTTTTTGCTTGCTCATTTTATTTTGAAAAAACTTAAAATCTGTGCTCACTCTCCCCTCTTATTAATGATTAACTCTAGGGTACGTGGCCAGTTTCTCCCATGATTCTTAATCTTCCCTCTGTGCCTCTGCTGTCATTTCTCATTAGTCTTGTATCGCCCACATTCTCCACTGTTCTAGGCAACTCCACAGTGACACATAGCCCCCGTCTCCCATACTTCACCGTGCTGATTTGTGGCTTTCCATGTAGAACGGACTGCATGAAATAGAACACTTACTGCTCCCCTTTTCCCTCCTTTAGATACAGTTATTTCGGACAAGGTTTTCCATTTCATTGCTGCCTTCTCTGTGTGGACATCGGCCCGAGATTCAGTGGCACCCATTGTCTCTTACTACTTTTTCTTCGACTCCTGTGACACACACAACTCCTGATCTACCAGCACGTTTACAACCCTTTTGTCCTTCTCATAAATAATGGAGGAACTAATATTATAGTAAGAGCAGTACCTTAACAAAATAATTCTTTCAAATAGGTTTTTGAGTAAATCAGGAACTCAGCACCCTTGAGTCACCCCTTCGCCCCCAAGTTATTCCCAGCCCTAGCTGTGAGTGCAGTTAAGCATTCAAAATGGAATTAAGAGGAGAAAATGATTCTGCTTGTTGTGTCCTTTGAGAATCTTGCCAAATTTTCTGGCCCACTTTTCTTTGTTCTTTTTTGTCACTTCCTTATGTACTTGTGTCTAAGCAGGTACATTTATATTGTTTGTATGTATTTATTCACATAAACTTTCAGATGACTTGATTAAATTTTAAATCATTTTCGTGATAGCTGGTGGGACCTGAGCTAATTTACCATTGACCCATATGTTAATAAAAGGACTTGTTTAATTAATAAGAGCTGGAGAGAATATCTGTATGGAAGGTTATTTTGTCTAATAAATATGGTCAGGTGAATGATGCTTCATGACAAATGCAATTTTTGAAGCTGACATGGCCAGATCTCTACCTAGGGACAATGCTAGTAGCCACTTATTTATTTATTTATTTATTTATTTATTTATTTATATTATTTTTAAATTTAATTTAATTTTATTATGTTATTATGTTATATTAGTCACCATACAATACATCATTAGTTTTTGATGATTCATTGTTTTCGTATAACACCCAGTGCTCCATGCAGTACGTGCCCTCCTTAATACCCATCACCGGGCTAACCCATCCCCTCCTCCCCCTTCCCCTCTAAAACCCTCAGTTTGTTTCTCAGAGTCCATAGTTTCTCATGGTTTGTCTCCCGCTCCGATTCCCCCCTTCTCCTAATGTCCTCCATGCTATTCCTTATGTTCCACAAATAAGTGAAACCATATGATATGATAATAGACTTTCTCTGCTTGACTTATTTCACTTAGCATAATCTCCTCCAGTTAGTAATCAGTCTGCAGAGTTATATTTCCCTTTCTACTTTTCAAAAATTTCCCCTTGTGTTGCATATATTTATATAATATACAAATATACATATATTCATGTATGTGTATAAATGAAAAAGAAAATGCAGGTAGCAGAGATTGTCTTTGAAAGTTGGAGAGAGCAGAGTTGACAGGTTGAATGGTGGGCTGTAAGTTTATACTCCTGAGTAACAACATTGTTGCCCTGAAACCTTGGGTGTCTCAACTTCTCATCTGTCACTTTCTTATTCTACTTCAGAGCTGGAGCCATTCCATCTATCTAAAATGAGTAAATTTCCCTGTTTTCCCAAATATCCTTTAAAATTCAATCATACTTTCCCCGTAGTCGTTCAAAATGAGTGAGCTTTTATAGCATACGGGTTGGATGCTTCTCTGACATATGATTAATCATGCTTTCTCACTTTCTGAAATTCATAATCTGAGTCCAGTTGAATAAATAGTGGCCTGGATTTTAAGATCATAGTAAAAAGAAGAAAATAAGGGGTGTGTTTTCTTTAAAAACCAAGAAAAAAGAATAAAAACTAAGAATAAGGTGATTCTATGTGTTATAACCAAAGATGTTTATCTACCATGGACATGGGACATTAGTTTTATAGTGTTTATTTTTTATAGTAAGTTTTATATTACTACATATGTAGCTGTAGGTACTATATATATCGCTCTATGTATGGTTATATATACACACAAAGACACATGTATATATATGTGTGTGTGTATAACTATATTCCATTTTTAAACATGGAACATGTATAAAATAAATCTTAGAAAAAAAGAGGAAAATGATAAATAATTACAAAGTGACTATTTTATTTGCAAGTATTTGACATAGAAAGATTTAGATATATGTATTCAATTTACCCAACGTACAGATATATTACCTTTTTTCTGTTTACTTATTATAAGATAGCATATTACTAAAGTCTTATTTGTTTTCTGGGCCAGGATTTGTATGTAAGGTGCTGTCATGGGAGAGAGTGCCTCAGCTGGGTGACTACTGATGATTTCCCATCTGCTGCAGTTGGAAGAAGAGTCATGACATTTGTCTCCATTCCTCCTTTTAGGCGAAAATCTGAGTGAATGTCTAATTATTTTTCAGTATATGTTGCCTCTGAAGTCAGAGACTTTAACCTCCAACACTCATTTTGAACTTAAATGAAAAGCACATCGGAAAGCTTTCTGTTAATGTCTGAAAAGATTCACACACACAAAGGAGAGACATTTAGGAAAGCTGACTTTCATGAATTCTTAGTTATAGAAATTATTCTATCGGGGAAAGCAGATGGGATCTGCCCTATCTGAAGCTGTGTGCTAGTTTAGCCCTTGTTGGAAGTAGTTGACTTCATTCATTCTTGTGTGCAGTATTTACTGAAGCCAGACTCCGCAAAAGCCATGTAGTACAAGGAAAAGCTATAGAATGTGGTTTCTCCTCAAAGTGGCTAAATTATGTTGTCTCACTGGACAAAAATTAGCATTCTTATTGGAAGCTAGATTTGGTGCCTGAGACTTGACATCACTGAATAGCCTTTTGTTCAAGATCTTGTCAGTTTTCCTTACTTTGTAGCACTAAACCTGGCAAAAAGATTCCTCTTTAGAAAAGGGATGCTAATGTCTTGTTTGATGGTGATAAACTCACATGTTACTGCTTAGAAAGCCCTGCAAGTTAGCACAGGTGGATTTAACAGGTTGTGTATTTGGCTTTCTTTGTCTTTACAATAAAGACTTGCCACCAAATATTTTATGGTATGTACACATGGATACAGTTTAAATCCTGGACATTTATTAATTTTTAGTATGTTTTAATGTTAATCTGTATTTATAAATATATTAATTTTATAGCCTGTTTTTTCTCCTTTTAATTTAATTTAATTATGTTATGTTAGTCACCATACATTACATCATTAGTTTTTGATTCATTGTTTGCATATAACACCCAGTGCTCCATGCAATACATGCCCTCCTTAATACCCATCACTGGGCTAACCCATCCCCCCACCCCACTCCCCTCTAGAACCCTGTTTGTTTCTCAGAGTCCATAGTCTCTTATGGTTTATAGTCTGTTTTAATCTATATATCATGAAGTACATTTAGTAGACTTATAAGCTCAGTTAACTTACCTTTATTGGTTAGGAATGTATATTTAAGTAACAGATGGACATTTTTGATATGTTAGCTTTTACTTCATTCAGAGCTCTACCCTAAAAAAAGTGTTAGCAGGTAATAAATATATTGATGTCTTGCAAGATCAGAGGTCTAATTACTTTACTGGATCAATCCTGTGGTGGACTAGAGGCGTCCAGATCCCTCTTGAGTCTACTATTTATGCTCTACTGATTCCCTCGTTTTTACTCTCTGTACTTTTAAGTGGGCCTCCCCACCTCTTTCTGCATCTTTGTTTATAGATTCCTCTGTGTAAATGGCTTACTTCTCCTTTTCACATGCCCATGGCCTATCCCATCTTTAAGGTCCAACTCAAGTCCCACTCATACTGTGAGATTTTCCTGGCTTCTCACAAGGCACTGTCCTTGATTAAACTTTAGTTATGCTCCTCTAAGTCCTCTTCCTGACTAGGCCCTGACTTTGCCTGCCACAATCCACCCTTCCCCCCCCGCCCCGGCAACCCCCTGTCCTTGCCAGGCCTTCTTAGCCTAGTTTTAGCAAGATTCCTGCCATTTAGAGAAAATCTCCCCACCCTTGCTATATGGTTGCTCTGGCCTGCCCTTAGCCAGGATCCTGTTAGATCGGGTTAGCAGAAACTACCCCTACCCTTGATGTCACTTCTTAGTAATTTTCCATCCATCCGTGAATGACCCCCTAACCTCTCTGTGGCTCTAAATCCCCACTGTTCTTGTATATTCAGAGTTGAGCCCTGTCTCTCTCCCCTATTATAATAGTCTTGAATAAAGCCTTACTATTTAAACAGGTGTCAGAATAATTTTTTCTTTTTTTTCATGATTTAGTTACTGCCTTGCTTTCTGTGTCCTTTATTTCCTCATATGTATGTAACTTATATTCATATGTATGTCATGTACTCTTATGCATATATGTGTTCTTCAGCACCTATCACAATGCTATTAATACATACTCAAGTATAAACATTAACTATGTAATGACTGGGGAAAGTGTTTAGGGATGCTGTGACCACACTCTTTAAGTGTGTTGAGAAGACTTTGACAGATGGCCCTTGGGAGTAGAGATTTGTAGTCAGGACATAGGAAGTTCTTTCTTCAAATGCACATTTGATTGCCATGGGTCTTAGTTCTTCCAAATCTAAAGTCACATATCTGGGCTCATAGAGTAAAATCTTCTAGCGTATCTGTCCTGGAGGTGATTTGATTGGTTGCTTTCCATCACTAGGTATGAAGCGGTTCCATTACCCTAAATTCCAGCCAGGCCAACTCAAGGAACTGTGCCCCATATAGGTCCTGCCCCCATGTGGCTGTCAGGCCCATACTTGCTTCCTCTGTCAGGTCTTTCTTGCTTGACTAGTGGGGTTGCTTTGATCAATATACCAAAATGAAAGTCATGAAAATTTATGAAAGAAAGAAGTACTGGGGCCATTTTCCTTAAAAGGGAAGTATGAGCTTGTTTGAACTTGAGGCTTCCTGGATTTTATATCAGCTCATCCAGTAAAAAGATAGATTATTAAACCACAAAAAAAAAAAGTAAATGACCAAATATAAAAGTGGGATACCATTTAAAAAAAATATCCACCCACAGAAAGAAGTCTAGAAGATACACACACATGTTGAAAAATTTACCTCTGAATAATAGGATTATTTTGATATAATTTTTTTTCTGTGTTTGCCAACCATTTTGCCATAAACACATGTCACTTTTACAATTAAGATAAGACTTATTAATGCCCATTCCAAAACACATTGATCTATTTTAAGGTTTGTAAAAAATTATTAGAAAACACAAAGAATAATGACATTGCTTTGACAGTAAATAATTTGATCACAGGTGTCTGAAAAAAAAAATACACTGATGTAAGCAGAGCGCCTCTGTTGAATGTAGGAGTAGTGCGAGAATATGGCTCACATACCTTTCTTCTGTGGTTCATGCTGTAATTATTGCTCCCCCACAGAGAATTTATGAGTATGGGTTCTGAAGTCCGACCTCCTAAAAATTCTGAAACTGCCTCTTTTGGTTGTGTGATCTGGAACTGTGCCTTGGTTTTTTTTTTGTTTTTTTTTTTTAAATAAAGTGGAGATGACAATAGTATCTATCACACAACTTTGTTATAGGGATTAAATGAGACATAAAGTCCTTGGCCCAGGGCCTGTCACATTGTAGGTGCTTTAACAATAGTGATATTCAATGCAAGTGCTATTTTTGATTTAAAAGACACCTGTTGTAATTTTAAACCTATTGGCTGTATGTAAGACCATTTGATTCCAAATCAGGGTAATTTGTACTCTGGCTCTAGTGCTAGGTTTTGGAAGTAATACTAAGCATAGATCTTATTATATCAATTCTACATAATTTTTATAAAGTCCTTATCTAATCAGCTCATTAGTAAAACATGAATTAATACAAAGCCTGAGCCTCACCATGTGTAGGTGGATTGTTTTCAACTTTATGTTTAATTGAGTCATTTTTTGCATTGGCACCTTGCTTGCCTTTACAGCAGTCCGTTATAGTACCCCTTTTATTTTTAGGAGAGTAATAACAGTCTTTAGATTTAGTAATTAATGATGCCTAGGCATTGTTCTCCAATCCTTTTTGTCATAAAAGACTTCATTCAAACTAGATAAATTTGGCTTTGCTTGATATTGTTTTAGAAAATTTCATTTCAAAGGTATTTAACAGTGACACATTTTCTATAATTATGACAGTAGTCCAATTTAATGAAGAAAATAAAAATCACTCATAATCCTCTTGACTTGATAGAAGTCTTCGTCCTTTAACCAAGCTACTGTGTATTTATAATAATTATCTTTGTTGGTTGTCCATGGGCCTTTGCTGCCAACCCAAAAAAAGAAAATAACCAGGTTGCTATCCTGGTTGTTACATAAACTGGA
Source organism: Phoca vitulina (assembly GCF_004348235.1). Lineage (NCBI taxonomy): Eukaryota > Metazoa > Chordata > Mammalia > Carnivora > Phocidae > Phoca > Phoca vitulina. Next base: position 65,106,885 of record NW_022589707.1, on the reverse strand, counting down.
TGGGTGTGTGTGCGTGTGTGCTTGCGTCTGTGTGTGTGTGTGTGTGTGTGTCTTTATTAGAATGGGTAGAAAACAGTCTGAACTCTGAATACCCCTGCCTAATGGCTCTCCAGGGCTGCTTTAATTGTTTTATCCTGCTGTTCCAAACTTCACTTAATTTTGTATGGCTATGTTTGAATGGAAAATGCAAGATCTCTGTGATTAACACTACTTGGCAACGAGTATTTGGGGATTCCTTAAAGCCTTGTGGTGAATCAGTGATGTGCTTTTTGGTGCATCTCATTTAACTTTTTTGGAGACGCTTTTTTCCTGCGAGTGGAGGCCTGACTTCTCTCTTACGATGATGAACATGTGTGCCTCAACTAGAGAATGGGGACCATTTCTGACTCTGTTAGCAAAATGGGAACATCATGGTTTAAACATATCTTTGCACTGAGAAAACTTGAGATGTTCTAAGGTGGAGCATCAGACTTTATTCTCTTCTTAAATCCCAGCTTGTGTAATGGCTCAGGCTGATTGTGATGCTGTAGTTAGACTTAAAAAAAAAAAAATGAATGAGTGGATTTTATTTTTATATTTAGATATAGTATGAGATATAGTATGTAAGCATTAGCTAGAAAATAATAAGTAATCCAAGATAGGGAAAAATGATATTATCATCAAAAAGTATATTCATTTCTTTTCTGCTTTTTTGAAGCATTTTCTATGGGAAAAAAGCTTCTGAAGATAAAAATCTATTTGAAGTGGCAACTTGACCTCAGAAAGAGAAAATTTGATTTCTCTAGAAATGTAAAATGCTGCCTTTTCAAAGATCGCAGTAATATGCTTCCCCAGACAAGTGTGCTTGAAAGTGGGACTAGGGAAAAACAGGGAAAAACCCAACTTCTTTTTTTTCTTAACCTTCACACCGTCCCTTCGTTCTTAGGTTTCAGTGCGTATGGGCACCTTTGGGTGTTGTATGTTTAGGGACATAAATTGTATGTTGTAGAGAAAAATTTGTAGAAATATTTATTTATTTATTTATTTAAGATTTTATTTATTTGATGCGGAGAGACACAGCGAAAGAGGGAACACAAGCAGAGGGAGTGGGAGAGGGAGAAGCAGGCTTCCCATGGAGCAGGGAGCCCGATGCTGGGCTCGATCCCAGGACCCTGGGATCATGACCTGAGCTGAAGGCAGACACTTAATGACTGAGCGACTCAGGCGCGCCATTGTAGAAATATTTAACACAGTGAATTTCAAATCTCACTATGTGTGAAAAATCAGTTTCTAAAAACTCAAACTACATTTTACTTATTTTTAATGAAACCCTCTCATCTCATTAAATAAACATGCCCCTCTCTAGTAATTTCAGGAATATGTGTAACCAACTACCTTTACATTTGTAGGTGTCCTGGGTATCTTTTCTGTGCTTTGTGCCTTTTTTTGATATTTGAACAATTCTTCCATTCCTTGTCTTTGATTCCTTTGCCTTACTTTTTTTTTTTTTTTTTTAAAGCAACTTTTCTTTTTTTTTTTTGCATTTTAGTTGCTTGATATGGTCTTATTTCTTCTCTGGCTGGTAATCTCCTCAGAGGCTGTATGTATGGGACTTTTGCTCTATCCAAAAATGGTTCCTTGCATCTGGAGGTATTCCAGAAGAATACCGAGAAGTGTCCAGTCCATTGCCCTAAAACTCTGGAAGATTAATGTAAAAACGGATGGTGAAAGTCTCTCAAAACCAAACCAACACAGACCAGATAACCACAATACAATGCAGCTCAGTGAGAGAAGGAGAGCAAGCATCAGAAGCCCAGGAAAGGCTAAGGTTTGAAGTGGATACACAGAAGATGCCACTGGGGTAGAAAGGTGCTAGAGAATGAGTGCAGTTACTCCCCTCTGTTTTGCTTACATCACTGCTACCGAGGCGAGTGAGCTTCTGGAACCAAAACACAGAACAAATATAAGAGTGAATTAAATTATCAAATGTCTTGGGAAGTTTGAGAGTACTATGGTTCTCTAAGGAGTTCTGGTTTAAGACTTAATATGATTGTTTAACTGAGTTTTAAAGAAATTAGGGTTGAGATTGTCCCATCCCTGTCAGTCATCTTTGAGGAACTATGAAAAATTGGCGAGGCATTAGTAGCCTTGAGAGGTCCACCTAGTCATAGAAGACGGATTCTCTGAACCAGATCCAGGGGAAATGGTGTGACCGACCTTCTTTCTGCATGCCCTTCTCATTCCCTCTCCCCAACAGAACATTTTAGGACAGATTATCACGCAGATGATTTCTGAGTAGTTAGAAAACAAAATAGCGATCTAAGAGTTCATAAATATTATGTCATCCCTAAACAACCTTAATTCCTTTTTCTGATCAGATTGTTAAGCTAGTAGACCAGTAGAACCCTGTAGATACTGTATATTTGTTTGTTTTTCAGATGGGTAACGGTTCCTGTTTATGTTCTGATAGGTAAGAGAGTGATAGGCAGTTGAGTGCTATGCTGTTGCTGGCGGTGGGTTTACAACAGGCTGATTAAGGATCCCTAAGAGTAGTAGGGTTTCTTGTACCTCCTTTACATGATAAGAGGTTGACTCATTTGTTCACCACTGAGCCCTAATTATGTGTCAGATGCAAATTTTCTAGTATGGTCCAGTGGTAGAGGTAGATGGTCAGTGTCATGGTCTGAGAAGGAGGGGCCACGGAAACAAAGGACTAGATTGGAGAGGTTGAAAGTGAAAAGAAGAGGGAGGAGAGAGAAAAAGAAAGAAAGGACATTTAATGAAGCCAGGTCCCCAGAAAGCTGGATGGGGTAGGGGTCAAGAGTGTGGTGTCAAAGGGTACTGTCTTGGACCTCATCCTGTTCAGTGTTTTCATTCCTACCTCAGATTAGGACACAGAGAAGGGTGGGTAGCCAATGCCCATCAAAAACAGGATTGGAATTTGGAACATACGTGAGGGGCATGAGCAGTTGGTTGCTGCTGACAAGTTGGAATTTTATTAGGGATAAATCAAACTCCTGAAGTTGTGTTTAAAAAGTGAATTATTAGGTATAGGGCAAGTTAGAAATGGTGTGATTTCAGGGCCCCTGAAGAAAACTCAGGGGTTTTTGTTGTTGGTAAGATTAGTTTGACTTTACAGTATTTTGTGACTATCACAGTTTAAAACATGCTTAGGCCAAAGTAGTACAAGTTCGATTTCTGGAACGGGGCAGGGTACTATCCCAGTCCACTCAATGCTTTTCAGACCACATCTGGTAGTGTGTCCACCCTGGCAACCACATTTCAAAAGGGGCTAATCAACTGGGACTTCTCAAAAGCTTGCAGCTAAGACTAAGGGCTAGTCAACTATTTCAAATAGTTACTACTATTACTTTTGGATGTTTATTGTAGAAAAGGAGACTTGGACGTGTTCCAGACCAGACAAAGGAAGAGAGGCAATGAGAAGTTGATGTAAGAACCTAAAGGCTTAACAGACTGGTTCTCAACACCCCAGGGTGTTTTAAAAAATACAAATGCTTAGGACCCCACCCTACCGCCAATTAAATCAGGAGTGCGGCCAGGTCAAGATACGTTTTAAAGCTGCCCAGTTGATTCTACTATGCAGCCAGCACCTTAATCTTCCATGCAGCTGCAGAGGCTGGCCCCAGCCCCCTCCATGCCTTGTCTAATGCTCAGGGGCAGCCACAACAGCAGCCCCTGTCCCACCTGCTTCCAAGAGACCGTCAGGATGGAATCTCTTCTGTTCATCACGGGCACCACCCAAGGGATAAACTCCCGGATCATCTGCTGTCTCTCTGGCCTCACCCCCCTACTTCTCACTATATCTTTTACACTGTCGCTTTCTGTCCTTCAGGATCTTCCTGTGTCTTCTAGATCTAGAACATCATCCTCTGATCAACAAACATAATCTCTACCTCTCTCTGAATTTTTTCTTAACTTCTGCTTTAACAGAAGACTGGCTCTCTCTAGAGGTTATTACTTCTCTTGAAGTCCTCCAAATGACTCACAGGTTTTTATGTCTAGCCTAGATTTTTGTACTGAGATCCAGATCCACAAATACCAGTGCTTACTATGTGTCTCCACTGGGGATGCTCCCAGACTAAGATCCTCCGAAACAGGACTCTACAGCTCTGTCTGAATCTCCTCTTCTTTAGTTTCCCTCAATTCAGTTAAGTGGTACCTGCATCCACCCAACATTGAAGTCAGAACATTTGGAATCATCTTTTACAACATTCCCTGTGCCCAATCCAATTTATCCTGACAGGTTGTTGATTGTGTCTTCAGAATGTCCTTTTCCTTTTTCCCATTCCTCTTACCAAACACTGTTTTTGTGCGGCTGCCATCTTTCCCTGGGACCACTGCAACAGTTTCCTGCCCTCCCTTCCTGTTCCCACTGGTGTGCTCCTTCAGGCCATTCTCTACCATAGTGGGTGAGCTGCAGACACATAATTTAATCATAGCATTTCCTTTCTTTAGATCCCCAGTGTTTTTCTTTCCTTTCTTTTCCTTTCCTTTCTTTTCCTTTCCTTTCCTTTCCTTTCCTTTCCTTTCCTTTCCTTTCCTTTCCTTTCCTTTCCTTTCCTTTCCTTTCCTTTCCTTTCCTTTCCTTTCCTTTCCTTTCCTTTCCTTTCTTTTTCTTTTCCTTTCCTTTCCTTTCTTTTCATTTCCTTTCGTTTCCTTTTGTTTCCTTTCCAATATTTTCTGTGGCTCTTAAGGACCTCCATGATCTGGTTCTTCCATTTCTCTTTCCAGGTGCCTTCCTAACTCTCCATCCCCCCCACCCCCAACAGCAAGAAACTCCAGTCATTCTTTCCTTCTTATATTTTTGTTTAACACATTGTGTTCTCTGCCTCTGAGATTTTGTACGGTTGTTCCATCTACCTGGTTGTTCCAATCGCTTAGTCTATGGGTTCCTTCCCCTTTTTGCCTTGAAATTTATTTGTTGAAGAGACAGCTTCATTTTTCCTATAGAATTTCCTATATTCTAGATTTTCTCCCATTGTATCCCAGTGGTATCATTTAACTTGTTACCTTATCTCCTTAATTAAGTAGTTAGAGTGAGACTTCGTCAGATTTGGGTTGGGTTTATTCCATAGGAGGGGATGCCTGCTTCCATCAGGAGGTGCATAATATCTGATAGCCTCATTTTGTGATTTTAGCAACCATTAATAATCCATTAAGTGATTATGGTTAAGAATGGTGTTATTCAGATTCTGTCATTCCTTCTTCGTTTGTTATATGCAGTACATCTATAAAGAGAAACTTCCATATATCAACTATCTCGTTAGAGTGAAGGACAGTGTATATGAAAGTATATGAAGAAGGAAGGTAAATGCTTGATATATTCTTTTCAACTGTTTTGAAACTAATGATATGGTTTTGTAGTACCCTCCAAATACGACTCCTGAGTTGGTTTTGTTTTGTTGCATTATAAACTTATTGAATTAAATGTGTTTGATAGCTTTCAATCACAGATATTAGTTTAGTGATGCTTAAATTTTTCCATCTTGGATGAGTGAGAACCTATTTTTTCTCTTTGAAACTTTATGCCTGTCTCCTTGGTGAGACCTAAGTGCAAGGATCATGTCTCTGTTGTTTGTCCTTTATGCCAAGCACAGAATCACTCTCTCTCAATTTGTTGATTTAGGGGCAGGATATTAAAACTTAATTATGGGACAGACTGTCTTATGAAAGAGCATTTAGTTAGTCTTTGTGGATTCAGAACTTGAATCAGAGAGTGGAAGTTACAGGAAGCAAATTTTGGCTCAACATAAGAACCAAAAAACTTGGGGTAGTTTAGGGGAGTTGAGTTCCATCAAGTCTTTTGAGGGGCTGCTTTGTTCCAGGGAGTGAGAGGACAAGGATAAAAAACCAAATCAGTGAGGATCTTTTTGCTTGGAGCCTGAATGGTCATTGAGGTCACTTCTGCTTGCAAGGTAGTGACTCTCAAATCCTTTGTTGACAGATTTTATTTTTGGAAAGGTGCAGAGTTGGTTGGTTTAAAATTGTTGAAATGTAATTATTGTTTTATTCCATGAACAATGTATGTCACTCTAAATTTGGTTCAAAGTATCATGAGTTTGTACATTGGATGAAACATTGGCAATGATGAATTATGCGTTAGTAGCAATCATTTCTTTTATAAAAGGTTATAATTGTCCATTGAACAGACTTCTCATTGCATTAAATTCTCAGACTTTTTGCATTGTTAGTCACATTCTAATAAATAGCCATTATACTATTCTCTTTTTAATCTTTGGATTTTATTAGTCGTCTTCTCTCTGTATTGATAAAGATTAGCATGAAGTGTGATTACTGGCAACTTACTTTGAAATTCTAATTTATTTTTCCAGAATAAAATATAGTAAATAGCACTTTCAGGATATTGCAGAATTGCAAAGATTTCTCATTTACACCTGAATAAAAATTGAATTTAGATGGAGATAGCAAGACCAAGTGTTTAGTTAAGTTTTAAATTTTTGAAGTATGTATGTAATACAGTAAGTCAGCAATTTAGCCAGTGTCTTAAGAGGGAATTAATAAAAGAAGCACTATTAATAGTACCTTTAAAATATTTTAATGACTTCTCTGAAAATTTAAAAATTCAGCCCACTATATCGTCCTTGATATACTCTAGTTTGCCATTGTCACTTCCTCAGTAGTATCTACATTTCCTTCTATTGCTTCTAGACAAACACAGTAAGGAAACAAGCATTGGATCTGTCTGCACTTGGTATTATTTCCTAGCAGTTTCTCTTGAGACAAAGTCATAATGGAAGAGAGGCAGAATATATTAAATTTTCCAGAGTATATTAAATTTCTTTTAGGTATATTGCCTTAATTTCCTTTGTATCCTCTAGATATAATTTCTTCTAGGTGTTAGCACATGGACACTGTTTTCAAAGATGACTTAGATAATATCTGTAATTTTGTTTTATTGTACTAAATTATCCTATGAATTTTAAGTAACTAATGGAACAGAAAACCTTTGGGCTTTCCTTTGAGAATTTTTGCTCATAGGAAATTCTTTCTGTGCATCATCTTTTGAACCTGGAAATTTTACCCTAAAAGGGGCATTTTCCTTTGTAGGTTTCACAGATGTTGAATGAACAAATGCATGAAAAAATGAACGGGCTGTGTTCCTTGTTCAAAACTCCTAGATCTTCTTGTTTTTGTCTCGCAAGAGAACTTTATTTTTTACAAACTTAGGGCATACAGAACTGCGGACAGAGTTTCTGAAGTTCATAGAGATTTGGATTTGTGGTTAGAACCAGTTTGAAAGCTGGATCCACTTGAACATGGCTCTGCCAGGACACTCAGTATCCCCATGTCTCTGTGTGTGGAAAGCTCTGTGCTTGGGCATTCCCTTGGCTCTTCCTCATCCTGCCTTTGACAGCTCTTCTGTGTGACCAGTGGACTGAAGGATGATTCATCCCTGGGTCTGAAGTCAGCTTGGCCAAGTGAGATGTTGAAAAATTAGAGAATAGTAAAGAATCTCTGAAATTAAAACAGCTCCTTAAATAGCTTAGGACAACTGGGTAAAACCTGGCAATACCTCCAATAGAATGTTCTGTAGTATTATTAACACAATTAAAAGTTTTTTTTTTTACTATGTTAATCACCTGAATTAATGTCTTCATTGCCAATCAAGCCTTGATTGCCTTCTATTCATTAGCTTTTGATTTAATTAATGAGACTTGTTAAAGAGGAATCTTCAGTGTTTTCCTGTAAACAGCTCTCATTTATTGATTCAATTGGAATTTTGTAATTATTCTAAGGAACTTAAATCAATGTTTGAAGTATATGTTTTGGATCTTTAATAAAATCGTTTAAACTACACAAGGTAGTTATTAGATATAATAACTTCTTTTCTATGTTATCTCCTTTTCTGTGTGATTCTATGTCATTTTTATAGAATAACAGATATGTTCTTTTGATGTCTTTAACAAAATGACATTTCGTTAGAGTTAGTAACTTGGAATTTCAAGTATTTCAGTCTGTGCTAAAGTTTATAAAAACATATGCATCAAAGGTAGAACATTAGAAAATTGGTAATGTTATTTTTTCCCAAAGATATTTTTTCCAAAAGTGGAGCAAGTAACTTAGCATTTTTTCCTAGGGCTTTAGAACTGAGGGTTCCAGTAGTTGGTGAGTGTCTAGACATGTAGAGAAAAACTAATTAAGAAAAGAGAAAGTCACAATGACTCTAAGGTTAAAGAGCAATTTGATAATCAATATGATTCCTAAGGGGAGACCACTAAAGCAGTTGAAGAAGAGGGAGATACTGATTAGTGGTCTAGACACAGATAATTAAAGGATAGTGGGGGTTTTGAAACATGGCTGTTGGGTGCAAAAGGGTTAATTAACAAAGCATTCTATAAACTCTAAAACTTTAAGGAAATGAAAACTTGCCATATCCACATGTGTCAAAATCAAAGAGGCTACACATTTAATTTGAAAAAGGACAATAAATACTTAAGCCAAACATGAAAGAAGATACTGAAAACTTTATTAAATTTGAGATTTCTGAAACTTTTGAAAGCAGCAATTATACTTTAATCTTTTTTTTTTAAAGATTTTATTTATTTATTAGAGAGAAGGAGCATGCGCAAGCGAGAGAGCATGAGCAGGGGGAGTGGGGGAGGGAGAAGCAGGCTTCCCGCAGAGCAGGGAGCCCGATGTGGGGCTCGATCTCAGGACCCTGGGATCATGACCTGAGCCAGAGGGCAGATGCTTAACCGACTGAGCCACCCAGGCGCCCCTAAACTTTATTCTTGAGTTATCTTTCAGGTATAAGAAAGGAATTATCAGTATATTAACATTATTAATTCAATAAATGTCTTTGAGAGCCTACTCTATACCAAGCAGTTTTAGGCACTGGGCACATAACAGTTAACAAAACAGAAAGAGTTCCTTCAGTCCCAGAGCTAATAGTCTAGCATAAATTTTAAGGAAATTTTTAGTGTTATGTAATATAATACATAAAACTCAATGTTTCTAGCTGTTGTGAGTATCATAACTATAAGAAATTAATGCTTGGAGTTTCAATTCATGGAGAATGATGCTTCAGAATCAGAATTCCATCAATCTACTTAAAGGTGTTCTACCTCTAGTTGCATTTAAAGAGTAAGTGTTGGCTTAGTTGAAGGTTTCTCTCCTTTTAGTATATTATAGGGGAATGAATTATCCTTCATGGTCTGAGAGTGTTTTAAGTATATGACCTTTAAAAACATGAATTCCCTATATTCTAGAATTCAGTTCATGGTGCATATAAGTTAATGATCTCAAGGGAAGTAGAAAAGCTTTGTGGGAAGAAGGTTGTGTGTATTTTTAATGGGTGAGGGGAAAATATCTGTAAATGTGGGGAAAGTTCCAAGCAGTTCCTGGAAGCAGTTACTGCCTCCTCTGGGAAGCCAGTGATGAGCTCAACTGGGCTGAGAAAAATCTGTGCAGATGTTAGCACTGACTGCATCCCAGCCTCAAGCCCCGCCAGAGACCACCCCCCACCCTTAGTCATAAAGGACAAAGTGAGAGCACAAGGTACAGTCTCCAGTGGAACTCCATGTGCATATCAATTTTTTGCCTGCACCTGGGTACCTAGAGCACAGTCAGGAGTGGAAAAACCAAGGTAATGTACTGAGGAGCGAAAGGATGCAGAACAGAAAAGCAGTTGGCCTGTCATCCCAGCTGAAAGACAAGGACAAATACCTCCTAACCTTGAGAAGAGGGCACATTGTGGGGCTTTATAATCAGATGGCCTTATCCCATTAGGGTAACCAACAAAGTACTTCCACAGTTAGCGCAATGAGGAATGCCACTGGGATGGTTGGGCTGTGCTGAATTCCTTGGACTTTCAAGTTTTGTGTCTGTGGCAGTTTTTCAAGCAAAACCAGACCAATTGGATGCAGTTCTTAAAAAAGAGACATTCTCATTCTTTGTTTCAGACTCAGGCACTGGATTCTCTGGACCACATGAGTTCTTGTTTGCTGGTTCCATAAGCTCTGAAGATTTGTGGTTGCAATTTTTATCTATCAGATTGGCAGAGTCAGTGGTTGATAACATAGTAGAGGTGAAGGGGCTAACAGGAGCTCTTACATTTGTTCTGTAGGAAGTGTAGGTTGGTACAACCTCCATGTAGGATAATTTCCCACTATTCATCAGAATTAGAATTTAGATATGCACATACATTTCAAACTTGAAATGCCACTTTTAGGAATTTATCTTACAGATATTTTTTTTTACCTGAATGAAGTTACATGTCCAAGAATATTTATCGCCATCATTGTTGTAGTAGCCAAAAATTGGGAACATGCTAAACGACCATCTGTAGAAGACTGGGATTAAATGAAGTATATTACACATATACAAAGGAGTGCCCTGTGGTCTTTCAAAAGCAATAGAAAGTTTTCTCTATGAATTTATGAGGAAGTCACCAAATTTATTAAGGTAAAATACACAGTGTGCTCTGTCTAGCATACTACCATATATGTGTGTGTGTAAGTATATATGAACAATGGTAACCCGTGACCTCACAGGATGGGAGCTGGGTGGCTGAAGGAGCGTAGCAGAGAGACCTACTTTTCATCAAATGCCTTCTTGTACCTTTTACATTTGTAATGTGTGCTTGTTTTATCTATTCTTGTTAACAAAGGGTACTGCTGGGCCTAGTAAAGGTAAAGGAGAGCGTTCGCCTAGAAGACCAATGTAGATTGTCATGTTTTTGTTAACAGAATTGACTAGATAAAAAAGTTATCTGCCTAGTGCAATCTGACTTTTAATTACAGCCGATACACATTTAGAATACGTCTGGAAGAACCATCTGCTTTGGATAGGTCCTGTGTAATCTTATAATAGTAAAACATTCATAACTTTTATTTTGATGATATACTGACGTATCATAAGACACATTCAGACCAAATATAATTTTAGAAGGCTCTAGTAAAAAAAAATAACGAGAAAGGGAGGAATGAGTGATATTGAGAGAGAGAAAGAAGAGGGAAGAGAGGAGAGAGGAGAGAAGTCTGAGTGTCGAGTTTCGACCTTGGGGATTGAATGACCTCAGCTTAAGACTGAAGATGAAGACATTTCAGCCAAGGACATGAGGAGCTATTGGAAAAACTAAGGGAAAGAGTTATCTTGATTTCTTGATTTCTAATTAGTCTGAGAATGATTGATCAAGCGTGGTGATTTTGTTAAGCACTAGTTTTCTAGTTCCTTTCTGGAAGGAACATAGAGGGAATCATAGAAAACTTTGGTTAAATCTTGGACGAGGCAAGTGTGAATATTTAAAATGTGAATATTTAAAATGTGAATATTTATAATGATGATATAAAATTCCCAACCTTGCTGAAATTAATCTTGTTGTGGTGGCATAATTGAGTCACTGACATTTTCAGTGCAAAAATGCATAAAATATAAACTGTAAGAAAATTAGAGCCGTAACGGGAACATACTCTCACGGATTCACTTCTCATCTTTTCTTCCGTTTCTGCCAGAGTAAATGGGAAGTTGGTAGCCCTGAAGGTGATCAGGCTGCAAGAAGAAGAAGGTACACCTTTTACAGCTATCAGGGAAGGTAGGCATTTTCTCGTTATCTTTGCTTTTGTGTTTGCATGATGCCTGTAGCTGTTTAAATATTACTCACCTCTGCATATGCAGAGTTTGTAAATTATATGGTTATATCTCATTGGAAAGTGTAAACTGAAATTTAAAAATCAGTATCTCTTGCAATCATATCGAGTCATGTTAAATAAAATAAGACAATCCTGCTGTATACTCAGGTGTGGGGGAAAAAACCTGATGTGTATTGATGGTGAGACTAAAGCTGACTGAGGAATTTTATATGCTTGGTTTTGTTTGTAGGGTTTCTAAGGTACACATTAATCTAGCATTACTTTATATTCATGACTTTTAAGAAAAGTCCTTACACATACTGGGCTCATGCTATCTTGTTAGTCATTTGTATTTCTTCTTTCTTGATTTCTTTGTTCCTGTCCTTTACTATTTTTTCCGTTGGTCTTTCTTATTGACATTTAGATACTCTTTATATATTAGCATCATTTATCTTGTAATATTTTCTTTGGTCATTTTTCTAAAAATTTCTCTTACAACATAGTTTGTTACATACATGTTTCTAATTTTTATAAAATAAAATTGCTTTATATTTTATTTCTGCATAGTTTCTCTACTCCAAGAGAATAAAATATCTTTTTATTAGTGGGAACTTTTCAGTTCAGTTTCACAACTTTTAGTATTAATAGCTTTCCCTCCACTACATTTAAAAATTTTAGTGCCAATATAGTTAACAAAGTGTTATATTAGTTTCAGGTGTACAGCAATATAGTGATTCAGCAGTTCTGTACATTACTCAGTGCTCATCATGATAAATGTATTCTTAATCCCCTTCACCTATTTCAGCCATCCCCCCACCCACCTCCCCTCAGGTAACGATCAGTGTATTCTCTATAGTTAAGAGTGTTTCTTGGGTTGTTTTTTTTGTTTGTTTGTTTGTTTTTTCCCCTTAAATTCCACATACAGGTGAAATCATATGGTATTTGTCTTTCTCCGACTGACTTATTTCACTTAGCATGATACTCCCTCCACTACATTTTTAAAAGTACAAATTATCTTGACATAAGACTTCAGCTTATTTTTTGCACTGAAGGAACTATAGCTGGCCCACCACAAGATAACTGTGAGTGATTTACTGCAATAATATCATTAAGGTATTGAGGAATTATATGTAGTCTGTCCCTGGTCTGATTTGTTTCTCACAACCATCATTATGATTTACATTTGTTTTTGAGAGGCTTCCTTTCAGTTTTCACTTTCTCACCTCTCATTCTCCTTTTCGTACCACTTCCGTTTGGTTTCCATCATTCCTACTTAGCTGAAAATGTTGTTGTGAAGGCATCTTTATGAAATATTTGTTACATAAAGAGGGTGCTCCCGTCTGATGGGATTGGAAACCACTGGTTGAGATAGAGCAGTGGTTCTCATTGAGCTCTGGTGGAGCAAGGTGGAGTGCTCTTGAATTTGATTTTGCTAGACCCTGAGTGCTAGGGTGTAGGAAAGGGGCAGAGAGAGGCTGGGCCAAGAGAGAAGCAGGAGGAAATGAAACTGGGCAGCAGGCACGCTCCCTAGCGTGTGGCGTATACACTGCAGTTTACCAACCTGCCCTTGCTGTTCGTGCTAGCCTCGGTTCAAGGTTCAGAGCAAGTTTATAATGGTATTAGAGGATCCAGTTGTGACAGTTGGACTCATCAGTGCGAAGTTCAAGGGGAGAAACAAATAGAGCCAAATTGAAGTGGTTGTTGATCTGTTCATACTGCCTAGGTATGAGGCAAGGCCGTTGGGCACAAGGTAGGCCTGAGATAAACTTGGGAACAGGCCCTGGGAGGCAGTTGTGTCAGAGAATGCAGGCCTCTGTGGGTTAGGGAGCCTCTGAAGACTTTTGAACTGAGTGTATTAGGAAGATAAATCTGATATTAGGTATGATATAGATTAGATGAGGAGGAACCTGGAAGCTGATAAATCAGTCATTCAAAGTCATGCAGATTTGAAATTACGAGGACCTGGATTAATTAGAAAGCAGTGACAAAAAATGATTTGTAGAGAAAGAAATGCCAGAACAAGGTGAATTACTGGTTAGAGATTATTTGAGAGGGAAACATAAATGGTTTTGAGTTTGAATGAGTAAAAACATGGTGCCAGAGAGAGAAATAATTTGTGTTGCTTTTAACACTTTGCAGTTTGAAAGGGCGGTTATCTACTGTAAGCTTCACTTGAGCCCTTCGAAGGGATTTTGTATAGAGTTTATACTGTTTATAGAATCTGTGATACGAGTATGGAATTGAGGCCTAGAGAGGTTAGTTGACTTGTCCAAGGCGTTGGATCTTGTACCTAGGCTTTCTTAGTTAGTACTCTGTGGAGTAGTAGATTTGAGTTTTGGACTTTCTGAGTTCATGATACGTCTATACGAAAATGTCTTTTTGGCGATGTGGGAGTAGATCTCATGAGAGTTTAGCATAAACAGTATATATTTAGCATGGTCCTTAACAAGCTGAATGAGTGTAAGATTTTTGTGGGAGAGGACTTTGAGCAAAAAACAGGGAGTTAAATTGGAAGGGAGTGTAGTAAGGTGGAAAGCCCCGTGGATATTAGAGTCTAGAAATCTGGGCTTCATTCTGGCTCTGTTTTCCATCACCTGCCGGACATCTGGGCTTCATTCTGGCTCTGTTTTTCATCACCTACCAGACAACATGAGGCAAGTCACCTATATTACTTTGCTAGGGCCCCTGTAGCAAAGTACCATAGGACAAGTGGCTTAAATAACAGAAATTTACTGTGTCGTAGTTCTGGAGGCCGGAAGTCCGAGGTCAGGGTGTCGGGGTCCTGCTTCAGAGGGCCATGAAGGCAGGATCTGTTTCAAGCCTTGGCTTGTGGATGGCCATCTTTTCCCTGTGTGTTCAAATCATCTTCCTGCTACCTCTGTCCAATTTCCTTTTCTTGTAAGGACACCAGTCATATTGGATTAGGGCCCACTCTAATGATCTCAGTTTAGCTTAATTACCTGTGAAAACCCCCTGTCTTCAAGTACGGTCACATGCTGAGGTGCTGGGGTTAGGACTTCAACATGTGAATTTTGGGGGGACACAATTCAGTCTCTAACACCACCTCATGGCTCTAGGCCTCTGTAACCCTGGTTGTGGAACATGGGAGTTGGTTTGTGCCATCTCTCAGGAACCATCTCCCTCTATATTATGGTTTTGATTTCCCACGGGATCTTCAAACTCAGAGTTTTGAATACCGTGGAGAGCAGGGAAGGCTGCAAGAATTGTTGAGGCCTGGAGGAACAGATCACAAAATGACATTGTATTTTCCATTCAATAAAGTATTTTGAGGTTTCCTAATACAATCTGACTTCTCGGTGATTTTTAATGGAGATAAGTGACCCGACAGTAAGAAGAGGAATTAAACTTTGGGTCAGTTTTGGTTATTTACTCCTCTCTTGCCTTCTTATTCCCTCCTCTCATAGTCTTATTTTTTCATTTTTCTGCTCTGTATGTGTGAAAGCAAAAGCTAGCACAATTGCTCCCTTTTGCTGTGAATAATGATTCATGCAAAGTAACTCCTCTGTGTATCTGGTGGTAGAGTTTGAAATATTTAGAATGGGGGGGTGGGTGATGTTTGGGATATGTTCATTTTTGCATTTTTACATTTTTGCATCTTTACATTGATGAGGGTGTAGCATGGCTTGTTCAATTGAGACGAAGCACTTTAATTTGAGTTTGCCTCTTTTCTGCTGTTTTGGTCAATTTCCTCATTCACAAAATATCAACAGCAGGAGGATTTCAAAGGAGGAAAACAGAAAAGTAGTTTTCAAGTGGCAGCTTGCCACTTAGAACCTTACCTGGGAATTTAGATTTTAACACATAATTTTCACCTAAAGTAGAACTACTTGGTCAGCAACTCTAATCTTACCTGGATTTATGTCCAGGGATGGATTTTGAATTTTATCTCAGAGCTAGAGTGCTTACTGGCTTAATTCGGGTTCAGGTGCTTTGAGACTCATTCTATTTTTGATGGCAGCTTAGAGAAATTAAGCAGCAGTGCTATGGGCTAGCTATTCTATTTTTTATTCTCATATGATATCTTCATAGATTCTGATGGTAAGGATAGTCAGGAGATACTGGCATGGTTTCAAAATGAATAGATAAAGTTTCTTAGGATATCCCATCTTTTTTTTTTTTTTTTAAAGATTTTATTTATTTGTTAGAGAGAGACCGAGAGAGACAGAGAACACAGTGTGGGGAGGAGCAGAGGGAGAAGGACAAGTAGACTCTGCACTGAGCACCGAGCCCAACACAGGGCTCGATCTCGCAACCCTGAGATCATGACCTGAGCCAAAATCAAGAGTAGGACACTCAACCCGACTGAGTCACCCAGGTGCCCCAGGCTATCCCATCTTTATAAACAACTTCAAGATGTCTGATGTCTGTATTCTTGCTCTGTGATACTATATTCTAGATATTCAACAATTTGTTTGTTTGTTTGTTTTTGGCTAAGATTTGCCCAGAGAAAGAATAGAAGGGAACCAGTTATCATCTTTTGTGAATTTTTGAATACCTAATAGTTTTCTTAGGCAAGAGTTAAGAGAAATCTAGATACTGTAAAAGAGAACAGTTTTCTTTTAAAGATTTTATTTGTCAGAGAGAGAGAGAGCGCGCACAAGCAAGGGGAATGGCAGGCAGAGGGAGAAGCAGACTCCCTGCTGAGCAAGGAACCCAATGTGGGGCTCGATCCCAGGACCCTGGGATCGTGACCTGAGCTGAAGGCAGACCCTTAACCAACTGAGCCACCCAGGCATCCCTCACCCTTCCACATGCAGATCTTTACTGAATCTCCCTGTTTTCATTTCAGTTTATGCAGCTAGTTTAGAGGGACTAAAAGATATTGAAGTACTTAGGGCATAAAATGATGAGGCTCTGTAAAACAGTGGGGGGAAAGAGGAGATGAATGTGTTTGGGAAGGACTTAAGAGGGATAGCTGGTAGGGCTTGGTGTTTGACTAGACATAGAGCTTGATAGAAATGGGATATTCAGAGTATTCCAGGATTTTTGGCATTCATGAATAGTTAGATAGTGAAGCCAATAATAAGAAAGGCACTACAGGGTAGGGGAGTTTATAGGAAGGGAAAGAGAGTAAGTTCAATTCTGATCATGTTAATTTTGAGATCTGGCCTTCAGGTGGTAATTGTTTATGTAGTGGTGCAATTTAGATAACCCATCAGTTGTACCTAAACTGGGGACCTTACCCCACATTCCAAGTACATGATCTCATTTAGTCTTTCAACATTGTGGGAAAGGTTGATGTTATCTTCATTTTAGTAATTAAGAAGCTGAGATCTAAAGAGATTTTTGTCCAAAGTCATACAAATAAGTGGCAAATTTGGGTCTTCTACCCAGTACCCAGGCCAATGCCTGACGCCTGATGGTCACTCAGTACATGTTGAGTGAGTGAGTAACAGAATAAGTGAGTGAAGAAACCCCAAATCCTTTAGTGTTATTCTACTATATTGCATCACTGTTGAGACAGAAACTTCTATGATCAAAATTGTATATGGATTCTTTTCAGACTACTAAGCAGAGAGGTTAGGAAGGTTATGAAGGTTAGGTTAGAAGTTGGGAAATCGCCCTAGAGCAGTCGGAAAATGTTGAGTCTTGGTGAAGACTATGGCACTAGCTACATGAGCATAAGTGAGTCACTTAACATATTTAATCTTCAGTTTTTTCATCTTTGTGATGAAGGGGTTTGAACTATATGATCTTAAAGCTTTACAATTAAAATAATAGTATCAGCATGAAGCATTACCTGGATAAAGGATCCTTAATTGTATCATCAGTATGCTTCATACACACATGCTGTAATGTGATGCACATTTATTGTGTTTAAAATATTTCTTTTAAACCCTCTAATAATAATCCTTTATGTCTGTCACTGAAAAAAATTAACATGAATTGCTTCAGAGCATTTGACAATTGACAGACAAGTTTTTCTTTAAATGGAAGGTAAAAAATCCATGAGTCTAGACTTTGATTTTAAGTAAGCTTATGTAGATTGCCAAAATTGTTATTCTTTGTAAGAATGAATAATTTGATGGACGTCTGCCAATTGATATCAACAAAAAATTTGCAAGCTGTTAGATCATGTGACTTTGAAAACTGAAAATCATATGTTTTCCTTTGCATGTCTTTAATTTTAAAGGATGAGGTTTTTTAATAAAGTAACTTATTTTTTGTCCCCTTTAAGTTTGTAAAAAATTTTATATTTTCTATTTTATTTGGAAATAGAGATTTCCAATTATATTTGGAAATATAAATGTAAATATTTTATTGGAACTATAAATTGAACTATGATACATTTATGTTTAAAATATTTTTAGGGTTGTGCAACTAGTTCTAATCTGAAGGTGTTTATAATTGGCTAAAAATCTCCAAGGACTTTTTCAGTATCTACTATATGCTTATGTTTTAAAAATGCTATCTCATTTAATTCCTCCCAATATTCCTGTGTTATGTAGAGGTATGAATATCTCTGTATTATGAAGTGGTGATTGAGGCCTGGAGATAATAAATTGTCTTGTATTACACAATTTACTAGTAAACAGCTAAGTTAGGATTTTAACTGGGGTCTTTTAACTAAAGTGTTTGTTTCAAAGATGGTAATTTCTTCTCTTCAGAATTTCTAATCTAAAAAAGTTATGGGAGTCCATAATCTACATATAAACTGTTTGTCTTGACATTATTATCATTGCTACTACAAGTTGCTGTATAAAAATTCCATCCAGGCACCTCTGTTACTTCTCAATATTTGAAGTTGTATTGTTGATCTATGTATGATCTATTGATAGAAATAGTCAAAGGATGACAAACAATGCACAGTAATTAATTCATGACCAATGTCTTGACAACTGACAGAATTTAGTGTCATTTATCTTCAAGCTCTAGATTAAGGTAAATTCTTTAATGTAAGGGAATAGTCAAGGACAATAGTAAACAAGGAGACTCTAATATTCATTAAAAAAAATAGATATGTCATGTATATTGGAAAGGAACTTGACAGTCTTAGAGGAGACGGATGAGCAAAAACATATTGAAGGAATAATTGCTAAAAACTTACTGAAATTGTTGAAAAATTGAATTAATCTATTAATTCAAGAAGATAAATGACCCCCATTAGGAGAAACATAAAGAGACCAAAACTTAACACCTGTCATAGTCTAAGTTTATCTCTGAAAGACAGAGACAAAGAGAAAATCTTGAAAGCAATAGGAGGAAAGCAATAGGAGTAAAGCAACTCGTTACATTTAGGAGGAGAAAAAAAAAGTATGTTTAAGATCTAACCTGTTATCTAAACCAGAGGAGGCAAGAGGCAATTGGTATATTCAAAATGCTTAAAAACAAAACAAAACAACCTGTAAACCAAAAATTCCACATGTAACAAAAAATATCCTTCAAAAATGAAAGTTAAAGACATTTTTAAATCAGCCACAAATTAGGAGAAAATATTCTCAAATAAAAGATTTTTTTAAATTTTATTTTATTATGTTATGTTAATCACCATACATTACATCATTAGTTTTTGTTGTAGTGTTCCATGATTCATTGTTTGTGTATAACACCCAGTGCTCCATTCAATACGTGCCCTCTTTAATACCCATCACCAGGCTAACCCATCCCCCCACCCCCACCCCTCTAGAACCCTCAGTCAACCAAAATATCTAAATTATATTAAAAAGGTCCCAAACTCAACAATTAGAAGACCTCCTCCAAATTTTTAAATGGGAAAGCAATTTGAGTATATATTTCACCAAGAAGACATATCAGTAGCTAATATAAGCCCATGAAGTGATGCTTGAAGTTGTTAGTCATGAACTAAATGAAAATTAACACCATAGTGAGATGTGACTGTATACCTAATACAATGACTATAATCAAAAAGACCAACAGTACCAGGTGTTGAAAAAGGATGTGGAGTAACTGGAACCTTCATAGTTTGCTGGTGGGAATGTCAAGTGGTACAGCCACTTTGGAAAACCTTTAACAGTTGTTAAAAGTTGAATATGCAGTTACCATACAAACCAGCATTTCCACTCCTGAGTATCATATCATCTCCCCAGGAGAAAGGAAAACATACTTCTATGCAAAGACACAGACGTGAATGTTCCTAACATTACCATGCTGAATAGCCAAAATCAGGAAACAATCTAAATGTCCATCAACTGTTGAATTGATAAACAAAATGTTGCATATCCATACAGCAATAAAAAGAAGCTAACTACTAATAACATGCTTCAACATGTTTGGACCTCGGACACATTATGCTTGGTTATATAAGCCTGGTTGTATATACATAAAATTTCCAGAAGGAGCCAATCTATGAAAACAGAAAACAGAGACCCATGGTTGCCTGGGGCTGGAGCTGGCAGCAGGGATTGGCTGTAAACTGTCACCCACCCTGGTGACATGAAATTGTTCCTGTGCTAGGTTGTTTTTATGATTTGACAAATCTGAGTTGTAATGGCTGTAGAACTCTGTAGATTTACTTAAAGTCATTAAATTTTATACTTACAGTGGGTATATTTTATGGTTTATAAATTATACCTCAAATAAATTTTCTCCTAATTTTATTAAAATATATGTAGGCTTAGCTAAAAATATACACTTAGCTAAAAATATGTTAACACTAGTGATCATTATTAATAATAAATTATTACATTGCAAAACCTAGAAAATCTTTTTTCCAGTTTCTCTAAACTTGTATTATTTTCGTTATCAGAAATAAAACTTGTTGACTATAAAAACTGACACCTCCTATTCTCAAAGATCTTAAAATTTACTAGTGGAGAAAGATAAACATGTTGGCAGTTGAATTTGTAGGACTACAGCTACAAAAGTCTCTTGGGGGCCAGAGTGAGTGAGCCTATTGGTAAGTCAAAGAGCCTTGAAACTCATGAGAGAAGTGGGGACACCTGAGCAATGTTGGCGGGTCACATTTCACCTCAGACCTTGAAAAACAAAGCATCATTCCAGTCCCTTGTCAGAAGCTGTCTTCTAGTTCGCAGTATTGACATCAGCTTATATTATAGCCCTCATACTTCCAGGAAGCCAGACAACACAGAGTAGCAGAAGTGTGCTGAATTGACCTGCCCTAACCACTTGGAAGAAGGAAAAGAGACACCCTATGAGGTTGCAGTGAAGAACCTTTTGAAGTTGTGTGTCACTGCTGTCAGGTTTTGACAGACAGCTTTAATCACAACATACTATTTGTTCAGTGAGATAAGATAACCCAGTATGAACAAAGTATCCCTGTATAATTTACGGAGCCAAGATACTGATTGAAAATGACAACTGGCGGGTTGAACTTTTATGACTCCACAGTGGAGAAGCTGCCGGAGAAGCTCCATCTTGGAGGAAGGAATGTCCTTTGCCCTTTCTCAAGCCTGAGTTCTCCCAGCCCATCCGCAACTCTGCTTTGACCATCTTTTTTATTTTAATTTTTTTAAAGATTTATTTATTTGGTGGGGGAGGGCAGCGGGAGAGGGGGAGAGAAATCCAGGCAGTCTCTGCACTGAGCCAGACGCAGGGCTCAATCTCACGACCCTGAGATCAGGACCTGAGCCCAAACCAAAAGTCTGGTGCTCAGCCGACTGTACCACCACCCAGGCGCCCATGCTTTGACCATCTTTCAAGACCTTGTTAAAGTGCTCTCTCTTTCTGAAACCTTTGCTGGCTTTCGTAGAAATAATCTTTTTCTTTTGGGGCTGCTTTGCCTTGCTTGTTTTGTTGTTGTTTTTGCTTATACACTTACCTCTTAGCATTTATTTATAGCACTTACATTATACTTTATGATATGGTCAGATTTTTTTTTAAATACTTCCTTTTTATTTTTATTTATTTTTAATTTTTTTTATGAACATATAATGTATTATTTGTTTCAGAGGTACAGGTCTGTGATTCATCAGTCTTACACAATTCACAGCACTTACCATAGTACCTATGGTCAGTTATTTTTAATTGTAAACTATATATATGGCCTTTAAATCCTGAGGGTTGTGATGTGAAGCAAGCACTGGCTAGTCAGATTCTAGATTTTTCCCTTTTGTCACCAAAATGGAACTAACCAGACTCCAGTTAGAATTTTAATGAATTTAAGCAGTAATGAAAAGTGCCATGGTAGTTTGTGAATTAAAAGGAAAAGAGCTCTGGTGTGGTGGTGGAAGAGATGGGGTTTGGGCTGAGCTTAAATGATGTTGTGTAATTTGTTCAGGCTGCTATAACAAAATACCAGAGCCTGGGTAGCTCATCAACAGCAGAAATTTATTGCTCACAGTTCTGGAGGCTGGAAGTCCCAGATCAGGGTGCTGGGATGGTTGGGGTACCCTGGTCTCCAACTTACCTTTTATTCTCACATGGCAGGAGAGAGCTCTGTGGGGGTCTTTTTTAAAAAGAACATTAAGTACCTCCCAAAGTCCCCACCTCCTAACACAGTCACCTTTGGGGGTTAGGATTACAACATAGGAATTTTGAAGGGAGAGCACAAACCATCAGACCATAGCAGATAGGTAGGATTCATATACAGAGAAATGAACAGAGAAAGGCCTGCCTGCTAAGGTAGCTGACTCAGGTAGGAAATATCACTTCCTTCCCCTCTCAACCCCATCACCAGTTTGACTGGCATAGAGGAGTTTAAATCTCCTGACAGTGGGGTGGGTGGGTTGCCCCTAAATGTTTTCTAATGAAAACTCTAGCTGTTCTTTTGTTCACTATTATTCTACTAAAAAGGTAATCTGGGTGGATGTTCTCTGCAAAGTCTTAGTTTCTAGGACTTCTGTTTTTTATTTTTTTAT
The DNA here is from genome assembly GCF_004348235.1 of Phoca vitulina. Taxonomy (NCBI): domain Eukaryota; kingdom Metazoa; phylum Chordata; class Mammalia; order Carnivora; family Phocidae; genus Phoca; species Phoca vitulina. The sequence continues at coordinate 65,084,495 of NW_022589707.1, read as the reverse complement.
TTTATTTTATTTATTTTTTACCTGCTTTTTTTTTTGTAAATGAGGAATTTTATTTATTTATTTTTATTATTATGTTATGTTAATCACCATACATTACATCATTAGTTTTTGATGTAGTGTTCCACGATTCAGTGTTTGCGTATAACACCCAATGCTCCATGCAGTACGTGCCCTCCTTAATACCCATCACCAGGCTAACCCATCCCCCCACCTCCCTCCCCTCTAGAACCATCAGTTTGTTTCTCAGAGTCCATAGTCTCTCATGGTTCATCTCCCCCTCCGATTTCCCCCCCTTCATTCTTCCCCTCCTGCTATCTTCTTCTTCTTCTTTTTTTTTTTTTTTAACATATAATGTATTATTTGTATCAGAGGTACAGGTCTGTGATTCAACAGTCTTAGACAATTCACAGCGCTCACCATAGCACATACCCTCCCCAATGTCTATCACCCAGCCACCCCATCCCTCCCACCCCCCACCACTCCAGCAACCCTCAGTTTGTTTCCTGAGATTAAGAATTCCTCATATCAGTGAGGTCATATGATACATGTCTTTCTCTGATTGACTTAGTTCGCTCAGCATAATACCCTCCAGTTCCATCCATGTCATTGCAAATGGCAAGATTTCATTCCTTTTGATGGCTGCATAATATTCCATTGTGTGTGTGTGTGTGTGTGTGTGTGTGTGTGTGTATATATATATATATATATATATATACCACATCTTCTTTATCCATTCATCTGTCGATGGACATCTTGGCTCTTTCCATAGTTTGGCTATTGTGGCCATTGCTGCTATAAACCTCAGGGTACATGTACCCCTTCAGATCCCTACATTTGTCTCTGGGGTAAATACCCAGTAGAGCAATTGCTGGATCGTATGGTAGCTCTATTTTCAACTTTTTGGGGAACCTCCATACTGTTTTCCAGAGTGGCTGCACCAGCTTGCATTCCCACCAACAGTGTAGGAGGGTTCCCCTTTATCCGCATCCTCGCCAACACCTGTCGTTTCCTGACTTGTTAATTTTAGCCATTCTGACTGGTGTGAGGTGGTATCTCATTGAGGTTTTGATTTGGATTTCCCTGATGCTTAGTGATGTTGAGCATTTTTTCATGTGTCTGTTGGCCATTTGGATGTCCTCTTTGGAAAAATGGTTGAAAGACCTAAATGTGAGACAGGAGTCGATCAAAATCCTAAAGAAGAACACAGGCAGCAACCTCTTCGACCTCAACCACAGCAACTTCTTCCTAGAAGCATCGCCAAAGGCAAGGGAAGCAAGGGCAAAAATGAACTATTGGGATTTCATCAAGATAAAAAGCTTTTGCACAGCAAAAGAAACAGTCCACAAAACCAAAAGACAACCGACAGAATGGGAGAAGATATTTGCAATTGACATATCAGATAAAGGGCTAGTATCCAAAATCTATAAAGAACTTATTAAACTCAACACCCAAAGAACAAATGATCCAATCAAGAAATGGGCAGAAGACATGGACTTCTGTTTTTTAAAATTGTTTTTTGTTACTGTCAAATGGGTTGCTATAGCATGAATTCTTTTGTTGATGCTGGATCATTAATATCTGGGGTAGTTGGTGAGCAAAAATCCTAGAGACCCAGGATCCATAAGGGAATATCATGAAGTCTGGGAAAGTAGAGATAGGACAAGAACTGAAAAGGAAGAATGCGTCTAGTCGAGGGGATTAGTAAGGAGCCAAGAACAATTTGAGTGTCTTAAGCAAGGGTGAGTTTGAGGAGGACAGCACCATTTACAGAATCAGGAAGCAGGAAGTGGCAGCAACTTTAGGGTCACAGCGATTGAATAGGTGTTATTTACATATGCCAAAGTTGAGGTGATAGCCATTTATCTCAGTAAAAATCCCTGAATGGTAGGATTGTCGAGCTGAGAAGAACGTTGGTGATTATGTAATCTGGTTCCTTCATTTCACAAAAGAACACACTGAGTCCCAGAGAGTCCAATAGATTGTTCGAACTACCAAAATCAGGAGAGTTCAGGCCCGGAGTGAGAGTCATGTGAGTCATTACTGTGGAAAAAGGTGGTCAGAGATCTGGCAGTGAATTACATCTTCAAAATGCAGTTCTCACCACAGATTATATCTGATCTTGGTGTAACGTGCCAAAAAGCGACGTCATTTAGGTTTCTCTGTATTTCTCATTTTCTTCTGACATTTTGGAATGTGGTGGAACTCTTCAAAAGACCATCAAATAATTCGTGTTTTAATTTTTAAAAAGCAAATTAATAGCATGTGTGGAGAAACATACCATATAGTTTATTGTGGGAAAAGTTTAGAAGTAGAAAGCTACAGGAAATTTTAGTGGAGGACATTTATATTTTTTGGACATGTGCCATCTCAGTCAAGTCCCTGAATATACTCATAAGAATTGAATTGATAATAGCACTTTTTAAAAGCCCTAACAATTTGAACAGGGCCCAAGAAAAAGAATTAAGGGAAATAATAAGCAAGAACTTGGCAGTGGTTCTGTCTTCGTGAGCTGATACTCCTTCCTTCTGTCCTAAAGTTTAGGGCTAGTGTGGGCAGGAACCAGCAGCAGGGGTCAGTTTTAGTGATGCCAGTTTGGTTTCACAGAAGTACTTACGATCATAAAATTTTCTTGATTAAGACTAGGATTAATTTTTCTGTAGGGGCTTTTTGTGGGGGGGGTGTCAGCATTTTAAGGCAATTTCCATGATGAGCAGCAGATTGATTGGGTTTAAGATGATTGAGATAATATTTTGTTAAAGATCTGAATGCATACTAGTCATTTAATGAATAGTTGTCTGTGACTTTGCTTTCTAAATGCCTTTAATTATTCTATAAAGATTGTAAGTCTTGTGGGAAGCAGGTAAACACTTCCACTCTCTTGGGGACTTCCAGGGTTGGTCTGGATATGGAGTAGGTCTTTCCTTCTGCCCCTTTTATGTTAATATGTTTGGAATGTTGTAGATGGTTAATGGTGGTAAAGGGAACCAGTAACTCCTACCAGCTATCCATTCTAACTGACAGATTGTAAACCTGATGGACTGATTACCAGATGGATTGAAACCCAGGTCCGTCTGACTCTACAGCACAGCTCTTAATACTAGGATGTGCTACTTCTCAGAGGCAGGATTACAGTGGTTAAGACTTTACCCTTAAGTGATTTGCTACTTCATGGCCCAGAGCCTCAGACAGATTTCCTTTCTTAGTTCTCTCTAGCAGAATCATGAACTACACTTAGAAAACAATTGAAACTTACTGGCAGGGATACACCCATAACCAATTAAATTTTGGGAACATAGGTTAATCAAATACTATAGACATCCTGCTATTTCATAAAGTGATTAATATAGCAGAACTTATTGATACTGCATATGGTGGAGTAGTTAGTGCAAAAGAAAATATTTTTGAAGTGTTGCTCTATCAGGGGAGCGAAATCAAACTGAAAATAGGAAGACATGAAAGTATAGCTGCTTATCACACAGTTTTGTTTTTGCATAATTGGATGTTTTCAGAATAGGAGACTTCTGGTAGCTTAGCTCCCATTTGAAAAACTATACTTCTAGATATTTCTTATACTTCCAGATGGTTTTTACCTAAGTAATAGATTCTTGAAAATACTGAGCCAACAAGCCTATGCTATTATAATTTCCAATTTACCTAAACCATTAAAAATAAACCACAAAACTAGAGTAAACTTGGTTTGTTAGGGATATTTTCCCTCAACTGTAAATTTTATGCACAAGATGGAAAAAATTGCTGGTATTAAATCTGCAGTATTGAAGAGGAAGTCCTGCCTTCTTAAAGTAAAACCTTCATCAATCTAAAAGGTTTTAAGTAAAACAAAATCTTAAAATGCACAAAGAGCAAATGGGCCAGTCTTTTGTGTGTATATATATTATCTGTTACCCAGACTTTTCATGTGCTGCCATATTATTATGCATATTGCTATACTTGGAGCAAAAATAGGACCACAGAAATATATGGGCATAGTATTTCAATGATTTGATAAACCTGGGTATTGCTTTTGGGTGTCATAAAGCATCTAGGCAAATCCTTAAGTACAGTGATATATTACTTTGGTCTGTGCATGGAGTTGTTAGCGGAAACTTTTATGTGTCATTGGAGGGCAGTATACGGTCTTTTATATTTCAGAGATGAAGTATAATGCAAACGGAAATTTGAGATGATGGTCAAGAGCTGAGATTTTCAAACCCCATGCACTGTTCTTATGAGGAATGTTTATTTTTCTTTGTTTACAAGAAAGTAACTGAAGTGATTTGTTATGCATTATATGACCCAGAGGGTATCTAGCAAGCTTTTTTTAATGTTAATATTTTCAGGATACAGTTCTTTCTGCACACATGCACATAAATATATACATTGATACATCTCTGCAAATTAAAAGCTTATTTTAGATAACTCATGTTTAATAAGTGCAGTTCATGTTTTTTATTTCCCTGATGAGTGCGATTTTTTTTAAATTTCATAGAAATAAACATGTAGGAAACTGTCTTCTTTTTAGTTGCTGTGGGCCCCCTGAGTTCATGTAATCACTCTAAGCAGTTTGTATCCTTTAGAGAAGAGAGAGAAAACATTTCTTTAAGGTTTTATATGGTCATTTATAATGCATATAATAACGTAGAAAACCAGTCTTTTGAGAGCTTCCAGCTTTTTGAGGAAGTCTTCCCTCACTAGGAAGAGGGGGACTTCTCGTGTTGAATATTTGCTCTTTCTCTCGAGAGGAATGAAATTCCCCCCTTTGAGATAATTTTGATAAAAGAATAATTTGATCCGAAGTCACATGAAGTTTAGAAAGCAGGCATGGTAATTCAAAGATAGAAGTCAGTTATTCTTTTATAGGCTTTTTCAAATTAAAAACTTGAATGTTTTCCCTTAAAGGTTATCAGTGACCTTTACCTAACAAAAACTCATGACCTTTTCAAATTTTTGGTCATCCTTTTTTTTTTATTTTAAAGATTTTATTTATTTATTTGACAGAGAGAGAGACAGCGAGAGAGGGAACACAAGCAAGGGGAGCGGGAGAGGGAGAAGTAGACTCCCCGCCGAGCAGGGAGCCCAATGCGGGGCTCGATCCCAGGACCCTGGGATCAAGACCTGAGCCGAAGGCAGACACTTAACCAACTGAGCCACCTGGGTGCCCCAAATTTTTGGTCATCCTTAACACCATTTTGTCATTTGACACAAAATTTGCTGCTACCACCGAAGAGCTGTATGACCCTTGCAGTATTTAAGTAGGCATCCTGTGTTGTATTTTTATTTGTTAAATCTGACATCTTGAAGTCCCCTCTCTTTTCTCTGGAGGCCTTCTCCTTTTTCCACGTCATGTGGGCAGCCTGCATACCATACCCATGGCCCTGACTCTCCTCACTTCCTCATGGAAGTTCATCTGCTCTTATGGTAGCAGGTGTCACCTCCCTGTGCTGGTTTCCCAGCCCACATCTGCGGCCTTGACTGCGGCAGCCCCCAAATTCAAACAGCCCGAGGTGACCCTTACTGAATGTGCTGCTACTGCCTCCAGCTCACCGTGACCAAACCAAACTCTGTCCGGAATGCTGCGGACCAGGGATCTCGCTGCATTCCGAGTCAGCCTTGTTTCCACCGGCGGAAAGAAGTCTGCCGGGTGCTGGTGTGTCTGACTCCCCTCTCTCCATACGTAATCTGTACACTTGTCACCAAGGTGGCCACGAGTTTCATCCTCTTCGTTGTTCTTTTTACCCAGATGTAAAGTAGTGAAGGTCCTGAAATAATTTCCTTTTTGGGCCCCTCTGATTCGCGTTCCCTCCTTTCAGTGTTTCCTGCCTTCTGCTGTTGGATTAGTCCTCTTTCAGCACAGTCTGGGGTCGGATCCCTGGAAACAGACTCAGAGGCAGAGTCGCATGCAGGTGTATTGGGGCGCGGACTTCAGAAGATAAACCTGCAGGGAAGTGAGGAAGGCGGGGTTGGGCAGAGGGGGATGCTGACTGCAGTCAAGTTGTGCCTGAAGCCTCAGCTGAGCCTAGAGAGTGCTCCAGAGTTGAGATGGCCTCCAGAGTTGTTGCAAACTGAGAAACAGGGCCAGACCCTTATACACCCCTCCCTCGAAGGTCCCCCCACGGGGCCCCTGATGTGCTCCACTTCAAAGGCCCTCTAATTTCATTTGCTGTATGGCTGTCCTTTGGTCTGCAACCGCCATAATGATCTCTTCCTTTCTGCCTTCTCAAATGCCTGCCTCTGAGCCAGTCACCCACTGAGAGGAGGGGTAGGCTGTTCCTGCAGCTAAGGACTCTTCCCAGCAAAGGACACAGCTGTGGAGCGGCAGCTGAGGGATGGGTGTGCTGGCACTGAGAGGGCTGTGAGCCCCACCAGATCCACTGCCATCCCATTCAGCATTTCATTTTCCTGTAGGAACCTGAAGTGCTTCCCTACTGGCTGCTTCATCAAGGTAAATGTCTCTGCCTGACTTCGAGGGTCCCTCCCTTATCCATTACTTGGCCCCACCCTACCTGCTGCTGAGCTCAGTTTCTCGCCATCTTGCTTCCCTCCCCTCCAGTTGAGGAAGGGTTATCCTCGGTGTAGGGTCTGCCAGTAGTCTGCTGTGTAGCCTCCTTCATATTCCTGCCCACCCATTGCCTACTCCACAGCATTTCAAGCCTTTGCTTTTGGGGTCCTCCCCCTGCAACAGCCCTCCCGTCTAGGTCTTCTCTTATGCTTTGAAACCAGTTTATTCGTCCAGCTTGTAGTTAGTACTGTACAATTCTGTACCTCATTGTATACTTCATCATATTTGTCCATTAGCTTTGTGGGTATATGTGTGTGTGTGTGCTATTCTTGTGTTTAACATTAATTATTACGGAAGGTGAGACTTACATTTAATTTCTTTGGTATTTTTGGCAGAATCTAGCAGAATGCTAGTCTCATATTAGAGGCTCATTGAGTGGCTGTTTTATTTCCCAGTTGTTTCTGTAAGCATCACAGACAAAAGTAAAAACCAACCAAAGAAACAAAACACCTAATCGAGTGATGAGATAAGCTAGAGGGAGTTTTCTGGAAAGATTATATTTGAGTTCAAGGGATGACATTTTATGAGTTTCAGAATTACATGTTTCTGTGAGTTTGTGTGGCTCCTGCATGGATGACTTGAAGTAAAATTATGAATTAATAGCAGTTTCCTTATCCTCTTGTCCCAGTTCACTCTCTCACACCGTTTTTGGGCCAGTGTAGCCGGTGTTCCTTCCCTGTGATTCCAGTCTCCCTTGAGGAATTTTCTTCCCGTCCTGGTATCCAAGTACGTGTTCCCCTCCACACCTTCCTCCCTCAGCTGCCCTGTAACCTCTTCCTTTAGCCATAGAGCAGCCTCCCCGGGGCATCACCCCTGAACATCCTTCTGGTCAGCTCTCCTCTTCAAAACTTACATGTATCAGTGAACAAACTACGTTTATGTACAACAAAACATAATGTTGGCTGAAAAGAGGCAGACACAAAAGAGCATGTGATAATTGTCACAAAAATGGGCAAAACTAATCTATGGTGTTATAGTCAGGATAGTGCTAACTGTTGGCAGCAATCGTATTTAGAAGAGCACACAAGGGGGTTTCTGGAATGCTAGGAATTCTTCATTTCTTAAGCCAGTGCTGATTACATGGATGTGAGCTTTGTACTTGTGAGTGGTACTTATTTATATGTGTGTTATATTCTGATAGAAAGTTTTAAAAAATTAACTCTCTGCTTGGCGAGCTGATCACTTTATAAGCTCTTCTGTGGATGGGGGCATTTGTTACTCTTCTGGAAGTACTGATTTAGAGGTAATAGAAAGAGGGGAGTCATGAACTTGGCCCTCTTTGTTCACCCTTATCATGGTGTTTCTGGGGAAGAGTGTGACGTTGTTGAACCCATCTGTCTGCTACTGGACATTATTATAAATTAATAACAAAAAAACTCATGTTCAAAGTCTTGAATTTTTCTTCCAGTAGAGCCTAGTTATCAGATTGTTTTTCCTTGTCTTATTAATTCCTCCTGTCCCGAAGGAAAAGTCTTTACTTTTGTTTCATCTTCAGAAAGAGTTACAGAACAGTTGATCGCAATTTTCCTTAGGTGTTCTAGGTAGAACAATAATCTTTTGAAAAATATCTCCCGTTGAACTCTTCAGAATATCTGGGAAGGGAAGGTTGAAGTAGAGGAAAGTATTATTGGTTGTTTACTTTGGCTGTATCATTCAACTTGGATGCACTTTCTCATGGTACCAAGGCTTCCAGCAACAGAGAGAAGAGACCCTGTTGGACTTTTTACTTTTCCTTGGGTGGTGTAAGTTAATATAACAAAATTGGAAAGGCAAAAACAGGAGAAGTGCAGGTAGCAAGCTATAGAGGGAAAGAGTAGATTTGGATCAGCCAAACCTAGTCTCCAGTTTGGATTCTGGCACTTAGTAAGTATGGGAATTTGGGCAGATTGTTTAGCTTTCTCTAAAAGGGTGGTCACTGTGCTGTCTTCATGTGCAAGATTCGTGTGATGATTAGACATAATGATTGTATAGCTCCAGAGCCAGTAAGTGCTCAGTTAAAGGCTGTGATGACATGGGACTGGAACAGAGAGGACCCACGTTTTCCAGATTGTTATTTTGAATACACGGTATTTCAATAAAGGTATCCCATACCAAGCACTTCTGTATGTTGGGAAATAAAAATAAATAGAAGGAAACAATCCTTCCTCTTCAAACAATGACACAAAATTTCATGAAAGAATTAAACAATTTTAAGGCCATACATGAGCAAGTATTAGAGAGTTTTCATAAATACACGGAGAATCCAAAGTAAATGAAAATTCTTGTGAGATGGGGTTTGTCAGGGAAGGCTTATATTCACAGAAGAAGCTTTGCCTGGAGCAGAGTTTTGGAAAATTAATCATAATGATGATAGGCAACATTGATTCTGCATGGATTCTGAGCTGGGCATTGGACTTCCTGCTTTATGCATATTATCTTGTCTAATCCACACAAGTACCCTGTGAGGGATAGCTGCTGGCATTATTTCCATCTGATGGCGAGAAAAACCAAAGCTTCCGGAAGGGACGCAGCCTACCCACAAGCACACAATTAATGGAGTGGTGGGGCCGGTGTCCAAAACCCTGGTAGCCATCTCTGCCATCCTCAGAGTGAACACAGTATTCGTACGGGGTAGTATCTAAATTGTTTTGGAAACAGTTGCTTTCAGGGGACCTGTAAGTCAGTTGGGGAATTAATAATTGTACCTTTGTTCTCTTAAATCGCAACAGAACAGCAACTAATGAAAGGTAGCATGGTGTAGCGGATAGAATGTGGATGTGGAGTGGGATGAACTGGTTTCAAGCCCTTGCCACTTATCAGCTGCTGTGTGGCTCTGGACAAGTTACTCAACAAAGCTGGGCATTCATTTCTTACGGTATCTTTAAAAGAGAGGCAAGAAATAATGTACTTTGCCATTTTGCTCTAGGGGCTGTTGTAACCATCTCCGGGGTTTATGAAATTGTCAAGTGCTATGAAGTAAGTTATTTTTGTTAGTGTTATAAGTAATAGACTTGGTGATGATGATAATAATGATAGTGGTGAAGATGATACAATAACACCAACAATAATAATTTAAAATAGTAGTAAAAACAGTCCATGATTGCATTGTGTCAGATGGCCACAAGGATGGAACTGCTCTTGCTGGCAATATTTCAGATATTTGCTGATTAAGTGGTTTTGGTAGATTTGCAGTTTATGCCCTTCTTGGCTCAAACAAGCAATTAAATACTCCTCAGGAAATCATGAAAGGTTACCTTTAGTTGTACAGCCTATGCTGTTGGAATTTTGGCTTCAATTCAGGACTCATGGCCAAATTAACATCTGAATCACTGGAAGCCTATTCATAAAGAATACAGAACTAAAGTTTATGTACTCAGCTAAAGTGACTTGAGTTTCACAATGTAGCCAGGAGATAGAAACTGTTCTCCTGTACTTTGTGCTCCAATTCACAGACTGAAATGCAGCCTGCTGTGGGCCTGTTATTGTGTTTCTGTGTAAGGGAACCTCTGACTTGGGCCAGCGCCTGTTAATTTAATGGAGGATGCCTCCAATTTAGCAATTGTGATTCGTAAAGGGCCACTAGGGCCCTCCAGGAAAATTTTTATATAAATGAGAGATAATGGCAATAGTTTTAGTCTTTCGCAAATCATCTCTTTAAGTAAAATGCCTTGTGAAAACTACTAAAACCATAGTATAATTATTTCTAAAAATTAAATTCAGTTACTCTTAGAGGGACTTCTTCAGAGCTAGAAAATATTTATTTCATGCTTATAGTAGTTGTTGCCCTTGCCTTTCTTGCTGTGGTATAAGTAGTAGAGACTCGTGTATACAGATGCCTATCTTGGAAGTGGTTATTTTTAGATCAGATTTTTTTTTTGGATGACTGTCTTTTTTTTTTTAAGAGATAGCTTGATATTGCAAATTATAGCAAATACAGTTCTTACAAACAGAATTTTTCAGATAGTATGAACTTTTAATATTAGGGACTTGGTAAATAAGTGTGAATATTTTTAATAAGCTGTTTTGCTAATAGGACTAATTCTGTTTGACAAAATTTCTGTATCATAAATTTATCATTGTTTAAAAATGTTAGTACTCATATTTTGGAAAGGATCCTTTGAGGGTGTAGATTAACATAAAAATCACACAGAATGTGGTAGTTATGCTTCTGGTAGTCAAAACTCCTAGCAGTTTTATTTTTTTAATCAAAGACTTGATTAGTCATTTGGATAGAAATTTCAAGAAATTGCCTTTGCAATTATAGCTATCTTAGAAGAATTCTTTCCAGAAAAGTTGAGCAAGGATGCCAATTAATTCCAGCTGTTGGAGTGCATTGTATGTAAATGTCTGAGTTCAGCCTCCAGTAATTTAGAGAGAAGCTCTTAAATGCTATAATTTAACAACCAAAAAGCTTTGTAGGCTGTTAGTCCACTCATTTGACTGAATTTTTGAATGAAGCATTGATTTCTGCGTTTCCTTTTTCGTAAGCTAAGTATTCCTGGCAGTGTTGGCCATCTCTGTGGAGATGCCAGTTCTAGTAGGAAGATAAGGTTGGGGAGGTTTAAAAAAAAAAAAAAAGCTTAATTTCTAATTTTAAAATTATATATTACTTTTAAAATTTCTTTTTCTCCAAACTGAAATACTTGGTTGCATATATGTGTTTTTTTTTTCAACAAAAACTGAATATACTTTTTTTTTTTTTTTTTTAGAATAGTTTTAGGTCTACAGAAAAATAGAACAGAAAAAACTGTTCCCATAAAGTCTCCCCGGCACCAAATTTGTTACAATTGATGAATGAATATTGATACATTAGTATTAACTAAAGTCCATACCATAGCTTACTTTTGGGTTCACTTTGTGTTGTACAGTTTTGTGGGTTTTGCCAAATACATAATGACATGTACCCGTCATTACAGTCTCATAGACAATGGTTTTACTGCCCCAAAGATCCCCTGTTCTTCCCCTGTTCATCCTCCCAGCCCCTTCACTCCCTGTCCCAACCCTGGGCAGCGACTGATCCTTTACTGTCTCTATAGTTTTGCCTTTTTCAAGAGTGTTGAACAGGTGGAAGCAGAGAGCATGCAGCCTTGTCAGAGTGGCTTCTTTGACGTACTAATATGCATTTAAGGTCCCTCTAGGTCTTTTCAGGTCTTGATAGCTCATTTCATTTTAGCACTGTATAATCTTCCCTTGTATGGATTATCACCCAGTTTAGTTGTCCATCCACCTATACTGAAGTTGCTTCCAACTTCAGGCAACTATAGATAAAGCTACTGTAAACATTCTTGTGCAGGATTTTGTGAGGACATAAATTTTCAATTCCTTTGGGTACTTAAGTTCTTTTTACCTAGGGAACAAGTAGACCCTGAGTATATAGATGAGGGTCAAGAGAAACTCACCATTCCTATGGAGGTCAGAAGTGGGAGGTTGGGAGTAGGGAAGATTGACTATTCACAGTTCACAGTATGGGTTATTGGGGAGGAAAAATTTTATTCTACCCTTTAAGATTCTTTTGGCTGATATAAGAATTAAACTGACATGAGGCAGATTAGCAGGAGAAAATAAAATTTAATTACATATGTATGGGGGCTCCCTAAGAAGATGAGGTCCACAGGCAGGCAGGCAATTGAGGCTTATATGCCATCCACAGTTGAGGCAAAGGGGATAGGAGTCTGGGACGTCTAAGGGAAGGAAAGCAATTTACAGGTAGATGGAAAAGAGTAAAAGTCTGCTGGGCCATGCAGTAACAATAGGACACGAGAAGAATTTTAACAGACTGGTAAATTCCTCCCTGTCTCCCACACCAGAGTTCATATTGTAAGTAGTTATCTATGGCCATAGCTCCTTGCTGGAGCAGGTCTTCTGTCTAAATTCTTGTAGGCAGGGGGCGGAGGGTCAAAGGTTGTCCTGAACGTTTTGTTTCTTAAAAATAGTCAGCCTAGAATAATCCACATGCCAAAGAGACACATTTTGGGTTGGCAGATTTTTCCTTCCTACAGTGTCCAGCAAAAGTTGGCAAATGCCAGCCTGTCTCCTGCCAGTGGCTAAGTGGACCATGGGAAGAAGCTGGAAGGACATTTTCCTGCTTCGTTACAGTTCAGAGCAATCGAGAGGAGTACCAATAAGCAGCCCTAATTGGTCCCATTTACAGGTCTGATTAATAAGATTCCCATAAATACTTTTATTTATTTATTTATTTTTTTAAGATTTTATTTATTTATTTGACACAGAGAGAGAGAGAGAGAGAGCACGAGAGGGAACACAAGCAGAGGGAGTGGGACAGGGAGAAGCAGGCTTCCTGCTGAGCAGGGAGCCGGATGCAGGGCTCGATTCCAGGACCCTGGGATCATGAGCCGAGCTGAAGGCAGACGCTTAACGACTGAGCCACCCAGGTGCCCCCCCATAAATACTTTTAAACTGCATTTATAAATCTGGTATATTTAGTTCTTTTTAGACATTCAAATGCCTTGATCTAACAACCAGAACTTCTCCAAGTACTTAAATTGTTTCTGCAAACCTAATAAAACCACATTTATAAATACAGTTCATCTTAAGAATTCTGATGCTGCTGAGAATGTAGTAAAACTCTTATGCCTTTCAATTTAAAATCGTAAGTTGGAAAGAAATTAAATTGAAATTACAAGCATAGTTTGTTAACATATCAAACTATCTTAAACATAATAAATGCTTTATCAGCTAAATGTTGAACTTTGTCCAAGTGATTATACATTGATTCCTAAACTTAACGTCAGAGGTTTTAATACAGTGGATTTGATTTGATCCCATTATGTCTCTGTTTGAAATTAAACATTCCCAGAGTTCTTATCACATAGAGTAATTTAGAATTATCATCCCAGGAAGATCAGGCTTGTTATATAAAGCGAATTAAGTAACTTAGCAGCCAGAGATCTGAGACCTGGAGGGCTGCCATGTGGCCGTCCAGGGGCACTCTCTCTCAGCCACTGAAGGACTTGCGTGCCATTTTATATAGTCCGTATCACAACTGGTAGAGACAACAGGTCTCTACTCTTAAATAATTCTTTTATCTCATTTGGATCCTTGGATTGCAGAATCAAATGAAGGAAGTGAAGGAGGTCCTTCACTTCCTTCAACTAATCTCTTCACCTTCTCATGGAATTCTATATGCTTTTCCTTTTTCCTGTCTTGTTAGGTCAGAACTCTTAAAGCTGTTTTAATCTAATTCTACTTGAATTCCCCTGTCTTTCACACCTTCATCTGTGTCTACACATGTTGTGTAGCCACAGCAATGAAGTCTTGCTCATGACAGTTATGTTGACCAAGTTTCCAGCTATCTCTGCTAGAGATGCTCATCTGTTTGTTGAATGATGCACTGAGAACAGTGACCATGGATCATACTTGTTAAGCAAAGGTGAAGAACTAGTGTCCTGTTAGAATTCAGCTAGTTGAGGTTTCATGTGACATTTACGTGGTATGTAAATATTGTCCATAAGTGGCAGGGTAAGTTTCAAATACAGAGTTGTATTTGCTCTGCTTTTTATAAGAGATCCAGTATGAAGTACAGTTTTTAGGTTAGATTATTAAGATTGACTTGTGTCTTTCTCTCAGCCTCCCACATCTAGTCCATCAATAAATTCTTTTGGCTTCACCTGTAGAAAAGATCCAGAATGTAACAATTTCTCACCACAGTCTTGGCTGCCATTATCTCCAGCTTGGGATTTATTGTTAAATAAATAGCCTCTTGATTTTCTTTTCTTCCACAGTAACCCCCCCCCCCCATTTACAGTTTATCTTCTATATAGCATTTGGCATGATCTTTTTAATACATAAATTAGATAGTTATTCTGCCACTATCAACCTTCCAGTGGCTTTAATGATCATAGACAGAAATCAAGATATTTTAGAAGTATGTTCTAGCTGCTGGCTTCTTTCCTACCTCATATCTGATCTGTGTCCCTAACTAGACTGGCCTCCTTATTCTTCCTTGACCACATAGGACACATGAAGTTCCACCTTAGGATCTTTGGACTTACTGTGCCTCTTACTCCAGCTCTTTGCCCTTGAATATTAGCATGCCCTTCACATTTAAGATCACTTCCTCAGAAACATATTCAGAGGGTACATCTGATCACCCTTTCAAATTTGAACTCCCTCTCTGTCACTCCACCATCGACACACACACTCTAACCTAGTCCCCATCACTGTGTGGTCTTTTACTGATTAATTTTTATTCATAATCCTTACCAATAGCTAGCATTGTCCTGTATATTTCTTTGTATTGTTACAACTTCTATATTATATCCCTAGCACCTACCAAGTAATTCCTGGCACTAGTAAGTGTTCATTAACACTTACAGTACAACATACTTGCTGAATGAATGAATGAATGAATGTCTTCCTCATTAGGATGAAAGCCCAGTGAAAACAGGGCTTTGCTTGCCCATTCCCAGTGCATCCCCTTTGACCCCATAGGAAACACTCAATAAATATTTATTGAATGAAAGATGGCCTGATTTAGGCTTAAGTCTCTGTGAGGCATTTTAATTCTGGGTCTTAGATTCCCTTGACCTTGTCTTACTTATAGTAACGCACCCCCTGCTTGCACCACTCTTCAGTGATGAAGTGACCAAGTGGAGTCTTCTGTAAGTTAGACATAACAGAGTCTGATTTAAACACTGTCATTGGGCCCTTAACTGATTGATTTAATTTTCCTCATGTAACCAGAAGTAAAATTAGTAGTATAAGCACATAGTTGAAAATAAAGTGGAATTCTTGAAATTATTTGCAGACTTGGGGTTGCTAAAGTAACTTGTCATCTTTAGCATGGAATTTACAGTAGACATTGCTATTTAAAAATTTTTTTAAAGCCACTTTACATACAGAGTGATTTATAGTAAAATATCTGGGATTTAAAAGAAGATAAGAGTGTTTAAAAAAAAATACCTGAAAATCCCTTAAATCAGTTTGAATTTTTAAAATATCCAGGATGAAAAAATAAAAAAGAATATGTTGCTAAATATTGAAGTATCATTGAGGATAAAATAAGCCCTTATGTTTGAAGAGTGCCATACAGTATACAAGATACTTTCCCTACTTTATCTTAAGCAGTTATGGGCCTGAGATTAGGTTTAATAAAAATACTTGAGCTTCAGAACATAGGAGCTTATCTAAAAGGCTTTGAAGAAGTTCTTTTAGAGAAAGGTACTCAGGGTTGTGGGTTACTATCCCTAGGGTGAGTCAGTGGAGATGAAGAAGGTCACATGGGTTAGGACTCGGGAATGTTTCTAGAGCTGTTGGTGGCCCCTGTACCGTTCTCACACTTGTAGCCATCTGCGTCCCACCCTCCAGCCCTCGCCTTGTCAGCCACCATGTCCGCGCTTAGCTCTTGACTCTGCCCTTGTCTTTTCTCCAGAGGCGTAGCAGAGTAGTGAGACGATGGGATTCAGAATCACCAGGCCTGGATGTAACCTCTGACCGGCCACTTGCTGTTTTATGGGCTGACTTTATTTCAGATCTCATTTGTGTTCTATAAGCATGTTCCATGCTTCCGACTGTTGGTTGATTGATATTGGAAACCACATTTCTAACATTTGTGAAACCATTAGACAAACAGTGACTATCATATGAATACCGTGTAAGGGCTTTGGGGCTGTGATTCTCAAACACTGTGTGAATCAGATCCCTTGGGGAGCACCGGGAGCATGATTCCAGGGCATACCCCAGGGATGCTGAATCGGAATCTTTGATGCTTATGTACAGAGATCTCATTTTTTCAGTTTTGATATTTGCAACCACTGTTCTGAGAACCCAGGAAGAATTATAAGGTGTCATCCCTGCCTTTCAGATGCTTGTGTCTAGTTAGAATATGAAAATGAACATGAATGGCACAATTAGACAATGATGGAGTTGAATCTTCGTTTATTTGGTTGGTGTGAGTGGAGAGGAGCTCTAGAGAGGACAGCATGGGGTTGGGTGCCCTTAATTTATGTCTGGGTTAGAGAGTTTGGATAGAAAAGTATCAGATAAGGTGACAGCAAGATAGCAAGATGTGTTTTGGTTTATCAATCATAAGAATGGCTTCAAAGCATATATAATGTTAAGTAGTCTTTTATGTATTTTTATCTCTACACCCCCCAAAACTGGTAAGATTTTTCAAGAAGGACATAGAAATAGACCCAGCCATTTTGGTTAAATTTATTTTGTTGTGAAAATAAACAAAAACCTCCCAGCCTTTTATAAATTTGAGTTACATCTCCTTTCAAATTCCTTTAAGAATGTGAACTTTGGATATTGCAAAATAGTTCTCATCATCTTAACAACAATTTAAAACCATTTAGACCAACTTACCCAATTGCTTCATGACAAAACTGTACAGGCAGTTGACTAAAAGATCCCGTGGCAGTGATTAGATCATTATAAGCTCTTGATGGTTGTCCTCTTGTAGTATGGTCAGAAAGATTAGTGGCTTTCTGAGACTTTATTATAAGGGCTTTTTTTTTTTTTTTTTTAAAGATTTTACTTATCTGTTTGAGAGAGCAAGCAAGCACGAGTGGAGGGGAGGAGCAGAGAGAGAGGGAGAAGCACACTCCCTGCTGAGTAGGGAGCCCGATGCGGGGCTCAATCCCAGGACCCTGGGATCATGACCTGAGCTGAAGGCAGATGCTTAACCAACTGAGCCACCCAGGCACCCCTAGGTTTTTATAAGTAAAATGGCTTTTATAAGTAAATGATCTGAAAATAAGATGGAATCGAGGAAACTGTATCCTATTTTGTATCTCTTATTTAGCATATGTAATTAATATATCTTCCTGGAAATTATTTTCAAAAAGATATTAATCAACAATGCTAATAGGTGTTCTTTGAGAACAAAGCTATGATTATCACGTAGATTTGGTTTGTTGAAACAATGGGAATATGTGTGACGTGGAGACTGACTTGTCTGAAGCTGAGTAAAAAGCAAGTGAGGCTGGAGGCTGAAGTGGAAAGGCTAAGGTGGGGGGAGTGGTTAGGTTAAGTAGGACCTTATGTGTAAAAAGTTGTGATTTTATTATGAGTGCAATGGGAAGCCATTGGTTAATTGAGAAGAAACTAAAGGGTTTGTTTGCCTATTTGCAAGGGATTGGTATGATCTGATTTAAGTTTTAAAGGATTCCTTTGCATTTTTATTTTTAGTAGGCCAGAAAGAACATTGTTGGTAGTTTAAATTAAGGTGATAGTAGGGAGATAGGGAAAAGAGAATGGAATCTGGATATATTTTTGGTGGTACTACTACTGTGCCTTACTGCTGGACTGATCCAGCAGATAAAAATAAAATAGGAATCAAGACCAACTCCTAGGTTTTGTTTGTATAGCATTTCCTGGAATGTGATACACTGTGGGAGTAACGTTTTGGGGGGCAGATCTGGGGGAAACCCAGAATTCATCAGTTTTCCAAATTGATATGTCTAGTTGGCAGCTGGTTGTATAAGGCTGTTGGTGCTCAAGAGACACATAGGCTAGAGGGAAAAACTGGAATAGATGGTCTTTAAAAACCCACAGAAATAGATGAGATCATTCAAGGAGTGAATGTAACCAGAAAAGAGGGCCCAGGACCGAGCCCAGTGTTTAGACATCAGTCATAGGAGGAAGAGGAAGAGAAGCAGGAAGAGGAGGAAGCAGCAGAGGTGACTGAAAAGAGTGTCAGGTTAACGAGAGATAAACAAGAGAATAAAGACATGGAAGGAGAGAGTAGTCAAATTTGTCAAGAGTTTTTAAAGAGTCAGAAATTGACTAGAAATAATCAAAGAGATGGAAGCCAAATTAGAATAGCTTGTGGACCAAGCAAAAGATGATCAGAGGAATCAGCAAGGATTGGCATCTCTCTGAAGAGTAACTGAGAAATGCTTGTTGGAGGTCGTTTAGAGTGGCAGGTGGGGGATGGAGAACTCGAAGCCGAGGAAGAACACGTAGGCTGTGTGTGCTGGTGGTGATTTGGTACAAAGAGAGCAAGTGTAAGTTGTGAGAGAGAACAGATCATTGCTAGAAGTCAAAGGAGAGATGATGGAGTCTGCCCTTGACAAAAGCAGTGTATGACAGAGACAATGAATACAGATGTACCTGCTGTATGAGAGGCTGTACAAGACAATGATGAGGAAAGTCAAAGCTTGTTGTTAACAGTCATGTGTATAAATGTGAGGTGGTCCTATTATTTTACAAGTACTTCCACTATTACTGCTAGCTTTCCTTATCTCTTCCTGCCTCTTTCTCACCTCCTACCAGGGCACATACAGTAATACAGTATTAATACAGGACTCTGTGTGTGTGTGTGTGTGTGTGTGTGTGTGTGTGTTTGTGTGTAGTGTTTCTCCAACGATGAACAGCAAGTAGAATATTCACCTCTTTTAGATTACAGACTTTTGAATACAAATGATAAAAAAAAAAAACAATGCACATTTCAGGGTTTTCTGGAACACCTGGTGTTTTCCTATGGTCCCCAGATTGACTCAGTTCTTTAGTTTAACGAAACAACTGAGCCATGTTCCCTCCATTCTGTGTAGTATAGAGCAATGATTATTCTTGGGCACTGTGATCAAGTACGTGATTTATGTGAGAGGAAGTTTCTATGCCATGGAGAGTTTGTTTTTAGATGTGGTACGCTTCGCAAAAATATTTTTTAAGTAATATTTACAAATGAAATAAAATTCTAAAATGCTGAATGATAACCTTAGTATGTTAGAACATGATACCAGAGTCATCACAAATTACACAGAGGGAATTAGAGCTGGACCAACTGCCACACCCCCATAAAGGCTTCTGTCTTTTTTTTGCCCTTTGGTTTTATACCCAAAGGCTGGATATGTCATCTCTATAGAGGAGAAAGGCATGTTGGACCCAAAAGAGCATGACCAGAATATCACAGATGGATTTAGAAGCCAAAAGAGCCTGGCTTTCTTTGAATTTTGCTACTGGATTCTGCCTTTTTGCTTCTGCTTGCCCTAATCAGGGCAAGTGGACAGACATGTTGTTTCCATGACGCAAATTATAGGACATCCACCGGTCCTAATTCTCTTGACCGCAGCAGATATGCTGGTAGCCAAGTAAGAAGTTTTGTGGAAAGTTGGGGTGAAAAAAATGTTGAGATTTAATTTCATTCATTCATTTAAGAGTTGAGGAAGTGAACCAAGTCTGAGAGGTTAATTGCGTTACCCAAGGTTGCATAGCTTTTAGTGTAGAATGAAGACTGTGGCTTGGTCTCCAAAGTTCTGACTCGGTGCTTTCCTGGCTATGCTTATGCCCCTTGCGTCCCTACAAAGAAGTTCATTAGCCATAATGAACATTCTTGCTTGTCCAGTGTGGTGGAATTCATAAAAAGATAGCTTTCTAGTAGCAAAGGTTATATGCAGGAGACCCCATTTGTTTATTTCCTCCCACCCCATCTGTTCTTCTCCCTGCAAGAGACTTTATTTTTTTTAAATATTTTATTTATTTATTTGACAGAGAGAAACACAGCGAGAGAGGGAACACAAGCATGGGGAGTAGGAGAGGGAGAAGCAGGCCTCCCACGGAGCAGGGAGCCCAATGCGGGGCTCGATCCCAGGACCCTGGGATCATGACCTGAGCCGAAGGCAGACGCTTAACGACTGAGCCACCCAGGCGCCCCTGCAAGAGACTTTAATGGTCTCTACTTGCTGTGATGTGTTTTTCAAGATTCAGAAACAAATGGTGGATTTATGCCTCAGGGGTCTTACAAAGGTCTTGTAGAAACCACATATCACATATAAGAAACAAATACTTGTATTTGCCGGTCATTTTTCAGACTTCTCCCAATAGTATCACTGAACTCTGTGCTTATCTTCGCTCATCTAGGATAAATCGTTGTTTGTAGTAAAATATAATTACAGATAATAGAGTTATATGCATAGTTTTCATTGAGAATCAAAGTAGGATGTGTTACTGAATGCCTGTGAATAGTGAATTTTATTCTTTTTTGAAATTGTTTCTTAGCATGATGATGATTCTTCATCCTTCCTCTCTGTACTGACACACAGGTTGGCTTGCTCGGACATTCATTTCAGTGCACCCGAAATTTATTGTATGCCTACTGTAGACATGTGGAAAGATATAAAAAGAATGAAGGGTGAGAGTTAAGCTGACCGTCATTTAAACGTAGGGATAGATGGATGAGAGGCTGGAAATAACTTGCTTCAGGGGATGGGCTATGTCTGTTTTCCTTCTGAGAGGGGCTTGACTGTCTTATTACCTTGTCACTGTCACCAGAAGCTGTCAGCCTTTCAAGCCAAGATGTTCTTTTCTCCTATCTTCTCTGGCCTAGCAACTTCCTATCTTCCTTTCAAAGCCTCCTTGTGTTTTAAATGACTGAAAAAGATAGTGAATGCAGATGTCCCCATTGTGGAGACTGGCAGAATGATTTTTCAAGAACCATGGGATGACTGGAGCTCAAGTCTTACTTTGTCACTTGAGCCATGAAGTTTGGAAAGTTCATGATGCTTAAAAATAAAAATATAAGAAGGCTTTTTGTTTTCTTTAAAGCCTTATAGTGATCTGCCAAAAGTATCCAACAGAACAACCAGAACAGGACATTCTCCTAAAATTAATTATAAAATGCCTTTTGATATTTTGAGACTTAGGGAGGCAGGAAGAACAGGTTTCTTAACTGTGGTCTCTTCCATCCCTTGCTTTGCTGGGGCAGGGCAGGGCTAGTGGGTGGGGAGTTGGAAAGATAAGGGAAATTTGTGGCCTGAGTTCAATATAGAGCAATGCAGAAGCTCTGATGAGTTGTATGAATTCATACTGTCAGATCACTTAATGCATGGATTCTCATCTACTGAAGAGCATACTGGACTCCATTGAGAGGTTTAATCAATATTGCATTTGTAGAAATTCTGAGGGGTTTTCCTTTACTTTTTCATTGACACTATGTCTGTTTGAATGAAAATGCGAGTGAATAAAAAGAAGATACAAGACAGTACACACACACACACACACACACACAACTACATACTTATATGGTGGCATATGTATAGGAAAAAAGGAGGAAAGGCAACAAGTTGCGGTTATCTACCACCTGGGATTATGATAGATCTTTTTGCCTTTTACCTTTTGAAATTGTTAAAAAATTTTTTTTGGCAATGAATATATTTTACTTTCATAATCACAGTAAAACACATTATTCCTATTTAAAAAATAAGTCATGGGATTTTTAGAGTAGTGAAACTATTCTGTGTGATAATGTAATAGTGGACACATTTGGCACAACCCATAAAATGTACAGCACAAAGAGTGAATGTGATCTGTGGACTTTAATTAATAATCACGATTAATAGTAGCTTATCAGTTGTAACAAATGTAACACACTAATAATATGAGGTGTTAATAGGAGAAACTGCGGGAACTCGGGAGAAGAAGGAGTATATGGGAACCCTTTGACTCTGCTCAATTTTTCTATAAACCTAAAACTTCTCTAAAAAATAAGGTCAGTGATTTAACAATAAAAGTGATGCAGACTATCATTAGATATTTTTAAAAGATTTATTTATTTATTTTAGAGAGAGAGCAGGCATGCATGGGGGGCAGAGGGGCAGAGAGAGAGAGAGAGAGACTCTCCAGCAGACTCCCCACTGAGTGTGGGAGCCCGACATGAGGCTGGATCCCACGACCCTGAGATCACGACCTGAGGCAAAATCAAGAGTCAAAAGCTTAACCAACTGAGCCACCCGGGTGCCCCAGAATATTGTTAGATTTTTGAGAGTAACTGAACATGTTGCCCAGTGATCTCTGTTAGGAAACTTCACCTACGGCAGCACTTGCATGTATAGTTTTCGGCTGAGTGATGGTGTTTGCACTGTACATACCCAGTTATTGGCTTTCCCCAGGAAGCTAAGGGAGGTGGCGGGATTAGAAGATGTGGTTAAAACAGGGTACTTCTTAAATACCTGGTAGGTCCAGACACTTGCTGTGGAAAGGAGGAAACTGATTTCTATGGAGTGCCCACCCTGTACTGGGCACTACACTAGGTGTCTCGTATGTCCTCAGGGAGCCTTTGTTGTACCCCCGTGATACAGATATTAACATCTTCATGTTATAGATGAGGAAGAACCTGAGCAAGGTCACAAGCTAGCAGAGACCAGAGCCTAAAATTCAGATCTACATGACCCTATGTTCTTTTGACTTCTAGTGATGATTCTTAGTTATGTACCATCCAAATTTTACCTCTTATTTTGTCTTCTCCCTCAAGATGCCATTTTGATCCTATGAAACTATCATTTGACATTTTGGCAATAACGTTAGGCACCTGACTTCATTTTCTTTGTTCTTATCTAGCGATCCTCACGAGTATTTAGTGCTATGTGTGACTCATATGAAGGCTTTGTGAAGGGTTTGAAAGAAGCCAGATTAAGGTGAGACATGTTCACTTAATAGTGAGCTGTGCAAAAGAAGGCAGTGAGAGTTTGTGCCAGGAAATAATTTGGTAATACAGCTTTAGGAAAATGAAGGCAGCAAGGAAGGGGATTAGAAACAAGTAGCACAGATTGGAGAAAGCAGCTGCTAGAAATGGCTTTTGAGACGAGAGACATCTTTCTCTCGGAAGAACCAGAGTGTGTTGATCACAATCTGGTGGTTAAACACACACATCTAAGTGCATCTGTATGCGTGTGTGCGTGCGCACACACACACACACACACATTTGGCACTTTGTTGTAAAAATTGGTATCATAGTTAACAAGTGGCTAGCGCCGCGCAGTCATCTAACCGGAAGATAATGGTTAGGACCTGGAATCCTACTTTGTAAACCTTGCTAATCCTTCTGATACTGGCTGAGTTGCACTGAAGGTGCGATCCTCCTAGATAAGGAGGTGTCATGGCATTTGCTGAGCTGTAGTGCAGCTATTTCATAGGAATACCAGACAGCCTTATTGCTAATGTTGCTTTTATTGGAAAGATTTGCAAAGTGATTGTGATTTTCCCACTTGGTTTTGTTGGGACCAATGTATTATTATTGTAAGGAGCGTTCTGCTGTTGTTGAGTTTGCTTGTTTTAAGTAGATGGGGGAAATTGTAATAGCTCCTTAAATTCACATCTTCTTCACTAAGAATAACATCTACTGATTTTTGATTAGAGGTTATATGAATTTGATATAAACCAAAAATTGGCATCAAGTAGTGCTATTTCTCTTTCAGCTCTAGTGTGTTGGCCAGTTAGTCATTAGTCTCAGTCCTTTATTCCTTCAAAAAGTACATACTTGTAGTTTCATGTAAGTTATGTATATTTATCACACATGAAGAGATGTGAATTTCAATTTTAAAAGTAGTGATTTGGGGCACCTGGGTGGCTTAGTCGGTTAAGTGTCTGACTCTTGATTTCAGTTCAGGTGATGATCTCGGAGCTGTGAGATGGAGCCCTGTTTAGAGCCCAGCATGGAGCCTGCTTAAGAGTCTCTTTCTCCCTCTGCCCATCCATCCCCCTCTAAAATAAATAAATAAATAAATAAATAAATAAATAAATAAATAAATAAATAAATGTAATGATTCATCTTGGTATTTTAGATTAATTTTGCAGCTTTATCCAAAAATGACTAATGACTTGATTATTTTTTGCATGAAAGTTAATTGAGTATCTTCTTAAGCCACTGGGAATTAACTATCTCCGTCTTAGTGGGTTGACCTTGTGTATAGGATAGATATTTCTACAGCTCTGAATTTTAAGCATGATGTTTGTTAGGAAAAATCACATATCCAGTCACATTCTTGAATGAAAAGTGTCCTGAATGTAAAATCTACCTGTGGCTCTGGTCCCAGTGCTAAGATGGTGGCAGGGGATCCTTTTGGCCAGACCTTCCTGGCCAGGCTGCCTGAAGCAGAGATGCAGTGCCCTGGAAATGAAGAGAGTTCTCCTGTGCCTGAGAGTGCCAGGAGCAGTCTCTCGGGAACTTTCTGCTCCAGAAGCCAAAGTCTACCTCCTAGTTAGAGGGGGAAAATCCTTGTAAGGGCACTATATAGGGAGATCCAATAGCCTGAAACCCGTCTGGATAGCGTAAGCTCCTTATTTGAATCCCTTGTGTAATCCATTTTTTTTCCTTCAAAATCAAGTGGTAATTCAAAACTAGCAGGAAATAAAATGTCCAATTTCAGATGTACAACGTGTAGGCAAGCAGAGATTGTTTCTGCTAGCTCTCTTCTCTGGTGTCATTCATTTGCACGTCTTCCCAACAAACCTTCTCATAACACTTGTTATAGTAAATGATATTATTTATATGACAAGTGACAGGCACCACTCAGTGCTAACCTTGTATTAGACATGTACATTTTCATTACCTCAGGTAATAAAGTTTTTGACAGTGATATGTGTGGGATAGTGTTATTTTTACTGAACTCTATCCCATCGCTAATCTATTTATGTGACATCTTGAAAACTTTTACTAAGGAAAAGGTAAGCATTTCCATCCTATTTTCACAGAGCTACCAAGTTATGATTGTGGTTTTGTAGTTTAAAATGTAATGGATTTTTTTTTTTTTAATTCC
Source organism: Phoca vitulina (assembly GCF_004348235.1). Taxonomy (NCBI): domain Eukaryota; kingdom Metazoa; phylum Chordata; class Mammalia; order Carnivora; family Phocidae; genus Phoca; species Phoca vitulina. The sequence goes on along the minus strand of NW_022589707.1, from coordinate 65,059,463 downwards.
CATTGCTCCTTGGAGTACCCTTAGCAACAGGTATATAACAGAGCAACTGAGCAATAACAGGGTCTACAAGTTCAGCAAGAAAGATTTTGAAAATTTTAAAAAGCATTTTAATCACTAATTGCATAGACAATTAATAGTGGGGCCTCAAGAGAATCATCCTGTGGAAGTGTAGTCAGGATTGGGAATGAGGAGAGAGGAGTTCAGAATCTGCTATCAGTAAATCCTGACCTTGGCCAAGGGGATTAACTTCCCAGCATCTCAAGCTTTAATCTGCAAAACAGGGAATTTGGTCTAGATGACCTGAAAACTCCCTCTCAGCCAGCATTGTTTTCATCTAAAAAGATGGTGAAAGAGCAGTGGGATTAGGAGTTAAGGTTAGGAAATGGAACTTCTAAATTTCTGTGCTGGGTTTTAGTCTCTCCTTGAAAATGAAATATGAAGTAGGGGCACCTGGCTGGCTCAGTCGGTTGGGTATCTGCCTTCAGCTCAGGTCATGATCTCTGGGTCCTGGGCTTGAGCCCCACGTTGGGCTCTCCCTCTGCTTCTCCCTCTCGCTCGGCCCCTCCCCCTGGCTTATGTGCGCTCCTTCTTTCTCCCTCTCAAATAAATAAAAAAAATCTTTTTAAAAAATAAAGGATGAAGCTAAATTATCCTCTCAGAACTTCTAGGTAGAAAATTCTCTATTTTCTGGTGTACATTGATAGTCTGTTTGCACATTTTTTCCCAAAAAAGATGGTAGGAATGATCAGCTTTCATTTCTAAGCTCCGGATTCATAGTTTATGTGATCTCACCCCCCTCTGAAGTCAACAAATGATAGATAAGAAAGTATCAGTGCTGTTTATACATCAGGATTTTTCTATTGCAACTCACAGACCACTTTCACTCAAATGGTTTAAGTGAAAAGGAAAAATATATTATCTCACACAATTAGAAGTCTAGAGGAAATGTCGGGCTCCAGATGCTGTGTGGTACTCCCTGCTTCCTCAGTGACTCTGAGCAATTCCTTCCTTAGTGTTGGCTTTGTTCTAAAATGGTATGCCTCCCATCAGTTCCAAGGTGGCAGCCTGTGGCTAAATGCTTCCTTGTTCGTGTCCAGCGAGGAAAGAGAGGAGGCTCCAGCATAGAGTCCTTTATTTTTCTTTTTGCTACTTATCATACTGTAACAATGACATATTTTATACCTCCTTGCCCCACCCCCGCTTCTTTCTTTCTCTTTTCTTTCTTTCTTTCTTTCTTTCTTTCTTTCTTTCTTTCTTTCTTT